>NC_056579.1:19606328-19946328 GCF_018340385.1 Cyprinus carpio | reverse complement strand
CAGTGTTTTCACATACTTAGAAGAGCAAAGCCATGGCTACAGTGAATATATTCGAGTAAACTGCAGACTTATTACAGTGAGTCTAATAATTTTGCTTACACTGACAAAATTTGGTGTGTATCAGTTTTGTTTTGTTTTTTACTTAGAAATTGCATATATAATTTTCTTGAGTCTGAATATTATCAGAGATTGCATCACGGCTGTGTTCAACAACAATTTTGCTTGTGTGATATTGCTTCATTTTTATCTTGGTTGCTCAGTAAGCCGTGCACAAAACTTACATGGCCACCGTTTAAATGAAAAATAAAAAGGGTGTCATTTTTCTTCTTTGCTATTTATTGGCCTTGACTTTCAATCCTGGGCTATCCCAGTTTCTATTCTTGCACCGACTGAATGAGCGGGAGCGGCTTGAATGCGCTGCTATCAAATGTCCTTTGACAGCCATGCATGCTTGTTCTCGGTCCCGTGCGTCACAGCTGCATCTGAACACGCCCCTTCCAGACGCTTGTTGAATAGGAATGACAAGGAAACATGACAAGCGTTAAAGATGATTCTCATATACTGTTATAACCGCGCGCGTTCACGTCCTTTCGCCTCGCAGCCGCGTCATTTGAATGCCGCTCCGCCACTGTAGATCTGACCGGAGCCACGGGGAAAGCCGCTTGGGACCCAGCCAAAAATTACAACCGAAAGGAGAAACCCAGCCCTGCTTCGATTACGCACCGAGAGAGGGAGCACGCTGATAGTGACAGCGGCACTTCAGCAACTCATCTGTGAGCCACCGCGCGATAACTACTCGGTCCGTTTTCTGCCGTGCAGCCTCAGAGGATGTAGACCTCGGCCTGCTGTCTCGGGCATGTTCGGTTTAACGGGACTTGTCGCCAGTGGCTCGTTTAAACAGGCAATGCCTTCCTTACGCGTTTTTTGGCGCAAACTACAACAACCGCACGCGCGTGCCAGCGATTCGTTGTTTTGCTTGTCTATACGTGTGTTGATAGTTTAAAATGCCTAGGTTTTGATTTAAATACTTTTATACGGACGGACAATAGCGTATTCGGCTGGGAGGAGTAATAAGGAGCTCTATCTACTCTTCGGCTTGCACGGTTTTTTGATGGAGCTGGAGAACATTGTTGCAAACACGGTACTCCTGAAGGCAAGAGAGGGTGAGTACGGAACACTAATGCGAAAATGCGATCTATCATGTTTTAATCGCGTGTACTTGGTTTTACAGCCGCGAAACTGCTGCTCGTGCACCTATCGTGATGATGTAATCTCAAACAGATGCTGTGTGAATTTGTCCAGCACGACCTGTAACGCTGTCTGCGTCCGAAAACTCTCAAACGCTGCCTTCGGAGGCAGCATTCCAAAGCAGGAAGGCGTCAAGGCACGTTCGAATCCGAATTCTGCTTCACTTCCTGTCTCCGGAGGCACCTTCTGATCGAATTTTGAAGGCAGTGTAGATGTATCCTTCGCTGCCTTTGATATCCCACAATCCTGTGCGGTCCATTCCGTGACGGTTAAGCTAAAAAAAAATAAAAATAAAGATGGCTTCTGAAAGTTGCATTTGGTGGACAGTTTGTGTGTAAATGTATATTTCCGACTAACCTTTTGCACTTTTGATGTTATTTCCAGCGAGAAATCAGTATTATAGTAATGAAATATTAATTTAGTTATCACCAAAACTCGTTCTATATTTTGTTGTAGATCGTTAAACCGTCACGCAGCCTCAGAAACCTGTCCGAAATCAGTTTCATGAAGCGCCTCATACGGCAGCAAGTCAGCTTCATAGGCTTTCAGACGCAGCCATTATTGTTTTGAAAACCAGAACAACGACGTCATAATGCTGTAACACTGTCTGCATCCGAAAACTCTAAAATGCTACCTTTGGAGGCAGCAATTCAAAGCAGGAAGGTGTCAATGCACGACCGAATCTGAATTCTGCTTCGCTTCCTGTCTACTCTACAGAGGTACCTTCTGATTTTTGAAGGCATAGATGTATCTTTCGCTGCCTTTGATATCCCACAATCCTGTGCGGTCTTTCGTGAAGTGCCTCGGTGCAAAAACACTGCCTGCAAAGTCATTGCCTCATACGGCAGCGAGGCAGCAAGTCAGCTTCCTAAGTTTTCGGATGCAGCCATTGTATCTTTTGACAGTCGGTATGCGTTACAGGAAAACATCAGCCTCCTACATCCATTTAACGCGCTGAAAAGTGGGTCGTGGTTTTTACAAATACAAGTTCACTACATGCTATGTTTTCACTGAGGTTGCTACCTAACGTGAGGAAATGGTAGATATGTTGCATCTGCTGTCTTTTTAACGTTATTCCACACAGACACACAGTACTAGTTAATATAAATGCGGTAGGTCCTCCGAACCAGGTCAGACAGTCTATGAGGCGACGTGAATGGCGCTTGTCTTCGTTACCACCAACACCACAAAAACCACTACTTCCTTTCCTTTGCTGATGTTTTGATACAGAAGGCCTCGTCAGACGATCATTATTCCGCTATCCTGAAGTGACGTCTGAAGCTTGATTGATTTCAGTTCAGATTGAGCCAAATGTAAGCGAGAACCACAACACTAGGGTTGGGGAAGTGTAGTATGTGCCGTCAGGCCTTGAATGGGATTATGATAGGACAGAGATGATGTAGCATACAATAAAGCGTTTTGACATTTTCTCCATTTACTCTGACATAATCTTCATATTAAAAGTTAGTTGCACTACAGTTCATGTTGTTTTGATTTCAACGAACCTGTTTTAGAGATGGTGGCCTGTTTTCAGTCAATCAGTTTTAAAAGGAACACAATACATAAGAGTCTGTTTAAAATTCACACTTCACTTTTTGCTTAGAAGTGATTCTCTTATCAGTTACAATTCAACGAGGCATTCAGATTTTACCTCTTGCATTTTGTCGTGGTCTTAATCACCAGCTACATCTGAGTGTGTCATTCAGCTTGTGCTTCTTGCCATCCGTTGTGATCGTTCAGAGTTCAGTCATGACATTGTTCAAAGATTGCAAAATATGGAGCTGCTAAACCTTGTTAGCCCTAGCGTCCACACATTTTTTGCGCCGTTGTGTCCGTTAATTGCCCATATTCTCCCGTGGCCTGGAGGCACAAGCTCAAATATCCAGTTCCTATGCTCTTTGTTGCCCTTAGACTGGAGTTTACCATAAAAGACCAGATTTTTAAGTGTAGGATTCACAGTTTAACTCACTATGTTGTTGAACAGAGAGCGCTAGGCTAGGCCAGTAAGATTAGCTGCCTTCCTGGTCGCTGATGTAACTGAATAATGTAGAGAATTTTTAAAATGAGTATTCATTAAAGAAGCTTGGTTTATTTTTATTTTCCACACTGAGTTTCTCTCATAGGACAGTGGGTACTAGTGTACATGGTTATTGGAGGGACGTTTCACAATGCTTTGTACAAATATTGAAAAAGCCTTTTTACATGCATGTCTTAACATTTGTTTGGACTGTCCTGCTTTTAATACAAGTAAACAATATTTTATTTTTATTCAATAAGCTCACTTAAGGACTTGTTTATAAGATTTTTCCAAAAAAAAAACGGTTTAGAATTTTCATCATTTGTAAATGTAAAACATCTTAAATAATCCTAATGGTTGTATTTCTATTTATTTTGTTTTTATTTTACTGATTTCAGTTCTTGGCATGAAAATAGCATCAGTTGTTCACATTTCATTAAAAGCTATACTAGTACTTCTACTACAAACATGTTTCTCGTCATGCTGCTGCTCTTCAGTTTGAAACCCTTTTGCACATGCAGTGAACAGGAAATCTGTGTTTTTAAAGTGGTCTTGTGTTTATTGATGTGTGCAGGCCTCTGTGCATGTGTGTGAGAGAGCACTTGTTCAGTGAGGGTCTGCTTTGTTTGTTCTTTATCCATGTGTGTGTGTGTGTAACTGTCCCCCCCATTTGTTTATCGCACTGTGTTTGAAACTGAAAATGAGGCGCAAGGCACGCAGACTCTTGTCCAAATGTTCGACTAGCAGCAGATAACAGGAAAAGCAGGGTTTACAGGCCACACAGTGTGTTTACATGGCTGAAGCCACGCTTCCGAAATCATTAGAGAGTCCGGCCAGAGCCAGGCAGCCCCAAACTAAACAGAAAACCCATCTACGTCTGCTATGATATTCTTCTTGGAGACCGAACATATTCAGGCACAGACATCATGTTGGCATTGAGAAGGTAGGGAGTGTACATTGAGTGTTGTCTTAATGCGTATTAAATTTGTATGTTTCATTTCATTGAGTATTCTTAGTTATTCTTGTTGCCTGCTATAAACCTAGCAACAACTAACTTGAGCTTAAAAGACATGTTACATTAATGCACACTATAGTTTGGAAGTCTGATTCCACCTCAGAGTGAAATTTAAAATGGGTAATTGTGAGAGTTTTAAAAAAGAAATTATTAGCAAGAAATACACTAATGCACGCTATAACATAGAAGCTTGTTCCCCCCTCAGAGTAAAAAAATAAACAAGTAATACACAAGTTGTACACAAAGAAATAGTTGCATTTACGAAGACGTAATTATGAGATTTTAAAAAAATCTCTGAGTTTCTCGCAAATGCAACTTTGTTACTGCAAGAAATACACTTGCAATTGCAAAATGTAAAGTCGCAAATGTGAGATGTAAAGGGTTTCAGTACTATAGCACCCCTTGTGGCAGTGCTGAGATTGTGGCGCGTGCTTGGTCTCTGACACACATTGGAATGCACTGACACATTAAATTGGGTTAGCGTTGCAGCATTTGCACTCATGTACTTGCCTGGAGTATGTTTCAAGCATCCTCACCCTTTTCCTCCCACCACTAGTGACATCATTTCCTACTGTAAGCTGCTGCATCAAGTGAAGTGGTCCAATGTTAAAGTAAGTCCCGATGCACAGACATTATGCAGTTCTACAAGCCTAGTAAATTTCCACAAGCATGAGCCGTGAGAATTGTTTAGATTTATGAGGGAAGTGGAGGAGAAATATAAAGTTGAGTTCAGGACCTCAGATATCTGGTTTCGTTATCACAGACAGACAATACATGCAGATAGGAGATTAAAAAAATAGCCTCATCGTCTTCAGTCCAGGGTCAGAGAATATAAAGTCAATATGAAATTAAATCCAGCCCAGTTAGGTTTCCTAATGCACGGTGAATGGTCCATCGGTGGAAATTGTTCCAAATAAATAATTTTCTTTATAATTTTTTGTTAAAATGTATTAACTTCCTCAGAAAATAACTTTCCCCTTCAACTAATGTTACTGGGGATGAATCTGATTTAGGAATTATTTTTGCAAACTTTCATTAGATTTGGCTTCATTCTGTTATGGATTACCCACTTTTCCCAATCCAACCAATTTCCTACATTTTTCTAATGAACATCCTATCTCCCTTGGATTGTTTCCAGTTTGGAGGTGTATCAAATCCCAGTAAAAGCTTTGTATTTTTTTCAAATCTACCTGTTTTCATAGTTGACTTGGAAAAGCTATTGTCAGTCAACTACTCAGTCTTAAGGAAGTCATCTGTAATAACTAATATATAATTATATATTTTTTCAATTAAGTATTGTTATTTTTCAGCATCTGGTACACTCCAATCACATGCATTTTTAGGTTACATTTTATTTCGATAGTCCACTTTAGACATTCTACTAACTATAAGTAACTTTGTAACTACATGTCAACTAATTCTCATTAATTTGCAACTACATGTCTACTAACTCTCAGAGTTAGTGTTAGGGGTAGGTTTTGGGTTAATGTAAGTTGACAAAGAAAGTGTTAGAAGATATTAAGCAGACAGTTTACTAATACTCTACTAACTGCTAGTTGAAATGTAGTTGCAAAGTTACTTACTGTTAAGAGAATGTCTAAGTGGACTATCGAAATAAAGTGTTACCCATTTTTTTATTGTGTGTTCATCTAGTTTGCGCTATTACATTTAGGAATAGCTATAGCCTAGAGTGCAACAGTGGTCTAAATATTCATAGTACAGTTATTAGAACGTTATGGATTATGACGATTTAAATTGTTGAAAAAAATCTATGGAGCCTAGTAGACCTCACTAATTGGCTAGTTGATTGGTGGATAACTATTCAATCACCCTGACCCATCCTGAATTTGTAGATTGTAGCATAATTAAGTCGACAGCTTTAGATGTACCATGGAACAATAACTAAGAAAAGGCCTGTCAATCCGGACCTTAGGACCTTTTTTTTTTACTTTGGCAACATCTCATGGAAGTAGCATTGTGTTGGTGCCTTTTCAAAGAATGAGTGAGTGACTGGCTATGTCTGAGAAATGGTGGGGGGTGCATTCCTAAGCAAGGCTGTAATCTAACCCTGGCCTCCTCTGACAACTGAGGCGATGTGGAGTGCACATTGTATCCCATGACGACAGCGGATGAGGGGCTCTCCTTCCCATTCAAAAAGTCTGGAGCTGGCAGACTGCTCCACTTCGCTGGAAACTGTGCCGTGTGAAATCCTGAAGAATAAACGTCAGCCAGACCCATCTAAATGAAGACAGAGGCAAAGGTGGAGGCTAAAGTACAGAGAGCTAAAAAGTGCTAGTGAATGCAAGGCAATGAAAACAGGGAGAGAGAACTGAGAGAAAAATAAATACTGTATCAGTCAGCGTTAGCCAGATGCTTAAAACGTGACATCGCTGCATGGAAGTACTACATTCTTGTGTTAATACACGTGCAGCTTGTTGTCACAGCAGTGTCTTACAGAAATGTAGTTGTTGTATCATTGGTGGCGTTTGCTAAAACAAGCATCTCTATTAGTTGGGGCTGTACGATATTACAAATATTTATGAAAAAAATTGCGATAATTATGCTGACTATGTACAGTTAAACAGCAGAGTGAATATTGCAATGGTTCATTTTAATTGCTTTGCTTTTATTCACCATTTTACTAACAAGTTTCCTTATGTTAAAACATAATAGAATAGTATTTATAATAGATATAAATAAAAATATATTTAAAGATATTCCTGTATCTGAAACAGTACAGCATTGGCTCTATCAACGCCATGGTCATGGGTTCGAATGCCTCAAATGCCATGTTCATGACATATAAACCTAGCAACCTGAAAAATAACTCTAAAATTATTATTTTAGACAAAACTGGATTTCTACTATATTTATTCTACTACTTGGTCAAACAATGGCTGGTAACTTGTTCTGAACATTTTGACCAGGAGAGGTTATTCTTTTTCTCTTAATTGCTAGTTAATGTTATTACATGGGATTGAAACTTACTGATTTTGCTCACACAGAGTTATAACAACAGTTTTTTGTGATATTTTTCCCCACCTTGTTACACGTGTTTTTCCCAATTAAAAATGGCCGGCCTACAAAACATTGCTTATAAATTTCTCACTATGCTTTGTAATTGATCTGATTCTGAGCTTATGCACCTCAATTTTTGTGTAAGCATTGCCAAAATTATCCACAAATGCTTTTTTTTTCACTCAAAAATGTGCATAAGCCAGTGAGGCTAACAAGCAATCAGTGGCAAAAGAAATAGAAATCCTGTGCTAACAAAGAAAACAAGTTGGGGGAAAAAAAAAAGGAAAACACTGAATCTAAGATTTGGTGATAATATAGCATAATGAAATATTTAAAAACAGGTCATTTTTGACTGGGAACGCTAAATTAAGTAAAAGATTTGCAAAAAATTAAGACAACGGTCTATAATTGGTTCATAGCAATGTCGTATGAACACAACAATATTGATGGATTATATTTTGTTGACTTTTAAAGCCTTAAAAATGTTGATATCGCCAGCACAACTGTTATTATTGCTCTTAATTTGAGTAGGCCGGGCATACATATTTCTCAGATGACATTTTGCTAAACCATTGTTTATGCACAACCACTCTAGCAGTGACTGCCACATTGGATGGATGTGCTGTGCCACTAGCAACACAAATATGTAGCAGAAGTGCTGAAGCTTGTGTTGGGCCGAGACTGATAGGCGTGAAAATTGAATTTGACTCGTTGTAAATGGCCGGTTGGCTTGCGAGTGGATGTCTGTTGCTTTAGCTGATGTCATTTCTGTCTGATCTAATTCCACACAGTCAATATTCAGACAAACTTGTTGACTGACTTGTGGCGTTGGTTACATTTAGTAGTGGTCAAGGGAAAGTCGCGTCTGGGTTATGTTTGAAGCCAGACTTTAATGCTTTTCAGTCAAGTTTGGATGTATTAAGAGAAGATGGCATTTGGAAATTGTATGTGCGTCTTAAAATCTGGAACAAATGTTAAATTATGCACCATTTTGTATGTTGTTAGGATGACAGAAAGTTCATTTTTGGGGTTATCTACTTCAGCAGTCTGACAGCATTTGTCAGTGTCAAAATGTTTGAAGTATGGCAGTACTGTTTACAGAAACCAAATATGAATTCCAGCATTATGCAAGCAGCTGAACATTTTTTTATGTTGTAACATTTAATTTCATGTTAAATGACACAGTAATTTCCAGTGAGGCAAACATTTTTTGCCATTTTTTAACTATGAAAAATGCCATTTCAAATCAGAAATATAGTCTGTCTTTAAAGTGATTCATGTAATTCATTATTGAATGTAATGTGACAATACAAGAAACATTTATTAGCACTTTTTGATGTATGATAAGGTGACCTGATTTCTAAAATGAAAACCAGGGACATTTCCTGTCTCGGTCAAAATATAATTGTAATCTATGGTGCCCCTTTTTTTAATATATATGTATATATTTGTGTATATATATACTGTTCTGCTTACTTTTATATGAATACTGAATTTGGACATACTAATCTGTTCACATACTGTTTTTATGCCATATGTAACCTAATTGGTCCCCCCCACCAAAGCTATCATATGGCTTGAAAAGAGTCAGAATATAGTGCTTTGTTGTCTCACGGACTACTGTTAATGGTGCATTTTGGATATTGATTGGCATGGTTACAAAAAACTGTTATTGTGTAGAAAAGCCTTGTCAATGTGAGTAAATAAATATAGAATATTTTTGCCTTAACTGTTCCTTTAACAGCTGCTCACTAATATTTTAAGTGGTGAAGAGGTGCTAGAACAGAGTTCCAGTATAAGGAAAAGGAAAGGTCAAGATAGCGTGACCTTTGGCTGTCCTGGTACTCATAGAATACACGGCTGGATGATTAGATAATTGTTAGCATGAGCTGAATTTTAACAGCCCTAAAAATGCTGGCTTGAAGTGCCATCTTAATGGGAAAATATTCCATCTGATCACAATCTGTAGTCTGTAATGTTAATGAACATGCATTATGTATGCATTTTTTTTATTTTAAATATAACAATACATATTTGAGGATCATCTGTTATTTTTGTAGAGAAAAGCTAAATAACGTTTCCTGTAAAAGTTAGTGTTACATTGAAGAGTTGCATGTCACAACAGGTTATGGGTGCTTGAAGTTGACGTTCCTCCATGAAAAGCAGCTCAGCGGTTGCATCATCACTAAGGGCATTGACGTGAAGCTTTTCCTCTACATTTTCCTCTAAATGTTTTACAGGCTTTATTGCCTGTCCTCAAATGCAGTCTCTTTCTTTTTCATGTGACGTAATGCAGTGAAGTTTTGAGTGGAGACTCTAATGGAAGAGAAGGTCCATCATCATGAAGTCTGAACCTCGCCTTCAGCCCACTCACTCTCCATGAGAGCCTGCTTGTGTTTATGTGAGTGTGAGAGAAGAGCCAACTGTGAAATATTTAGTCTCGATTTGGACTGGCTGTAAAAAAATACCATGCATCACCTTGTGTGTTCATCGGTAGCTTTCCCCCCCCCATTTGACTTATGGAGGTAAAAGTGGGAATGTTATGATTAACTCCATTACTCCTGAACCATGCAGTCAACCTTCAATGTCATTTTAGGTCAGAGGACTGGTAGAATATATCATTGTATGTCTGAAATTCTGCTTTGCATGTTGTAAGCCATGAGTGCATGCCATGCTTTGCATATTGTATTGTGTGAACCAATACAACAATGTGTCCTATTGATGAATGATTTGAATAACCTCAAATTTTATAGTATATAGAGGAAGTTCTCCCATAGCGCACTGTGAATATTTCCTGCTGTATATATTTAGAAGAGGTTGGTCATGTAGGGCTGCATGAGACTGAATGCTGCACATGAGAAAAACGACTAGCATTAAGTTAAAAACTAAAAAAAAAATGAATTCTACATTTTTAGGAAGCTGTGAGGTACAGTGTGCCAGATGCCATGGGGTAAACTGAGCCAAGGAGTCCCACATTACATTTTTATGCCCATTTTTGGGAAAAAAAAAATCCTAAGAATTTCTGTGGAGTGGATCACAAAATAGGACAACATTTTTACTGGTACTTCAGAGCACAAAGCAAATTCGTCTAAATATTTTATAGTCCATCATGTGTGGTGCGTGACTTGTGTAGAGCAGAATAACAGCTGTTCAAATTCAGGAGAAAACTACAAGGCTTTCTGCAGAGATTTTATTTTCTCTTTTGTTTTGGTTTCAATTGAAAAAAGTGCCAGCAGCGCAACACTAATTGCATTTATGCTCATATCGTAATGAATGCTGCACTTAACTCTGTTTCTTGGCTGAACATTCTGCAGTGACGTGCCAGAAACCCCTGAACACGTAAGAAGAGTCAGGTGGCGTCCATGGGATGTTTATATGAGGAGCTCGAGGGGGAAGAGGCAGAAGGAGCGGCAGTGGTGTAGAGAAAATCAAGAACAGCTGGCGAGGAAGTCAGAGGCTCTGCAAAGTGTACCGAAACCGCTTTGACCCCCTGCCCGAAACAACTGCTGCGAGTGTGTTTCTGCTTCGGCGCTTTGAAGTTTGATGATGAAACCATCAGTCAGGTTCCTTCATGGCATTCCATACAACCATTTAACCAACATCCCTGATTACAACAGGCCTTTATGTTTTCCTGAATGACCTGTATGTCAGAGAATGAATAGGGTTTAGGTGATATAATCAAACGCCATCTGCCTCTCCCTAATCTTTCGTGTCGGGACAGGTATCGGGAGGTAACCGGCCCCTCCTCCTCCTCTTTTTCTCTTTCGCTGTCTATTCTTTTCCCATGGACTTTATGAGATGCCTGGGTGATGGCATTGTGCGGCGTACTTTGAGTGCTCATTCTATGGGATGCTTGTGTGTTATGTAATTGTAGCACAAAGCATCCATGGTGGTAGTCAGACCGGCATGCTTTCTCACATTCCACACCGGCGCTATTTATAGTGCCAAGGAGAGATACGGCACCTGGCTTAAGTCTCAGGAAGTGTTTAATGATTCCTGTACAGTGGTCCTACACAGATTAAACACTGACAGATTTACACGCTCACACACATGCACACCACAAGTTCATATGTTTTGTGGTTTCTCAAGAACACAAATCTGGCTCAACACTAAGGATGATGGGAGAGTTTTGGCTTAGCTGATGAACTGTTAGAGGTCATTAACAAGGGTCAGAATGAACTTTTCCATGAAGGGGCAATATTTGCACCCTGGAATTGATTTCCAGTGGGATTTTTTAAACTATGCAAAGGTCATTTTTATATTAACCTTATTAGAGGGATGGTTCACCCAAAGAAATTAAAGTTTGCTGTTAATTTACTCACCCTCAGGCCATCCAAGATAAAGGTGTTTTTTTCTTTTTCTTCAGATTTCAGAAGATTTTTAGCCGAAACTGTGATCCTTGGTGGTTCGCAAAATGCAATTCAGTGTCTTATGGCACTTGAAAGTCACAAATCATATACAGGCAACATGAAATTAATACCTGTGGTTCCTGATGATATTTTGAGGTCTTATGAAGCTAAACAATTGGTCTGTGCAAGAAACTGAACATTACTTACAACATTATTACTGTAATGTGATCTTGACTAGCTTGGCATGTTCAACTAGATGAACGTTATAAATAGAGATCAATGCAGGAACTTGTTGGCAAACAAACAATACACACACACACCACCCACCAAACAAATAAATTTAAAACAAAAATAACTGTTTTTGATCAAGTAAGCAAAGGTAAGCAAAAGAGACATCTTTCACAAACATAAAAAGGGGTATACTATATATATTTATACAGTGGGGAAAATATTTATTTGATTCCCTGCTGATTTTGTAAGTTTGCCCACTTACAAAGAAATTAAGGGTCTGTAATTTTTATGGTAGGTTTATTTTAATGGATAGAGACAGAATACCAACCAAAAAAATCCAGAAAAAAACACATTATATTAAGGTTAGAAATTGATTTGCATTTCAGTGAGTGAAATAAATATTTGATCCCCAAGCAAAACATGACCTAGTACTTGGTGCAGTACATGGCCCCGTCCATTTGGCCCTCAATGCGGTGAAGTCGTCCTGTACCCTTAGCAGAAAAACAGCCCCAAAGCATAATGTTTTCACCTCCGTGCTTGACAGTAGGGATGGTGTTCTTGAGGTCATAGTCAGCATTTCTCTCTCCAAACACGGCGAGTTGGAGTTAATGCCAAAGAGCTCAATTTTGGTCTCATCTGACCACAGCACTTTCTCCCAAGCCTTCTCTGAATCATTTAGGTGTTCACTGGCAAACTTTACACAGGCTTGTACATGAGCCTTCTTTAGCAGGGGGACCTTGCAGGCGCTGCAGGATTTCAGTCCATTGAGGCGTAGTGTGTTACCAATGGTTGGCTTGGTGACTGTGGTCCCAACTGCTTTAAGATCATTAACAAGCTCCTCCCGTGTAGTTCTGGGCTGATCCCTTATCTTTCTCATGATCATCCTTACCCCATGAGGAAAGATCTTGCACAGAGCTCCAGACAGAGGCTGATTGATGGTTGTTTTCCATTTCTTCCATTTCCGAGTAATCGCACCAACAGTTGTCTCCTTCTCACCAAGCTTCTTGCTGATGGTCTTGTAGCCCATTCAAACCTTGTGCAGATCTACAATCTTGTCTCTGACATCCTTTGACAGATCTTTAGTCTTGCCCATGGTGGTGGGAGAGGTTGGAATGGAAGATACAGATTGTGTGGACAGAAGTCTTATACACCTACTGAGCTGACATTAGGAGTAACTTCTTAAAGTGACAGGACTAATCTGTGTTCCACATGGTCACATAACCAGTCTGTGGGAGCCAGAATTCTTGCTGGTTGGTGGGGGATCAAATACTTATTACACTCACAAAATGCAAATCAATTTTATATAATGTGTTTTTTTTTCTGGATTTTCTGGATAGATAGATAGATAGATAGATAGATAGATAGATAGATAGATAGATAGATAGATAGATAGATAGATAGATAGATAGATTTTTTTTGTATTGATTTTGTGGAGGAAGTACCGTCTGAACTACAGATCTCACTGGGTCAGCAGGAGTTTGAACCTGATGTAGCTATTCTCGCTGCCATAATTCATAGGATGTTTCACAATCACTGCTGAGTTGCTCTAAGGTCAAACACTAGCACAACTGTGTTCCCGGTCGATGTACTTGCATCTGACCCCATCTGACCCGTGTGTCTGTGTTTGATTGTGTGTGTATGTGTGTACCAACAGATTTTGCCCCCAAGCTCAAAAGCTATTTTTAATTCTGGTAATTATCAAATGTCACATTAAGTATGCATGACTTCAGGAGAACTAATTGAACGTACAGTATATCAGCTGTTTGCCACAAGCTGTTCTTCTCTGGTGTTTGTTTAAAATTCTGATTATTGCTGAAAAAAAAATGAAGTAGTGTCATCACTAGTGTCATCATTTAATTTGACCCCAGTTTCTTCATAGAAATTGTACCTAGAATCGATTTCAGCTCATACTGGTTGAATCTGCATCTTCAACGTGCGTGAGATGGAAGGAAAACCATTTGTTAAAGTTATGTAATATGTAAACAAAAGAAATTAACATTATGTTTGCATTCATAGAGTTTGCATTCTGGTTTGCAAAGACACAACAGCAGCTCATTTTTAATATTCTGAATTTATTTTTTCATGTTTATGAGAATATTTGAGTATTGTCTCACCACTTGCAGCAGGACAAACCCACCACAATTCTAGTTGTTACAGGCTTTTGTCAGGGCGTTGCTACAATTTCTGGGTGTTGTGACATTGCTAAGGTGTTACTTTTGATACCGTCCATCCGTTGCATACATATATGTGTATATATATGTGCTACTTTTTCATAAATGCTGGGCATTTGATCATGCTATTCATTTTGACATACTGTACAGAAGGGAAGCAGACATATTCAGATGCATAGATGATATTTTGTTCCCTAGATATGGCTGAGGTACCTTCTTTAATGCAAGTACAATAAGCAATAGTAATAGTTATGTTTGATTTAGCAGTGCACATGAAAGCATTGTTGAATTTCTGTGACCAAGCTGTTTAGTTATTTAAGCTGAGTGTTCTTGAACTTTCAATAAAAACAGTATTTGATAACGCACAGCCTGTGGATAACTGTCTTCCTGTTGTTCTGTAATCTAATGCTGTTGATATCAAAGGTTGGTATCGGCAAATATTTGATATCTTTGTAACTCTGTTACTAGTGTAGTGTATCCACCGCTGCACTCCTTGCATGTATCAGATTACCACAAACATCCTGTTTCATGTTTGACTATCATTGATTTAAAAAGAAAAATTCAGTCATAATTGGCTTGCCTTCATGCTGTTTCAAACCCATATGAATTTGTCGTCAGTGAAACACAAAAGATAATTTTTAAAGAATATCCTGGCCACTTTTGAATTGACCCATAACACAGTCATAAAACTAGGTGATTTCCCATTTAAAGTCTTTATTTTCAATTTTGTTCTGTTTTCATATACAGCTATTATACCAAAGTCTCTTTAAGGCAAGTCATTTCACATGGTGGCCATCTTTGAAACGCCTCTCAGGCAGCTATTTCAGTAATGCAAGTGGAGCTACTATCTTTTTGAATGAGGAAACATCAAATTCTCCAAAGCTGTTCATCAGTCTTCCGATGAAATTTCATATTGGAAATCAATGAAAACCAATGAAATCTGACATTCTCATAAACGTTCTTTCTTATGCTGAAATAGCGTCAAAAAAGCTTATTTTTTCAGGCTAGACCAACCAATGCGCATGCGCAGTCTTAACTGACTGTTTCTATAGCAACCGGAGCTTCTAAAGGCAGCTGCAGTGACTACCAATTAGTGATTGGCTCTTTTCGGGGCTATTCTGCCATATTGCACATTGCACTTTCTGCCCATATATACAGTATATTATATTTTTCTCCCATTTGAAAATGAATCCTGCATTTATGTGAGGGATGAGGGATATGTCAGTCACTCCTGAAACTTTGCTGCTTGTACAGTATATGGCCCTTAGCATGAAAAACAACTTTTATTCAAATTCTGAACGATTATATCTAGCCTATAACGTGCACAAATAGCACTTCCTTTCTACTCACTAAAAAGGTGTCACTTCAGTTCATCGCGATATCACAAAGTTGATCGGGTCTATCAGTGGATCCCTAATATATCTGCTCATAGACAGATCCGCTGATAGACCCAGCTTTCAAATGCCATATGACTTCAGAAGTGTGTATAGATCACTTTTATGGTGCTTTTTGCCATTTTTGGAGCTTGATGGTCCTCATTCACCTAAATATGGCTAGGATATTCTTCCAAAAATCACCTTTTGTGAAGAAATTCCTACAGATTTGCAATGACATGAGAGTAAGGAAATGATGACAGCATTTTTATTTTGGGGTGATCTGTCCCTTTAAACAGCTCAGACTTAATATGACTCTTTTACAAAGCCAGCACTGTTGAGTTGAGCCAAAGTGAGCATGGCCTGATTGCTAAGTTTCTCTTGGTCATGACTCCTTGAGTTCTTTGAAAAGCTTTTTGAAGCCAGTGCCCTTAAAAGCGATAATAAAAAGACAAATGACCACATCGCTTTGGAACATTTCAACAAAAGGCCTCTTCCTCCAATAGTCCTGGGCTTCACCTTTGGAAAAGGCGGCACTTTTTTTACATCCTGTGGCACAAAGGCTTCTGTTGTAGTTTAAGGAGCCACACCTTGGAGAAGCCCTTAAACACATAAGCACATGGACTAGAAGACCAACTATGTGTAGAGCAGGTTTGTTTTCACTTAACACAGGTAGTCGGGTGACTTTTATTTTTCTTAGCCAGACTGTGTTGGCTACCGTTAGTAGTCCGGGCCATGGCAAATAAATAAAGTTAAATAAACACCAGCTGTGCTGAGGTTTTGTTTGTTAGTTTCTAGCATATTGGACGTCTTTTGGAAACCAGTTGTGTGTTCTCACTTTTGCTGACTTGGAGTGATATGAAACCTAATAAAGCCATGGCTTAACATAATTTCATGCTGTTTATTATCTCACATTTGAAAATTTGCTAGTGTAATATCATTCCACATATGGTCACAACCAGGTTCAGGAATGTATTTTTTTATTATTATTATTATTATTGAAATACAATATTTGGCTGTGAAATTGATTTTCAAGGCCATTATTTCCTAACCAACAATTTTTGTTTTTGAAAAAGTCTCTTATGCACACTAAGGCTGCATTTATTTTATCAAAAACAGCACTATTGTGAAATATTTTTACAATTTAAAATAACTGTTTTCTGTTTTAATGTGTTAAAATGTAATTTATTCCTGTGATGCAGGGCTGAATTTTCAGCACCGTTACTCCAGTCTTCAGTGCCGCATGTAAAAGCCTACGTTTACGTGAGCACCAATAATGCGATTATTTCCAATAATCAGACTAAGGACATAATTGCAGTAAGATATTTATATGACACGAGCAAACCTCTTCATTCCAGTTTACATATTCGCTAAGTATGGTTATTTTTACCATCATTATTCACATCCTCCACACTACATATGTTGAGCTCACATATTTATGCATGTTATTGGCCACTCTCCGTTTAGGCTACATCAAATGCAAAACATGACATTATAATCAATGAATCTATTATTTACTTAGTATATACATTTTTTTTTGTTATAATGAGAGAATTGGAGATCTTGCGTAACTCAGCACTGAGCAAAAATCCAGTGTTTTGAGAGGTGAGGGGACGCTTAAACTTAAACACCTCTGACTGGCCATTGCATTCAAGAAATCAACAGATATGTCTGTGATTGGCTACGTTGCTCAACGTTGCATGAAGTTTTTATTTTTTAACTCGTTCCAGCTGTTCTAGATGCTTCAAACCAGCATGTGATGGCATAAAGACACTAAATTAAGTTACTTAGACATTCAAATGTTGTGAATTAAAAGGTAAATTAAAAAGTGACTGTAATGCAGTATTTGTCTTTATTGTAAAAATGGTAAAAAGTTCACTAAGAGGGCATTTTCATCACCACATGTCATATATCTGGGGCATATTTGCACCGATGCCTGGTTAATTTCTTACCCATTTCATAAACCACCCCTTGCTGCCAAAAAAGGGTCTATCTAGAAACTAGTTTTTTTCTTTCTCTCTCTCTGTTTTTTTAAATACCACTTAAGGAAACAGTGGTATCTAGTGTTGTGATGTTTTACCTCTAACCGTATGGCTTCTTGAATTGATTGACATTATTATAAAAGTTCTACACACACAGTTAAACACACACAGCCAAGTAAAACAGCAATCTCTTTTATTATACTCTATTATCTTGAGTATAAACGGCTATAAAAAGCCTTTCTTCTGGGAAGATCCTCTCTATTGATAGAAGGCTGGTTTAATGCATGCACTCAGGACCTTTTTTTTTTTGTCTTGAAGAAGACAGTGAATGCTTTGCAAACCAAGTCTGCTAGCTGTGAACTCAATGACTGTATAGTTTCATTTTTAAAAGGTGAAAGTGAATGCGCACACATGGCTGAATGGAGCATCTCTACACTGTCATTACCTTTGATACACATTCATGGGTGCTTCTTTGAAAACGGGCAAATTTTTTTAAAATGCTTTTGTGTGTGTGTGTGTGTGTGTGTGTGTGTAGTGTGTGTATATATAGTGTGTGTGTGTATGTGTATGTGTGTGTAATTAATAAAATTATAATTTTATTAATTAAATTATAATTTTATATATATATATATATATATATATATATATATATATATATATATATATATATATATATATATATATCTATCTCAAAGATAATGTTACTGTGTCTGTGGGTTTTTATAAAACACATTTAATTAAAGATAATGTTACTGTATAACAGAAGTCATGAAAATCACACTGCAAAGAAGTGCTCATTATGTCACATCCAACCACCATGTGACCATGAAAAAGTCTAGAAAAGTCTTTTAAGCCACATTATCACACTTTATCTTGCTTAATAACATGTTGTCTGCATTTAGGTCCTTTGAGTTTTTAAGCTGAGTTGTCATTGAGGGAAATGAAAGAATGCCATTTAAACAAGCACTGCAAATTAAAACCCTAATCTTTTGCATGATTGCATGCAGCTAATGTTTGCATGTTGCACATTTGACTGTGTGACGTTAATGCAAAAAGCTTTCCAGAAATTGATGTTGCCGTCATGAGAGAAGTGGTTTTTCATTTCTTTCACTGCTGCGTTTGGTGATTGGTGGTACATACCACCTTTCATTTTGTTAATGAATAAGTGTTTGTCTTTCTGTCAGTGTGCATGCAAATGAATCATGCACTGTTTTGCTTATGCATACTTCTGATGTTGATCTGATATAGAGTGTTCATTATTGTGGCCTGAAAGTTGCATGTTTCCTCTTTGACTTGCTGACAAGCACAGGAGATGCTAGATACTGTTATGTTTTAAGATACATTTTAAAGCCTTTTTTTATTATTCTTAAAATAAAAAAAACTAATTTATTAGTGTTAAAGGGATAGTTCACCTACAATTGCTGGTCCCCAATGACTTCCATAGTATGTCAAAAAAAAAAAAAAAATTCAATGGAAGTCAATGGGGACCAGAAGTTGTTTGAACACCAACATTCTTCAGAATATCTTCTTTTGTGTTCAGCAGAAGACATTGGCAGATCACAGCACCTGTTTTTCTCTCTTCACATTCTCACTAAGAACACAATGACTTCAAAGTGGGGCAAAAGAGATGCTGTTGGTAGAAAACGTGGTTCTACACTTATTTGATCTCCTATAGCTCTTTTGTACTGTCATATATTTTCTCAACTACATCGATTTGACGTCTCATGCCTTCTAAGAGTAAAAGCCCCTGATGTAAAAATATACCTGCTACAACAATACAGTGTACATACAGTTGTTTTTTTGTCTGTCTGGTTGATATGGGCCTACTATTTTTTTCATGTAATTTGTTCCCTTCCTCAGGATGTGGTTTACTGGTGAACAGTCAGTCTGTGGATGAACGATTAAGTGAGAGAATGCAGTCGCAAAAACACGCTCTGCAGCTCAAAAAAAAAAAAAAAAATCTCTCAGAGATAAAGACCTACTGCACATGCATCCTGAACTGCATTTGCAATATTATGCAGCTAGATGAATATTATTGTATAATTATATTAATTGTTTTTTAGATCATAAATGTTTTTTTAGATTTTTTAGATTTTATAAATATGTAAATGAAAAAAAAAATAATTGTCTTTATAAATATCATACAGATGAGTAAATAACATAATGAATGTCAAACAACTACATTTTTTTTTTTGGGTGAACTGTGCTTTCTTTCTCCAATATATAGGCCTTATTCGTTTTTTTTGTCTGGTCTCACCATACCTGTTGTAGCAATCACGTGAGTTGGCTTACAAAACATCATTGAAAAACCTTTCACCACAGATCGACTCTATAACCATACAAGGAAACAGCAGCGCTGCAGATTTCTCGTCAATCAAAGCGTGCACAGGTTCCTCCTTGGTTCACACAGTTGCACATGTAAATTTAGCCACAGGTACTGTATAGTACACAGAAAGTGAAACTGGGTTGTGGCTGGTCTCTTTCTTGTCCTCTCTTGTCAGACATCACACCTCGAAAATTCTCGAGCAGCTCTTCTAACCGACCCTGTCCTGATGAAAGTGTGCTCTGGTATTCACACTCTTTACATGCTTTAAGCGCTTTTGAAAATGGTGTTGAATTCACTTTGTGTGAGTTTTGCAAGCATTCATGAGTCTTTTAGTGTTTGTGATATAAATGGATATACATATGCTGTGCAATTGTATTTTTTATTTTTTGCTGAAAATGTCTTGTATATTTATAGCCAATATTTCGCATCTCCTATTCATTAATTTTAGTACATTTTACACATAATAACATAAAACAAAAACATTGTATTTTTCTATAATATCCAAAATGATCGGATTGTTTTATTTGAATAAGATTTTTCAACATTTTTCCTCCTCTAAAAACATGAAGTGCATTTGTTAATATCTTGCACTGTTTTTTTAATGTTCACTTTATATTATATTTGAATTAAAAGCTTTTTAATTTTGCAATTATTATATATATAATTTTATTATTATTATTACTTTATATATATATATATATATATATATATATATATATATATATGTATATTATATATATATATTTATTATTTTTAAATATATATATATATATATATATATATATATATTATATATATATATATATATATATTATATAATATTATATATATATATATAATTTTTTGGCTAATAATGTTTTAAAATTATTACCGGAATCCTGAGTAACTGACAAGAATCCGCAGGTTTAGCAAAATAATATTTAGAAATACTAGATTCTCGTCATGTTCATTTATTTATTGATACAAATTCATGTTAATTGTACTGTCAGCCACAAACAAAGCATTTTTTTCTGTGTTTAACACAATTTACTTTTTGGCTGAATTATTTCAGAATGGATTTTGCTATGATTTTAAGCCATGAAGGCTAAAAGATAACAAGTGATCATTATATTTATCAGTTCATTGCTAATTTTAGACCCTCAACTGGTGTTGAACATGGACAATTCGACCAAGTCTACCATGTGATCCATTTGATCTACTGGGCTACTCGTTTTTCCATGACACCACGTCCGTCAAGTCAATACTTGCTATAGTCTCACCAGACCACCAACTAAAACACCAGCACTCTCGGTACAGAAAGAGAAAACAGACACTGAATCCACAAGATCAAGACAATATGTGAAGCTGAAGTGCTTCACAGTAGAGTAGAGTAATTTGAGATGGTTTTGCGTTATATAAAGTATACCGAGCGATTCAGTTATAAATGCTGCTGTAGATTCTGTGAATGTTGTGAAGTTGAAAGTACAGAAATTTCAGCAGCCTAGATTTTACATCCTGAGGTGGTGTAAAATTATGTTGTAAAATGGGTTGTGCTTCAGTTTGTGGACTGTGGTCAATAAACATATCCTTAATGTGACGCTCGCAGACGAGTGAGCGTAATTACTTGAACCGTTTCTTCAATTTATTGTATTGTTTTATTTTACAGTTGTCGTTCCTATAACAACTCTGATTCCCATTATTTGAATTGTTATATAAAGCGCTTTTAACTGTAGTTAATGTGCTCTCTAAAGACTTAAACCTCTGAATCACCAAGTGAAACATTCGTCAACAGTGAAAGAGCATTGCAGTGAATGACGAGATGTTGCCGTCATGCGGGGTGTGTGTCTGCTGCTGCTCTCTGTGTCTCTGACAGATGCGCGACAGCCCGTCAAGCATATTTTTATATCGTGCACATTAGGTCACATCCATAAAACAGACATGAAACAAAAGGGTGTAGTCCGAGTCTTGTGGAACATATTAAGCAGGCTTACTAATTCTTCAACATAATACGACCTCGTTTATAATAAGCCCGCCTCTGACATGTAACACAGTCGTGTGTGTAAGGACACAAAGACACACACAAATCATTGATTTCCTGTCATTCTTTGTATGGTGTGTGTATCAGTGTATTGATCAGCCCATGTACAGCGAGGTTTCTCTATAAATGCTGCCCAGATTTTGATGGCTATTGTAACAAATTTGGTCAAATTTGACGAATAATAGTCAAAATATAATAGCGGTGAAGTCACAAAATCCATATATGAAAAGAGAGCTTTGTGAAAGTCATTAACATTTCTATATACATAAGTCTGGGGTTAGATTTTTGTTTAAAAAAAAAATTAGCAAGGATGCATTTAATTGATCAAAATTGACAGTAAAGACATTTTTAAAAAGTTACCAACTTTTTAATTAAAAGTAATGCTATTCTTTTGAACTTTTTTTTTTTTATTAATCAACGAACCCTGAAACAAAACTATCATGGTTTATACAAAAATAATAAAAAGCACAACTGTTTCAACTGATAATAATAAATGTTTCTTAAGCATCAAATCGGCATATTAGAATGATTTCTGAAAAATCATGTGACTCTGAAGACTGGAGTAATGATCACAGAAATAAATAACATTTTAAAAACATATTAAAATAGACTAAATCGAATAGATTGTTCACAATATTGCCTTTTTTACTGTATTTCTGATTAAATAAATGCAGCCTTGGTGAGCCCAAGAAACAAGTTTCAAAAACCAACCTATGATTTTGAGTGTGTTCGTATTTATGTTTCAATCAAGTGTGTCTAAATTTTTGATGTCTAACATAGATCCAGACAAACTGAAATAATGTTTTGCGATCTCTCATCCTAACACTTCTGTGTTAAGACTCGCCTCTTTGTTGTTAGATTTTACAGAACATTATGAATGTGTCTGACATCAAGCACATCTTAGTACAAGTTTTGTCAATTCACAATTCTCAAAACACTCAAATCCTGCTGGCCAGCTGCTATGGGACACATTTTCAAATATAACTTCTGTTGCATATAATAGAGTCATTCTTTGAGACCTACAGGACAGTTTTTTTTATCACTCATTCAGTAGAAATGTTATAAAGTTGTAATACAAGTAAGCTGGTTTTAAGAAACTGAAAAGGCATGTCAGTCACAATATGAAAGGGTGCTTGCCATTCCTAAATGAAGATACATACATACACACACACACACACACATACACGTGTGTGTCCGCCTGACCGCACCGTGGCCCACAATATTTCATGCCATGAATTCCTGGACTGAATCCTCACTCACTTTGATACTGATAACAACTAAATGTGTCGACACACAGCGAGTTTGCCAAGCACTCGTAAATGCCAAACTCTGGGATCCTTCATAACACTCTATTCAGCCTAGGTGTGTGTGTGTGTGTGTGTGTGTGACCTGTTGACTTTTGAGGAGTAGTTCTGTATTCATCAATAATGATAAGGATGAAATATACTGTTGGGTTTGTTATGCAGGGTTTCTGCGAGCCTTAAAAAGATCTAAAAAAAATATTAATTTACCCTTTCACAATTTTTAATCAGAGCAGAAAGTCTTAGATTCAAAGTCATGGTATTAAATGTTGCATGCACTGCAAAAAAAAAAAAAAAATTATATATATAAATGTTAACAAAGAAATTTAATCAAAAAAAGAAGAACTATAAATGTTTTCTCAGAAATTTAACCAAACAAGGGAGTTTATGTTTAAAATAAGAACGAATATCTGTCAGTGGGTTGTAAAAATGTATTTTCTATTTGAATAAAGTTTATTTTTCCGAGCCCACTGGCAGATATATGTTCTTGTTTCGATCATAACTCACTTCATCTTGATCAGTTTCACAGAGAACCAGACTTCTTCTGTCATTATGCTACAAGTATCTTTAGACATTTGCACTGGAAAGCGACTAAAATACTGAGGAAGAAATCACTTTTTTTGTAGTGTGAACAGAATGTACAGTAAAAGTGGCTGGGAGCAGAGCTATACATTTTTTTTTTATTATTATTATTTTGTAAAATGAATTTAAAGGTAAAGGAAATTGGTTGGAAGTTGTATATTCAAGCTTTGAAGTGTTGCTAAGATAACTCTTTAGATCTTTAGAATGGAGTGAGCATAAATGATGAAATCTGTGTAGTCAATTGTTTTGGGGAGACATATATGAGTTCCTGTTGTTGCCGAATGTGAGTGGATGAAACACTGAAGATTTCGCACATTCTCTTCAATAGCTTCCACAGTACATGGCTGCTAGAGTTGCTCTGGTCTGATGTCTCTCTTATTGGCTTTAGGTTCAGGTGGAGTTGTTTTTAGCGAGTGCATATGTACAGTACATTTACATAAAGCTGCATACGCCTGGCATCCACCTAAACCTCTCCAAATAATGAGACCGGATCCCTATCCCGCTGCAGTCATAAGGGCGGTGCATGATCTTCGCTTTTCCAGCTGTAATAATCGGCAAGAGCTCCATCAAGCTCTCTAAATGTCATTCTCCGAAAGTTCGATTCTTGTTTGTATTACTTGGATGAGTGAGTGGCGAGCCTTCTGACCTTCTCAGTCGATCTGACTCTTCTAGTTGGCTCTGAGGTGGACTGAAGGGAAGGAGGTTAATTAGATCTCAGTTTTCTGACCCACTTTCTTCCAGGTGTTTTACGTTGTTTGATGCATTGACTCGAGCCGGCCTGTAATGCGTGCTCTGACTTGAACAGACCTCTGGCAGGATGATGTAAAGCAAACATTCCTCCCTGCTTTGATTGGTATCTGTTTTTTTTTTTCTGTGGCAATATGGTCACAATTACTCCTGCCGTCACATTCCCCTAAATCTGTAACAGACACGCATCGAGGATTATGTAAGCAGCAGGTTTTTGGCAAGTGGTGTTTTTCACAGGATCAGATCATTGCTTTTGTTGCGTATGGCCTGTGATCTTTTCTGTCCTTTTTTACTATAGACCTCAACACAGCCTTTTGGGTTTCTGTTGCAGTCGTATAAAATGAAAAACGTAGTTTCTTGGCACTTTTATGGCCCATGGATTGGTTTCTATTAAAACTAACAAATTTAACCAGCTTTTTTGTGTGTGTGTGTGTTATGGGATTGTCATATTAGAACTGGCTTGGAAACTTCTTGCCTTGTCTGCGTTTAGTTTAGCTACTTTTCACATGCCTTTGTTTTATGTCGTTTTTATTCGTTTTTGTCGGTCCAAATTCTGACTTTCAATTTTTAAATATGTAAAAAACATCATAAAAATACACGTTTTTAAAAAGGATGATGATGCAAACACCGTGTGAAATCAACACACAGTCATGTGCTAATTACAAACTTAACGTGTGGTTGCAACTTACCATTGCTCAGCGGATTTTCGTAAGTGAAATCTAGTCATTTCAATAGGAATCAACACGATTGGGAATTTGGCTTGAGGGTGAAACATTTCATCAGGTTCAGGCTGGTCACACAGTTTCACCCTGTTGACCAATAGAAAGCTGCTTAGTCTGAAAGTGACTTTGTGAGCTGTGCTTCATACATCACTACACTCTCGACAATAAGCAATGGAATTTTATTTTCTTGAAATTGCAGAAATTTCACTAATTTGACTGTGCATTTAGTCTGTCAATTTTTCTGTGTAAATATACTTTTTTTCAAGTCAGTCTGCTGGTTTACTAATTATGAGACATGTTATGTACAAAGAAAACAAATCAAATTTAATGTAAATATCAGTTGCGAGCAGAATATTTTTTCTGTTTAATTTCAAAAAAAGCCATAATTCTGTCAAATGACTTAAAAAATGTGAAGTGTTTATTTTGAGTGCGTAAGGAACTAGCTATGAAATTAGACTATGCAAGACAATTAATTTGGCCATTTGATTAAAAAATAAAAAAATCATTTAACAAAATTCATTCAGATGTGACTGAAATCGTTAGTTTCAAAATATCATGGTTCAGAAAAAAGGCAGAATTGTCCTGTACAGTGTGAAAAGAAGTTTAAGGCAAAATTATTTTCTAATAGTCCACTGGGCCAAAAGTGTCATAGTTAAATAAAAGCCCTGTCCCAGAATCCCACACTTGAATTGTATTTATGGCCAGTGACTTGCAGAAGCATATACTAACATTTCCTTCATAAAAAAATAAGATTTGAAGGGAATGTAAACTGGAAAATGTTACGAGTTAATGGTTGAATAAGTAACTGGAGAAATGTTCCACTAGTGAATTTGATGTTATGGTTCTGTGCTTTTGAAAATTGTTAATCTAGACGCACACAAACACAGAAATCACCCTGCCAGGTCTGAGCGATTTACTGTAACATTCCTCTCATATTTATTTAAGGCATCTGAATCTGGTTAGCGCTAACGTCACTTTAACAATCCTGCCGTTTGGTGGGAAAGGATTTGATTTGTGGCGTCTCATGAGCCAGTGGCTCTTAATTAGCGAGGCCTGTCATGTACGTGAGAGGAATGTCTTTAAGCACCAGTTTTGGGCTTTAACTACCCTGATTGTTTTTGTTTGGAGACATTCAGCTTTATTCACAATGCTGGAATGGTCAATGGCTAAATGCTCCATGTTCCCAGTCCAGAGTGGGAACGCCATGGGCTCTATTCTTCTTGAATTCAAATTCAAAAGAAGCGGAGTGAAAGAAGCGATAAAGAGCACCTTTGTAACTAATGAATGTGCAGCAGAAGCAGCTCTGTTTTATTGGCCCGCATAAGTTTGAATGCTTCATAAGACAAACAGTTATTGCAGAGCGCGACACGGTTTGTTGTAAAAGCTCGGCTTTTCTCTTGGGAGGGAATGCATATTTTTGACCTGTGCTGACGTCAGAAATGACACTCTCGTTTTAACCACAGCTTACTTACTCTCAGGCTGAGAGACCAGATGCTGACATGGTTTATTACACTGCTCATGTTCAAAGTCACGAGGAGATTTCATGAGGTTCAAAGCTAATTAGCGTTCACATAAAGCATCCTGGCGATTAAAGACAGCATGAAAAAGCATTCGCGATGCATTAAACTTCTATAATATGTGTTTCTGAAATAAAATCAGTATTGGATTTTCCTGTAAATATGTATTTTATCCATTGGGATTTGTGGAAAGTGCAATATTCTGTTATTGATTAATATTATTATTCCTTTCCCGTGCACAGTTATAAAGAATACAAATGTTGATATTGTCTGGAAATAGTTTTAAATGGCTACTTTTGTCTTTTTTCTTTC
The DNA here is from genome assembly GCF_018340385.1 of Cyprinus carpio. Classification (NCBI taxonomy): domain Eukaryota; kingdom Metazoa; phylum Chordata; class Actinopteri; order Cypriniformes; family Cyprinidae; genus Cyprinus; species Cyprinus carpio. The sequence continues at coordinate 19,919,400 of NC_056579.1, read as the reverse complement.
TAGGCGGAGGAGGAAAACGGAAAGGAAGAAGCAAAAAATGGAGGGAGATCCTTCGTTTCCCTCACATCAGTCAGTGCACAGAGTTGAGCAAAACCATCGGTAATGTATCAACACTTAGTGTGTCTTGTTTATACACTTCCTGCCATTTTCATGCTCCTTGTCAGCTGCTTGTTCTTCTGGCCAAGTGTGATGTAACTTTGCTGTTCGCTATTGTTTAGCTGTCTCTGAGTTTACTTTGCCATCGGCTTAATTCCAGTTTGCTTACAGTCTGAGAAATAGTATGCAAGAGTGCGCCCCAAATTACAATAAGTTGAAAGTAGCGTGTCAAAAATGCCTGGATGCCATACTTGTCCCAGTGGATTTGCAAAGTATGCATCCTTGCATGCTGTTTGGTCTAATATTGCACACAATCCCTTGAGCAACAGAAGAGGAGGAGTGACCGTTATCCAACTTTTTCAACTGTTGAAAAATAACAGCCAATTCAAGACTTACTTAAGACTTAAGTTTGTACATATATGCACCAATATACTGTCCAACAGTTCACAGGATTTTTAATGTCTCTGAAAGAAGTATCTTATGCTCACCAAGCATTCAGTTAAACAAAAATAAAATAAAAAAAATATTTACAATACTAAAATAGAAAACAGTTATTTGAATTTATTTCAAAATGTATACATTTCCTTTTTCAGCATTGTCATATGATGCTTCAGAAATCTTTCTAATATGATGATTTTATGCTCAAGAAACATTTTTTATTATTATCAATGTTGAAAACAGTTGTGTATTATTCTCCTTCATAGCACGCCAAACCTGTATGATTGACTATCAACTGCGTCCCTGTAGTAAAAGTCAGTGGTGTTCAAAACAGCACTGAACCCCGCTGGATTTCATTGAATGGGCCGATTATCTTCTTTTGTATTCCACAGGATACAGTAATATAGGTTTTGTAAAGACTTGAGGTTTAGTAAATGAGGTTGAGTCTTCCTTTAAAAGTATGCACCTTTCCATTAACCACAAAGTACAGTTTTTACATGGTATATACACTCACTGGCCCTTTATTAGGTACAGCTGTTCAACTGCTTGTTAACGCAAATATCTACTCAGCAGCATCTCAGTGGGTTTAGACATGGTCAAGATGATCTGCTGAAGTTCAAACCGAGCATCAGAGTGGGGAAGAAAGGTGATTTAGATTTCAGAAACTGCTGATCTACTAGGACTTTCATGCACATTATGTGAAAATATCTTGCGAGTGGCAGTTCTGTGGGTGAAAGTGCCTTGTTGATGCCAGAGGTCAGAGGAGAATGGCCAGATCAAGCTGATAGAAGGGCAACAGTAACTCAAATATCCACTTGTTACAACCAAGGCTTGCAGAAGAGCCTGTGTGATTTGTAGCCTCAGGAAACTCTCAACCAAATAGAAGATCAGAGAAAGGGTTGCCTGATCTGATGAGTCTGATTTCTGCGTTGACATTTGTGGTAGGGTCAGAATTTGGCATAAACGACATGAAAGCATGGATCCATTCATCCTGCTTTGTATCAGTGGTTCAGGCTGCTGCTGGTGGTGTAATTGTGTGGGGGATATTTTCTTGGCACACTTTATTACCAACTGATCATCGTTTAAACATCACAGCCTACCTGAATATTGTTGCTGACCGAGTCCATCCCTTTATAACCACAGTGTGCCCATCTTGTGATGGCTACTTCCAGGTCGATAACGTGTCATGTCACAAAGCTCAAATCATCTCAGACTGGTTTCTTGAACATGCCAATGAGCTGACTAAACTCAAATGGCCTCCACAATCACCAGATCTCAATCCAGTAGAGCAGCTTTGGGACGTGGTGGAACGGTAGATTCGTATCATGGATGATCAGCCCACAAATCTGCAGCAACTGCGTGATGCTATCATGTCAACATAGAACAGAATCTCTGAGCAATGTTTCCAGCACCTTGTTGAATCGATGCCACAAAGAATTAAGGCGAATGCGAATGCAAAACGGGGTCCAACCTGATACTAGCAAAATGTACCTAATAAAGTATCACTGTTTCACCACAGTCATTTTTTGTAAAGTTTTCCTTTTGTTTTGTGTCTCAGAGCGGGACTATTTCAGCCTGTGTGACAAGCAGCCCATTGGGGGACTTCTGTTCCGCCTCTACTGTGAGACCCGACCAGAGCTGCAGCGATGCATCCAACTCCTGGACGCCATGGTACGTCTGCGCACACATACACGCGTCTCCAGCACTCAATGCACCTGAATTTATGTTCTAATGAAAACAGAATTTATTTAGGATCGTCCAAACACGAATTGCTGGTTCTTTTAAGCAACTCCTCATCTTTAAAAAATCTCTTGTCCACTCAAAATTTCTCAGGTTTCTTGTAACCCTCCATCAGTGTTCCACTGTCCCGGACAACATGCCTCCCACATGACTAGCCTGGGCTATCATGGAGTAAAGCCCAAAATATCAGGACTGGCATGTGGTCACTGAATGAGGCCATTGTCTGGTCTCTCCAACTCCCCTATAGACCCCAAACAGTCTGAACCCCGGGAACCTGAACCCATGACAGGAAGTTGCCGTCATAAAACATGGGGCAGCGTGTTTGTGTTTTTTAGGACTTGGAAAAGGTGTTCATCTTGTTTATGGTGTCTTGGAACATTCTCCTCCTCATTTTAACAAAAACCCTTTGTGTGGTGTAGCTGTGTAAGTGAATAGGGAAGCTTTATTGATGTGTTTCAGAAACGAACGTAAATGCCATCTGAAAGTCAAATCAAATAAAACAAAAATGTCTTGAACATAAAAGCACTGTAATCATGCCTGGGTTACAATGTTACAGCTAATGAAGGAAGAGCAGATGATTTTTAAATAATACAGGGAAAATGTCACGATGGTATGTTTTTAGTTAAAAGTATTATAATAATCATTTATTGGGATTTTATTAGGTGTTATTTTAGAAAGAATAGAAGTCAGTAAAGGTGTATAGGACCAATAAATTAATCATAACTATAGTTCCTTGTTTGGAGAATTTGCAATAGACACGGAGATGTATTGAACTGAGAATGTTTGATGTATGTATGTTCTGCAGGCAGTGAGCGTGTATGCATGTGTTTGTGCGAGTCACCATAAGGAAAGAGCCCGGGGGGATTTTTTTGAGGCCTGCTCTGACGTCAGAAAGTAGCGGGATCTCAATTGTTGTGGCGAGTTAGACAGCACTGTCTGTGTCTGCTCTGTGTGAGATCTGTATGTGTGTGTGTGTGTGTGTGTGTGTGTGTGTGTGTGTGTGTGTGTGTGAAACAAGGAAAGACACGTGAGAACTTTCATGTGAGAAACCTCTTCACACATTTTTTGGGTTTATGTGTACACAAAGACAAATGAAATGTGCATGCCTCTGACCTTTTTGGTCCGTGGTTTGTTATTCCATCTCAGTGGAGGCGGAATAGTCCGACGTTATCGCACACATCAGATTGGCCCAGTTCCTCTGTGTCAGAGGCAGCCCGCCATTTGTTTTGGCCTGGTGACTCTACTGTACCATTCAGAGCCACTGACGTAGATCTGTTCTCAAACCACTATTATGATTGGATCGCTCTCTGTGTGTATGTGTGTTTGTATTTTCTGCTTTTTTCCATGCAGTGACCTTTAACATGCAGGCATAGCTAATTCCCTTGCAAATTCCATCATCTCCCGTTCAAAATATGGCCAAGATGACAGTATTTAAGCCCTGTGTCCTTTCTCAATGTCACTGAGATTCATTTCTGCATGAATTTAGAATAACATTTATATCCAGCTATTATTTTTTGTGTCAATATATAAATGGGCATCATCTCTTCTTTACAAGCTATAGCCCGAAATAAACATGAATGAACATCAGAAGGTATCTTGTTTCAATCGCGGAGAGACGTCAATACACACCATTTTTCAAGTTCAAGTCCACTGACGTAAATCTACTCTCCTGTCAATCAAACTCCAGCGAAGGGTCAGTTTAGGCTTTTATTCAGATATAAACACACATACGTAGAGCACATCAAATACTGTAAATAAGGCTTAATTAAACTTGTGTGATGCGTGAGAACCAGTGAGGTTTATTCACATCTGAGCTTCCCCGATGAGTAATTGATGGGAACTTTTAAACTTTATGTTAAAGGGAACTTTCCCTAACTAAGGCACTAGCTGCAATTAATTCCATAGACTTCTATTGAACTCTGAACATTCCTTGTAACATTTTCTTCCTTCATTACTCAGGGCACTATTTTAAATCTTCCATTGGAGGAGTTGCCAAATGTGTTAAGGGGAATGGAAATCACACTGCTGTATGTGTCGAGACGCTGTGCCCGCGCACACAGTCCCCCACTATGTAATGACGTTCAGTGTATTTAGTGACGCTGCTGGGCCGTGCTGGCGCTCCAGGACCTTATGGAATCCCGCCGTGTTGACTGGCTGGTTACCAAGCAACCTGAAGTCACACACACGGTGGGCTTCATGAAGCGTGTGTGTGTGTGCTCGTGAAGCATATGTGTGACGCGTGTGCGGACACATGGTTTGTGCGAAAACCTATTTGTGGGTACATATGCTTTGGTGTAGACGCATGAGCTTGTGTGTATGCTGCTATGTGTGTGTTTACATCTTTCATGGCGGAACCAAGTGGGGGCAGGTGGTCATGGAGAGTCTTGCGTAATGGGATCCACAGAGCACGAGGGCCGGAGAGGGTGTTGATGAGGGTGTCATCAAGCATTACCCCCCAACACACACACATAGGCACATTTACAGCCCTTAGGGAAAGGACGTGCCAGACTGTGGAGCTCATTCATTGTGTAATCACTCAGACTCAATTACATGATGCTTCTGCCTCATTCAGCATATAGAAATGGATACTGACTGAAATGAAGTCAGTGGATGTAGTTTCTGTTTTGCTGTGTTGAACAAGTGATTTGAGTTCACATAATACTCTCTGTCGGTGTCGGTTTCATTAGTCTCAAGGTTTTTGAGTATCGGCACAAAGTCTGGTCAATATTAGCCTCACATGACTAGTTCTTTGACTGACACATCAAGTCTGGTCCATGTTGCAGCTTATTCTGGGCTTTAAAAAACACTGTCTGACTGACTTATAACGTAAATAACCATAGTTGATTTGTTTTTACATGTTGTGGGGTCTGAAAAAGGTTATGCCGTAATAATAGACTATTTATAATGGCCCAGTTTTTTTTCTGCATACCCCCTAAAAGCTGGGTTGTTGCACCCTCAGTAAGCTTGTTTAGCTTAGATTGCCAACTTATTTTAATATTATTTATAATGTAACTTATTCTTTTTTTTTTTAATTTTGATGTGTATTTTTTTTTTTAAGTTTTAGTAGTTTTGTAATGTTCTTTGTTTTTTTTTTTTTAATGTCCCTATTATGCAATTTTTTAAGTTTCCTAATATTGTTTTGGGAGTCTCCTACAATTGGTTTGCATGCATGCAAGGTCAAAAAAAATGTTTTTCTCAAAAACCAAAAATTTTCTCAAAATATGCATTTAACATCACCTCATTTTCCAACAATTCTCAAATGATTCGCTCGAAGCAGCTCTTAGATCCAGTCTCTCTAAACCCTTCCTTTCCGTGAGCCTACTCTGCTCTGATTGGTCAAATGGCCCATTCTGTTGTGATTGGTCTACCACGTACAGCGCGTGTCGGAAACGCAGCCGGCTAACGTAGAACATAGAACAAATGTGTTACCCAGTGATGTGTAGCTGTCACGAAAGTGGGATTCGAGTTACTGCTGACTTGTTTAGGCTGTTCAGACTTTATTCTTTTTTTTGGGAGACAATAACTTTATTTATCATGCTCTTTCGGCTTTACAACTTTGTAGATCCATTATATTCACATACAACTACATTACACACTGCATGAACAGCAGTATTCAAAATGAAATACATATTTTTGAAGTTATTTTATACTTCAAATTAAACAGAAAATTTAAATGTTGCCTAAACAGCTAATATTTATGTATAACAATTTAAATATAAAAATTTAAATATTTTAAACATAAGTATTCTTGACAATTAACTAATTTTTAAGTAATAAATATAATTATTTAAAAATCAAATAATTATAATTGTCATGATTCATGACACTTACCTATTTTTGAAGCACAAAAGAAGATATTTTAATAAATGTTTCAGTTGTTGTTGTCCATATTGTGAAAGTTGGTGGGGTCAAAAACATTGGACTGCTTTGACTTTCATTGTAGAGACAAAAAGTTGTGAAAGCTATTTTTCTAAATATCTGGGGGTTTTTTTGTTTTTGTTTTTCCCATGATGGGCACATTAATCTGAAATACCCATGAGAGTGAAGTGTGGATAATTCAGTTCAAATCAGTTTAATCTCAATGCTATGAACCTTAAAGTCTTGGGAAAGGCTATTAACTGGTTAACACGATTTTGATTCTCAGTGAATTGATTAAAACCAGTGCTCCCTCACTCCCAGAAATTACAATTTGCCATTTTTAAATGCAGTATGCATCAGCCTGGCTCCTGAGGCTGGCTTCTGTTTCATTAACGTCTAAATTAGATGCATTATGTCATAAGGTATCATTTATATTGTGGATTATGTTATGGCATGTTTATCTCAAAGTTCATTTATAATTAGCTGGGAGTAATTTGTTTGTATCGGGTCATTTAGGAGGACTACGAGGTGACACCCGATGAGAAGAGGAAGAGTCGAGGAGATGAGATCATCAAGAAGTTTCTCACCAAGCAGGTGTGACTTGGTTTAACTTTCCTGTTGCATGTGTGTGTTAATTTTGGATCTTGAATGTCTCCGTGTGCATCAGTAATCAGAGAGCATGTTGTTTCTCCTACAGTCCTCTGAGTGTGTAGATCTAGCTGAAGGTCTTGCTGAAAGTTGCAGAGAAAATCTAGAACTGAGCCCCTGCAAGGAGATCTTCAGTGACTGTCGGAAGTAAGAAACATGCAAACACGCATGTAAACACCTGGACCTCTGATGCTCTTAAACTAAGCTAATTCAGATACCTTAACCCTAGCCACAAGTCTTCTTGTTACAGATATCTTATGATGTTTTTTAGATTTGTATTAAAATGCTATTTATAATTTAAATAATTAAATATTACAAATGCTTGTTTTATTTATTATTTTTTGACAATTACTATGGTTTATTGTGAGTTTGTATGCTTACACTATGTGCTAAAGATTTGTGGTGCACTAGTAATGGGAAGAACACTAGCCTTCAAATGTTTCTTTTGCTCACCAAGGCTGCATTTATTTGATCAAAAATACAGTAATGTTATGAAATATTATTACAATTTAAAATGTCTGTTTTCCATTTTAATATATTGTAAAGTGTAATTTATTCCCCTGATTCAAAGCTGAATTTTGAGCAGTTTTCAGTGTCACATGATACTTCAGAAATCATTATAATAATTCATGCAGATTTTTTGCTCAAAAGCATTTATTATTATCAATGCTGAAAACAGTTGTGCTGCTAAAAATGTTTGTGGAAACCCTAATACATTTTTTTTTTTTTTAGCATTTAAAAAAATAATGTTTTGTAACATGATCAATATTAATGTGTCTTTGTTGAAAAAAAAAAAAAAATTTCTTTCACAAAAAGATAAAAAAAAAAAAAAAATTAAAAAAAAAAAAAATCATACTGTTCCCAAACATTTGAATGGTAGTGTATGTAATATGTAGCAAGCATTACGCAGATTGGGATAGACTGCAATAATAATTTTGTGCAAAAATACTTCAAAATCCACCAGAAATTGTTTCACACCTTTTACATACTATTTTTCAACATACAATAATTTGGACACTGTCATCCTTATATTGCATACTATGTAGCAATGGCGAGGGTACAGGTGGGCACTTTCAGCTGTGGCCCACCCAGTGAGAATTTGATAATTTTCCAAATCTATGTAATTTATTAAACGATAATAATAATAAACGTCTTATTTCACTATAACATTATACATTTAGTTTAAAAATATTAAAAGCTTATTTAAAAGCTTTCATGGTCAATTATAGTCAATTAATTTTAATCATTTTCCCTCTTCCTATAGGTTCATATACCATACGCTTTTCAAAATGATGATTCGTCTTTCTGTTAGTCCCACCCACAGTGTTATGTTTGTGACTTAAGGACATAATAGTAAAATACGAGCGTTTGTGGAGTTGAATTTGAAAATAGCGAAACATATATCAATCAGATCAATTCTTTAAAAAGTATATATTGAATATCCCTATTGAAACGAAGTCTTAGCACTGAAGCCAGAGCACCTGCGGGTGATGGATTTATATAGATCGGAAACTTCAGAGCCAAGCGTGTTGTAAGCGTAATTTGCAGCTGCTTATGCTTTACAATAAACTTCCTTTAGCTGACATTAGTTAAATCACGAACTAACATTAACAATGAGCAATACATTTGATTTAATATTTATTACATTTGTTAACATTAGGTAATAAAATACAACTTTTCGTTATTATTTTTATGTACTTGGAACGATTAATTGCCGCTTTGAATGATTACGTAATTGTGTCATTCGTAATTGTAAATGCAATTAGAAATTCAATTAATCGTGCATCCCTAGACAGTATTCAGAATGAAGTTGTGCAGTTTTTCACTGGGAGATTAATTGATAAACACAATCGTTTTCTGCAGAAGCAAACACTACTGCTTAATGTTAGAGCTCTTTACTGTTCACATTTTGTCTGTGTATAAGTGTACTCACAGAGCTGCCTTTGGTCTCCTAACGGTCTCCATGCTGTTTTAAATCTCACAGAGCTCTTCATGACTACTTAAGTGGTGCTCCTTTTGCTGACTATCAGAACAGCATGTACTTCGACCGCTTCCTCCAATGGAAAATGCTAGAAAGGTTGGTTGCACAATTTATCTCCCTTTACTTTGTCCGTTAGCCTTTTAGTCTACTTACTCTACCATTTGTGCACCATTTCATTCTTTTGGTTTGCCGTACTTCGCTCGGCTTAAAACAGACGTCCTGGATCTGGATAAATTATATTCAGCTGTTACGGCAGTTCGGATGCTAATCCATTTAAATTGTTTGTTAGCGTAATTGTTAACAGCTCAACACATGAAAGCAAACAGCCATGTTTTGGTAATGAAACATTCAAGTTACTCTGCAGCGTCTGTGCATGATATAAACTGATTTAAACATATTTACATCTAAGTGACCCATAAAATGTGTTCACAGGAAACAACTTTTATAAACATCTTTTCATATATATATATATATATAAATATATGAAAAGTTGTTTCCTGTGAACACAATTCTAAAAAGCCTCTGTTTCACAAATGAGGTGGAAAATATGTTCCTTGTGAAGTGTAACTTGAAATGTGTCTTGTGCTCCACCTAGTTTTGTTAACGGATCTGAATGTTAAAATGTCAGTTTCCTGTCTGTGCTGGTTTGATATCAGATTTTGTGGTTTCGTTCTAGACAACCCATCACAAAAGACACGTTTCGGCAGTATAGAGTTCTGGGGAAAGGAGGCTTTGGAGAGGTGAGGATGTTGTGAAAAATGATGCGTGCACTGAATATTTCCTCATTTGCTCTATATCAAAACCTAGTGATCTGCCTACCTAGATTGTATTTTTAAACATCATAAGTGTGCTCGAAATATAAGCAGTGACATCATACAGCCTTTATGTCCTTGTATTTCACTCATACACCAGAATTGTTGATCACTACTAACTAAGCAATATGCTAACATCAAACTCTGCTGGAAACAGTTTGAGTCAAGTTTCCAGTCACATAAAAAGAGCGTTATTTGTGTGACATGCAAAGCCGCTGCGTAGGAAGGTGTGATCACTTTAGCGAAATTTCACCAAATTGTCAGTAGTGTAGTGATGAAGCACAGCTAAAGGTATCACTGTTCACACAGAAGTCATTTCAAACCAAACAGCTTTTTTTGGTCAATATGGCAAAATTGCAAGACTGACATAAACACAAGTGAAACTTGAAGATGAGCAAAATTTCCTAGAACTCCAGTCTTCAGTGTCACATGATCCTTCAGAAATCATTCTAATCTGCTGATCTACTGCTCAAGAAACATTTCTTATCAATGTCAGTAATGAAAACAGTTGTGCTGCTTCAAAGTCTGTAGAAATCCCTGATACATTACAGTGAATTTAGCTAGCATTAGGTGCATTTACATGGAGCACTGTTTTCTGATTACAGTCAGTTTAAACGTCCGATCCGAATAAAAAATGCTCCTCATAAACACCTCAATCAGAATAAAAAAATGCCCAAAACGATTGAAATTTAAAACCCAGTTTGAAGCTTGTGACATATAAATGCACACATCAACACGATCACTTAATTTAGCATTCATGTATTCCAGTTTCATTCCAATTGAATAAAAAAGTGTCCATGTAAACGTGATTATAGTCAATGTAGTGGAATAAAAACTACACAGTCTTTTCACTGCAACTTCAAAAGAAGGCAAGACAATGTTGTCGAAACTAGCGCTGGATACCGGAGGTAATTTTATGTTTTATTTTACACTGTTTGCCAGCCTGGCGTAACGATCTGCTCTCCATTCATTCTTACCACCATTAAAAACCAATTGTTCTCCAGCTATCCACTTTCTTTCTATAAGCATCTTTGTAAAGAGGGTTTGACTTGTCAAACAGTGGTGGGTTTTTCTGGACCTTGGCAGTGAGCTTTTCTGTAATATCTCCTGCTAATTTAAATGCACGAGCCCTTTAAATTTTAATAGATTTTGATTGGCTGTCTGTGTTTTTTCTTTTATTACCTGGGGGAAAAAATCATTTTGAAAGTGATCCCAATGATATCGTTCCTTTATATCATTATAGTTGTGCTATTCTCTTAAACTGGGAACAACTTTGTTTTTATATGTTCTTGGTGTGAACTGAACGTTTAATGCAAATTCACTGTGTGCTGACCAACACAAAACTGTTTGGTTTGAAAGTGACTTCTGTGTGAACTGTGCTTTACACATCTCTGTGCCATCAACAACAGACAGATTTTTGTGCACATGCAATTTTGCAAAACTGTAAGGCAGCAGGTAACGTGTGTGTGTGTGTGTGTGTGTGTGTGTATTGATATTTATACAAAGTAATGTATGTGTGTGTGTACGTGTGTGTGTGTGTGTGTGTGTGTGTGTGTGTGTGAGATGATATAATATATTCTGTCCATCTGTGCCCAGGTGTGTGCGTGCCAGGTGAGAGCCACAGGAAAAATGTATGCCTGTAAAAAGCTGGAGAAGAAAAGGATAAAGAAGAGGAAGGGGGAGGCCATGGCTCTAAATGAGAAACAGATTCTGGAGAAGGTCAACAGCAGGTTTGTGGTAAGTGGATTCATTCATTTATCTGTTATCTTTCATCAGTTTTCCTCCCTTTGCTCTGGTCCTGTTTACACTGGGTATAAACATCCATCTTTTGCGATTCAGTCACAAGTGGCCAGGCAGGACAGGCTCAAATGTCAAATCAAGTCACCTTTATTTCTATAGTGCTTTATACGATACTGATTGTGTCAAAGCAGCTTTACAGTGTCAAATAATTTGTTAATAATGCATATTCCTCAATGCCTTCCCGTCTCTCTTGCTTATATAGCTTTTGTATTTCAAAACGGGAATAAATGCTTTCATTTATTCTGCACATCTGATCATTCTCGTCTCTGGCTCTCAGGTTAGTTTAGCATACGCGTATGAGACCAAAGATGCCCTGTGTCTGGTGCTGACCATAATGAACGGTGGTGATCTGAAGTTTCACATCTATAACATGGGAACCCCAGGCTTCGAGAAGGAGCGTGTGCAGTTCTACGCCGCTGAGATCTGCTGCGGTCTGGAGCACCTCCACAGAGAGTCTATCGTCTACAGGTGTGTGGCTCGACAACCTCGAATGCATCCAGCCTCATAAAATAATAGTGGAATTATGTGGTCATTTTTATGTTGCTTTCTATCATTCTAGGGATTTAAAACCAGAGAATATACTGTTAGATGATAATGGTAAGTCAAATCAAATTGTCCTTCAAATGAGCGAAGTATGGAATTGCATTGTACTGTTCATACCACTTCTTTCCCTTTATGTTTAATGAGTTACTTTTTAATAAATTGCAACAATTAATGCATTTTGCATTATGCATTTATCCCTACAGGTCATATCCGGATCTCAGACCTGGGGCTGGCCATTAAAGTGCCTGATGGAGAACAGATCCGTGGCCGAGTGGGGACTGTGGGCTACATGGGTAATGATCTTTAACTGCACTGATTTATAAATGTGTAAAATATTGGAGCTGTGAGATGAATAGTTGAATATTCACAATATATTCATAGTGACTCTGTTGGTAATCTAAAATTGAAGCAAAATACTCTTTTACTTTTAAATGTATGTTTTGTAATTATATAAACAAATATTAATTATTGATTTACAGGACCATTCAAAAGTTGTTGTTGTTGTTGTTGTTGTTTTTTAAAGAAAGGTTGCATGCAGTAAGAATGCATTATCGAATGTATTATTATAGAAAGTGACAAACACTCTTAAATTGTTACAAAAGATTTATATTTCAAAATAACTTGTGCATTAGAGAACTCTTTAAAAAGATGTATCATGGTTTACACAAAAATATGAAGCAGCACTACTGTTTTCAACATTGATAATAATCAGAAATGTTTCTTGAGCAGCAAATCAGCATATTAGAATGAATTATGAACGGATCATGTGACACTGAAGACTGGAGTATTCAGCTTTGATCACAGGAATAAATGAAATTTTTAATAGTTATTTTAAATTGTAATAATATTACAGGTTTTAATGTATTTTTTTACACCAAATAAATGCAGCCTTGTTGAGCATAAGATTTTTTTTTTCAAATATGTGGAAAATATTTCCACCCCAAACTGTTGAATGCTAGTTTAGTTTTTTTTTTTAGTTTAGTTTATTTATATTCAGGGACAATGCACATTAATAAACATAACTGTAAATATGCCAGAATTAGCCAAAAAGGCTATTTTTCATCTGTAGTCCCTTGACAGAATGTTAAAAGGTCACCCTGTCTGTGGGTTGGACTGTCTATGGTAGTGTATCTATTAAAAGAATTAAAAGCTTTTTAGCTGCATCAATCAGTCCTGCTAGATATCTATTCATAGCAATATGAAGCATTAAAATGTTGTTTATTGATTGATGAACTCAAACTGTATTGATGGACAGCTCCAGAGGTGATCAATAACGAGCGCTACAGCATGAGTCCAGACTGGTGGGGATTGGGTTGTCTGATCTATGAGATGACCGCCGGCCGATCGCCTTTCCGCGCTCGCAAAGAGCGAGTGAAGAGAGAAGAGGTGGAGAAGAGGGTGCAGGAGGAAGAGGAGGAGTACAGCGACAAGTTTACAGAAGACACCAAAGGCATCTGCAGGATGGTGAGGCCACACACACACACACACACACACACACACACACCACACACACATATATGCTGGTCAACAACCAAGAATACAAAGCAAAATAAAACCAACAGCCAAAATCCAAAGCTACATTATCTCTTCAGTCAAACGCGCCATAGAAGCTGATTTAGAGCCCATTGATTGAGTGCACAAAGCTGGTAAAGTTGAGTCCATTCGGACCATTTGGCTCATTTCACTGACTGGCAGTGCATGTTTTCTACTGGGAAAGAAGCTGATAATGGGTTCTCTGAGACCAGCTCAGTTCAGTATTGTTTAATAATCTAAATCTATTGTAAAGGACCTCTGTTGTCTTTTATTACGGTTGTGTCATGCGACTCAGACTCACGTTGCTCCAAACCCATCTGACTTTATTTTACAGTATAAGTGGGCGACCACTGTCCCGAAACAGAGGCAGACACTGTGCTCTTAAGATGTTAAATAGGAATGTATACTAATTTAAACATGTTGAGTTGAAAATATTTCACATTAATTTTGTACATGTAAGATAAAGCCAGTTATTTAAGTTTGAAATAAGTCTCAAAAGTGTAGTTTTCTAATCTTAACTTTCTTTCAACCAAATAACCATCAAAAAATCTTGAAAAAACAAAATTATCAAATAATGTTACTGTTTCTAATCTTTTGTTGTTTTGAACTTTCTGTCCATCAAAGAATCGTGAAAAATTCTGGTTTGCACAAAATTATTAAGCATAACTGTTTTCAACATTGATAATAAGAAATGTTTCTTGAGCAGCATATCATCATATCAGAATGATTTCTGAAGGATCATGTGACACTGAAGACTGGAGTAATGATGCTGAAAATTCAGTTATGCATCACAGGAATAAATTAACTTTTACAATATGTTACAATAGAAAACAGTTATTTTAAATTGTAATAATATTTCACAATATTACTGTTTTTACTGTATTTCTGATCAAATAAATGCAGCCTTTGTGAGCAAAAGAGACTTCTTTCAAAAGCAATCCCCCAACCTTTGAACAGCAGTGTATCCACTTTTAACTTTTACGAAGGTGGTCCCTCGCAAGAGGATCATCATATTTGGGTTTATTTGGCATTATAAAGCTTTTAAACCTCTGTGTTAACTGACTGTGGCCCAATGAAAGTGTTTTTTTTTTTTTTTTTTTTTTTTTTGATGAAGCTGAAGCCCAAATTAGATTTGCGAGTTTGAGCAGAGGGCAACATCAGTTTTAGTCTTCACACAAAGCTATCATATGACTATATAGTTAACATAATAGTTAACAATAGTTAATGAAAATGGCCTCCACACTCAAGCTCACGAAAGATCCCAGACCAACTCGTTCCTGTGTGTGGTTTTGTAATGTCTGGTTTGTGATTGCTGCCCCAAGTTTTAGGATGTTTGCCCCATTTAAATGTCTTCATTTGGCACACACGCTCTTTTTCCTAGTGTTTTTCATTGACCAGCTTCGGCTGTGGTGTAATAGGTTACATTCCACTCTTAAAGAATGTACAAACCTGTGTTCCTAACGTCTGGCTGGCTGCTCTCCGCTCTCTGTCCCGCAGCTGTTAGCCAAAGATCCCAAGCAGAGGCTCGGCTGCCAGGCGGACGGAGGTGCTGGAGTCAAAGCCCACCCCTTCTTCAAGAACATCAACTTCAAGAGGCTGGAGGCCGGCATTCTGGAACCTTCCTTTGTGCCTGATGTGAGTTCCTCTTCTTATGTGCCTGAAATAATAGTCAGAAAAAATGGAACAATTTTTTTTAATGGAACAATCTATTGAAGCTTTCGAACAAAATATTTTTACAATTCTATGAAGTATGCATATGTGTTTTTTCTAGAGTATCATATTTGATACATCAGGCTCGTGTAACATGATATAGTGAGAACATGGAGTTCATACTATATCAGATATCATAAGAAAAAAAAACTGTTTTATTCAGATGCTCAAACTGAGCAAAAATATGCAACTTGGTGCAGATGATAATATTTATATAACCAGAAAGTAAGATGACTTTCTTTTATTGTAAATCTGTGAGCTCTTTATTAGAAGTCTTTATATAGAAGTCTACTTACATAAAATGCATTTAATTATCATAAATACTGTATAGTTTTATGATCAACGCTCCATACTTTTTATTGTGGGGGCAAAACATATAATGCAACTCCATACAATGATGATTGAGAGATGAACATATAAATGTTCCTCAGAAGCCTGATGAATCATATTTGATACTCTCACATTTTAACATGATTTTTCTAAAAATAATAATAATAATAATTATGTATGGATAATCAAATAAACCAAAATTAATTCCATACATAAAATAAACATTCATAAATAAATATAACAACAAAAAAAAAATTATTAATAAACAACAATTTACTTTAAAAGAATCCTTACAGATTTAACCGATAAAAACAAATGAACCACAACCTGAAAGGGGACGTTTTTACAATTATTTTGAAGTCTTTTACTTGCTTACATTTATACATTTATTCATTTAGCAGACGCTTTTATCCAAAGCAACTTAGAACTGAGGAATACAACAAGCGATTCATCATAAAGAGGCAAATAAACACAGGAAGTGCTTGTAATACAAAGTTTCAAACATTGTTCAGATTAGTAAAAGCTAGACATGGAAGGATTAAGGAAAGAGAAGGAAAGGACTTCAAGTGTTGACGAAGCTGTTGCTTGAAAATCGTCAGGGATTCTGCATTCCAGATGGGGGTGGGAAGATCATTCCACCAGCCGGGAATGGTGAACGAAAAGTGATTTTGTGCCTCTCTTTGATGATACCATGAGGCGTCACTTACTTGTAGATCTCAGACTTCTGGAGGGGTTGTAGACTCGTAGGAGGGTGCTGAGCCTGTGGCTGTTCTATACGCAAACATCAATGTCTTGAACTTGAGGCGAGCTGCAACCGGCAGCCAGCGCAGGGAGATGAAGAGAGGTGTGATGTGGGCCCTTTTGGGCTCGTTGTAGACCAGGCGTGCTGCTGCGTTCTGAATCATTTGTAGAGGTTTGATTGCAGATGATGGAAGTCCAGCCAGAAGAGCATTGCAGTAGTTCAGAATAGAAATGACAAGGGCCTGGACAAGAAGTTGTGCAGCATGCTCCATTAGGAAGGGCTTGATCTCTCTGATGCTGTGCAATGCAAACCTGCTTGACCGAGCGTTTTTTGCAATGTGGTCTTTGAAAGTCAGCTGGTCATCAAAGATTACGCCAAGATTTCTGACTGAACTTGATGGGGTAATTGATAATGAACCTAGCTGGATGTTGAAATCATGCTGTAGAGCAGGGGTTCTCAAAATTTACATTCAAAGGTCCGAATCTGAATTCTCATCAATGTCAAAAGGTCCGAAATACTTATTAAAAAACTTGTTTTTAATAAACATGCTTATAACTTTATATAATATATATAATTCAACTATATATGCTAATTATCATATTCATTATGTCATCAAGTCGTACTTTCTGAACTGTTACATAAAGTACTGCATTTTTACACAACTAAATCCCATACATATTTTCTGTTTCTGAAATAGTACTTCAATGTAACCTAAAGTCACTTCAGCTGAATTGCTAAAATCTTGAATTATAACTGCAATACACTGTTATACAGCAGTGAATTATATTACTTTATTTATATCATGCAGCACAAATGTCCGTCTGTGTGACAAACTATGTGCATGTTTACAGACGAACTACGATCATGTTCATATGCCCAGACAGTCAACAGTGATAGGTTTTTGGAAACACTGTTTTGTACTCATTCATTCACAACTCTGTTGCGGTTCGATCAGTTGAATGTGCTGCCAACATGCGCTCACGGGTCAAAATCTTATAACAAAATAAAACTAAAAGAAATATAAAAAACTTCGCTAGTTGCTATGCTATGTTAGAATATGGAGAAGAGGAGGGGTCCAAGAACTGATCCCTGAGGAACCCCTGTGACCAGTTGATGTGCTTTGTATATAGTACCTCCCCTACCTAGGCAACCCTGAAAGACGCACCTGTGAGATAGGATTCAAACCAGTGAAATGCAGTTCTTGTGATGCCCAGTGAAGAAAGGGTGTGCAGGAGGATCTGATGATTAGATTTACGGTGTCAAAAGCGGCAGATAGATCCAGCAGAATGAGAACTGATGATTTGGAATCAGCTTTCGCAATCCGCAACGCTTCAGTGACTGACAGTAACACAGTCTCAGTTGAATGGCCACTTCTGAAACCTGACTGTTTAATGTCCAGCTGGTAATTCTGTGAAAGAAATAATGATACCTGGTTGAAAACGACTCGTTCAAGTTTTTTTGCTATGATTGGAAGGAGAGAGACAGGTCTGTAGGTATCTACAAGTGAAGTGTTTAATGTAGGTTTTTTGAGCAGTGGGGTTAGAATGCGGTGAGAAAAATGCCTGTGAGAAGAGATGTGTTGATGATATGTGTGAGTGCTGGTAAGAGTGTAGGAGAGATTGCTTGGAAGAAGGTATGATGTATGAGGTGCTAAAAAAAGTATAAACTATCTATCAAATGACAGAAGGCTTGTAGTAGATTTTGTACAACAGGCTTCAACATGTTTCGATCGTGTTGATAATTTAGAAGCCATAGAAATGTGCGTATCAGATATGATACAGTAGGCTTAAAGGCTAGGGTTCAATTCTATGGAAGCTCATAGAATAAAAAAATAAAAAAGGTAATTTCAAGATTTTATCTCATGATTCCAAGTTATAAACTTCCAGTAAGAATTTTTAATCTCAGAATTGCAGGATATAAACTCAGAATTGTGAGAAAAAGATAACTTGCAGTTCTGTCTATTTTGTATTCCATGGTGAAAATAAACTTCTATAAAATTTGATTATTGCTGTTTTTCATTTTTGTTTCCCCTCTTTGCCAACTTCATAGCCCAGGGCGGTCTACTGTAAAGATGTTCTGGACATTGAGCAGTTCTCCACCGTTAAGGGTGTCAACCTGGACCAAACAGACAATGATTTCTACTCCAAGTTTGCCACTGGCAGTGTCTCTATCCCATGGCAAAATGAGGTATGAAGCTGTGCTAAAAACCCAGCTGCTGCAAGCGTAATGAGATATGGCTTTTTTTTTTTTCTCGGATACCACAATAATGAATCATTTAACCCAGTATCATTGTTAACATCCCATGTGGCAAAAAAAAAAAAAAAGTAAAATGTTTGCTGACCTCTAGGTGTAGAGGTGTGTTAATAGTGTAAATTAGAATGACTGGAAGGCTGCATTGACCAATCAGCATCCAGAACCATAATTATCCGTTCTTTAAAGATGTTCAAAAATAAAGATTTGACCTTCTCATCATCATCTCTCTCTCTCTGTGTTTATCTGTGTCTGTCTGTATGTCTCTTGCTCTTTTGTGTCTGTTTTTTCTTTCCTTCCTGTTTTTTTCTTCTCTGCTGCAGATGATCGAGACGGAGTGCTTCAGTGACCTTAACGTATTCGGGCCTCAGGGAACGCGGCCCCCTGACCTGGACTGGAACCAGCCTCCCGAGCCTCCTCGGCGTAGCCTGCTGGACAGGATCTTTAGGAGACATGTGAGGATCCCCTCCACCTCCACCACAGAAGAACACCCCAGAGAACACAATAGTTAACTACAGACCAGGTCAAACACCCCATCAGGACACACACGCTCACACACGTAGAGCAGAACAGCAGCGATCGGGCTGAAGCTTTCTACACAGGGGCCAAAAATAACTCTTCGCCACAAGTCCAAAGGGGGTTCAGATTTCTTGAGTCCATTTGCTTGCATTTTGCATTTTTTTAAAAAAAAATATTGTTCTTTTTTCTGTATCTACAAAAGAGTTCACATGTCAATGAACAGAGTGACTTGATTTATTTTATTAGTGACTTTACAAATAGTGCAGAATAAATCATGTTTCTTCTTCATTATACAAAATATTTCTTTGTTTTAAATCTGTATTTTTATTATGGAATCATTTAGCTGTTTAACTGTAAACAAGCATTTTTTTTTTTCAGTTTAATGTGAGAAATACACCACAGAAACTACCTTTTAAAACTTTAGGGTCAATAATATATTTTTTAATGCTTTTTAAATAAGTCTCTGCTCACCAAGACTGCATTTATTTGATCAGAAATTCAGAAAAAAAGTACAAATATTATTACAATCTAAAATATGTTTTATATTGTAATATATTTTAAAATGTAATTTATTCCTGTGATGCAAAGCTGAATTTTCAGCATCATTACTCCAGTCTTCAGTGTCACATGATCCTTCAGAAATTATTCTAATATACTGATTTGCCCCTCAATAAACATTTATTATTATTATTATTAATATTGAAAATGAGCTTCATATTTTTGTGGAAATTGTTTTCAATATTCTTCAATGACAGATAGTTCAAAAGAACATTTATTTGTAACAGAAATGTCTTCTAACATTATAAATGTCTTTACTGTCACTTTTAAGTAACAAAAGTATGAATTTCTTCATGCTGTGGGCTGTGTATGTAGAGATCTATGTTGTGAGGGATTTCCAGAGAAACAAGGAAAGTAATGAAAGTAATAAATGGTAAATGTATCTGATAATGTAACGTTACCCCCAACATGTCTGGCAAGTGTTAAGTTTGGCCCCTGACTGTACATGTCTATATGTGAGAGAGCATTTATACATCGTCACTAACATGATCTATTTCTGCCTGTCATTGTCTATCACCCTTCAGCATCCAGAGGTGACCATCGCTCAAAGCCGGGTCTCGTCTTCCAGCGTCAACTCTGTTGACTCCATGTCAAACTCTGCTCCCTAGTGGACAGATTGCTGCGGGACTACAGGAAACGAAAGCGAGTGAGCGATAAACAGAGGAAAGAATGAGAGTGAGGAACTCCTCCTGCCCTTTAAAGACCGGTCGACAGAACATGAAAGAGTCTGTTTTCCTTGCCTTGGCCCACATTATCCATCCACGGCCCGCTGAGAGGACAGGAGACAAAACAAGCTCCCGTTTAAAGACCTTTATTTATCCGTTTTGTGACAGAAAGGAGAACATTTATTCCTTCACCTCACACTCCCTCAGGATTGCTGGAAAAGTAAAGAGCCACTGACAATGACAGAATATTAACTCATATTATTCAGGGGATTTTATCGACAAAGAAAGGCCTCCACAGGGAATGGGAAGGGGGCTTTTTAAATGTTCTTTTGCAAAGGAAAGCTAATATAGTGAACTTAAGAGACTACACACGCACTCACAAACACACACACACACTCTCGTTTCCTCCTCCATCCCTCTTGCAATACATACCTACCCATTTTTTCTTTTCTTTCCGTCTACACTTAACACCTCCAACCTCAACCTAAAATGTGCATTGCCCTGCATACTCTCAGGCCAAAGATGGAGCTTATTACAAGAAGACACGTATTTGAGTTAGCAGTTGTCATATTTCTCTTCAGAGAGTGATGAAAGGCCTAAAAGCACAAGGAAATAGGAGCTCGGTGAAGCTGTGCATTGTTCCCTCCCTATTTAATTTCCAAATTATGTAATATCACTGAAAAACAAACTCACTTTGGCAGTTTCAAGCCTCTTCCAGTCCACTGAAAGGGATAGTTCACCAAAACATGAAAATTTTGTCATGTTTAACCTGTATGACTTTCCTTTTTCTGGTGAACATAAAAGAAGATATTTTGCAGAATGTTAATGTTAATGTAACCAAACAGTTTCAATTCCCATTGACTGGACAAAGGAAACAATGGAAGTCAATGGGAACTGAAACTGTTTAGTTACCAGCATTCTTCAAAATATCTTCTTTTATGTTCACCAGAAGAAAGAAAGTGATACAGGATCTGGAACAACATGCAAATGATGACAAGAAAAGGTCTTTTTTTTTTATCTGCTTTGTGTGACAGGCACAACTTGGTCTACAAACATGAGCTAAAAGTATCTATGTATGGCACTTCCTTTGTGCATAAAGGCCGTAGGCAGTGGTGAAAGGCGGAGCCATATGAGTGGGCGTGGCCTTTGGGTAGGTAGGCCGTCTACCAGCAGATACATAGCCAATCACAGCACAACAAATCAGTCAGGGAGTCCTTCTCAATTCATCACATTATTCATAAGTGGCTCATTTAACCGATTTACAGAAAATTAAGGACTGAGAGGTTTATTACTTAAGCTTTCATAGGCAATTTGGCGTTAATTTGAGGACATTACTTGACTCTTTAATCTGAGCTACTTAGATTTTTGCTGATGTGGAAAGCAGTTTAAAAATGTGCTAAATTTATATTGTTGCAAGCTCCAAGAGGAGATGGTATCAACCACCTAATAATCATAATCACTGCAGGATCACCGCATTTGAGCATTTATACATTTTACAACAGCAAAACCGCTTTTCTTCCAGATTTGGTGTGTAAATATGCCTTAATTTCATCTGAATTCAACCACTACTAGACTGAAACTGGCAAAACTTCACTTCAGCAATTACACACATGCACACACCATACACCAGACCCATTAACTTTCATACCTCAGCGGCTGCTTTCTCTTATTTATACAGTTTCCAATCAGATGCCAACTGGTAGGAAGACATTTCACCCATCTTTCCCAACTGTACATGTACTCATTTAGGATTTCAGTTGTATAGGCATCACGGGAATCCAAAACATATATCCCGTGCATAGGGAATATGTGATAGTTTTGTAGTGTTTCTTAAAGAATGGATAGTTTTTCAGAAACCAAATGGTGCGATTCAAGAAGGAACAGAAAAGAATCTCAACCTCATAATCTTGCATTTACAATACCATTCCAAGGATTTTATACGCCTCAGCATTCATTAGCGCATCTCAAGACAAATCAAGTGATTTAAAATAGTGACTTGAAGCTATTTCACGAGTACGTATGCTAAGTGCCATGTAATTTCCAATCATTAAGCTGATGTGTGTTTACCAAACGATGCGTCAGTTATGCCATTAATTTACCATGCTAGAAATATCCTGCGAAGGTTCACGTGTATACTTAGTGCAGGTTCTAACATTTCAGTCCTCTCATTTGAGATGTGTGTAATAACTGGTTATTGCACTGTATCATGACGTTACATAAATTGCACTGCACACTGCATGATCAAACAACTATTCATTGAGCGGGACCAGTGTGTCTGTTGGTTTAGAGGGCTGATCTCTGTGTATGATAGCGCCATGCTGTTGTTCGCTGTGGTGAGACTTTATATGCCACATAGCTAGTTGTGATGATTCATGGTCAATTTCAGGTGAAATTCAGAACTGATTCGTGTTAATGCATTTCTCCTATTTTTAAAAATTGTGGCCAATGTTAACAGCTTGCTCGGAAGTACTTTATTTACCATTACAGCACCATTTTGCCACTTCGTTGTGTATCCAAATTGAGTGGGTTAGTTGCTAGTTAGTTACTGATTTTGGGAATTTAAAGCAGACTTTTCCCCATGTATGCAAAGATTTACATAATAATGCATTATTAATAATACAAGTTTTTCACGAAGAGGGACTGATGTAAACAGATGTTATGTTATATCTGCAAATAAGTGTTGATTTGAATTATGGAATCATAAATCAACACTTTTTTTTTTCAACACTTACAAGTGAACAGGAAATTTGAGTCGGTGAACTAGCATTAATAATGTTATTCGAACAAAAAAGTTTAAAGCCTGATGGTTTGAACTTTAAACGTATAGGTTTATATATCTGCATTGTCCCTCTGAAGTAATTTAAAATCTGTGAAGTTTAGAAAAATGATGAGCCTTTCCTCAGTCTGAGAGTTAATGCTTTGCTTATGTATATTTCCTTTATGTGTTGACAGTTATGTAATTGCTGCATAAAAGGGAACTTATTGCCTTTAAAACAATGACCAAACTAAAAGGGAACTGAAGTGGTATTTATTTGAAAAGTAAAAACTGAAATTTCTCACTGGAGAAGATCAGTTTTTTAAGACACGGCTCCTGTTGGATTCATATTATTATTATTATTTTTTGCATAAGCCTTGAAGCAAGTTTTAACTACATTCTGGAAAAAAACAAAACAAAACAATGAAGTGCCTCCTTTTTAGTAGTCTAGTCCAGGTTAGTGCTCATGATACAGTTTGCACTTGTGTGTCCCTTCAGTCATTCACATGATGTAAACATGTACACGCACAAACACACGCACACATGTTTTAAAGAGTGTTGTACTGCGCTGATTGCATGTGAAGCCAAACCTGACAGAGTCCCTCTGAATAAAACCTGTGCTGGCCTGAACTTAACTGTGTTGTTCTTTTAGAAATGTGAACGTGTTTGTATTATGATAGCATACGTGATTATCATGAAAGGTAAATAAACAAAACTTTTAATAACAAATGGGGGACATGGGTTTGTGGGTTAAGGTACTTACATGGGTTTGTGGGTTAAGGTAAGGTACTCATGAAGCCACTTTCCATTGCTTAAATGTTCTTGAACAAGTTGATTTTACATCGAGCAAGTCATTAAACCAATATTTTCATACAACTAGAAAAGTTTCCATTGGCACCGAGTCCAAGGCTGTCAGACTGGCCTCTTATTGTTGTCAGTTATGGAGAATTGATTCATTGCAGCTTTGATATGGTTTGTGTGGCACAGCTTGCAACAAGATGTGACCTGGATTTGCAGAATGCAGCCTAGTTTACATCTCAGTCAACTAACGTAAGGTTAAATGCTACAATTTGCACAATAAAACTCCACACAAGTGGTTTATTTTTGAGAATCCACTAATTGCCTCTTTTTTTTTTTTTTTTTTTTTTTTGATGTCACCAAGTAATGATGTCATTTTAATTTGACCTCTTGGAGTTATGATGATGATGATGATACTGGACATTTTTGGCTGGTGATTTGTCACTTTGTAAACTTGACCCCCTGACCTAAAGCTGTAATGGAACCAGGAGAGAATGACATATGTGACATACTGAGAGTTTCTGGCTTATCTTATCCTAAAATATATCTGTAGATAAGTTTATCTGCTCTGTACTGTTTTTTTTTTTTTCCAGAAATGCAGGCAACATAAGTGTACTAACCAGTGTTCTGTGTGGGTAGTCTTCAGGCACTGGCCGTTATCTGTAACAACGTGGTAACAGATAGACTGTCGTGTTCACTGCACATCCTTGACATGCAGGGTCGCCCCATCTAGTGAGTGATGGTGGTGTTTTATCTGTGAGGTGATGAGAATGTGGCCTTGTCTGACGGGGCTATAAAGGGGCAGAAGCAGCCAGCTCTTCTTCAGATTCCACATTTCACGTGTAGACACTCATTCATCTGTTAAGAAAGGTTTTAAAATGTTGCCTGCAACGTTCAAACTGTGTGCTGGCATTTCCTACAGGCACACGAGAAACATGACAGGTAAGGTGCTGTTTCAGGAATCCAGTTTTCTGAAATGTTTGGAATTAGTATGCCATTATTTATTAAGGTTTATGTGTATATATTTATCTTTTTTTATATTACAATCAGGTCTGAGAAAGAATGCAATGATTGCAATCCATCAAGAGCTGAACAAGCTTTCCGGACCTGGACCTAGTGCCTGGATCAACCACATTCGGAGAAGGAGCTCCCTACTCAGTAAGAGACCTCTTACACCAATTGAACGGAAGAGAGATACTTTTGACTTTAACTCTATATGTAATAGCCATTTAATGTGAAATATTATTGATATTAGAGAATGTGATATTGCTTTTTTACAACAGATCTGTAAAGAGTAAGTTAATATTGAGTAGACACAACATTGATAACTGCTTATAAATTTTTACTTCATAAATAGTTATAAACAAAGCCACAGCAGAATTGTTCGTCTCTGAGAAACAGTAGTGGTCTTTTATTCCTGAACGAATCAGTGTTTTTGAACGAATTGGTTGTGTGAATGTTTACACACTTTCAAATATGCATACTTCCATACTAAATGGCAGGCAATACATGAATTCTGTAGTATGTCCAGATTCTTAGCATTTATAAATCAGTAAGCAAAAAGTAAACGGGTGACCTACTACTTTTTCCAAGATTACAAAGTGTGCATCTGATGGACACTTTACTATCCCATGAGGGGAGAGAAGTTAGTCACTTGTATAGTTAATGAATGATTCAGTGTTTTTAAATGAATTGGTTGAATGATTCAGTGACTCACTCATAAAGACACTCATGTCGCCACCTACTGGCGTAACAATGTAACTTGAAGAAAGGGACAGTGAAAAATCACAATTTTCACAG
Organism: Cyprinus carpio; assembly: GCF_018340385.1. Lineage (NCBI taxonomy): Eukaryota > Metazoa > Chordata > Actinopteri > Cypriniformes > Cyprinidae > Cyprinus > Cyprinus carpio. The sequence goes on along the minus strand of NC_056579.1, from coordinate 19,893,824 downwards.
AAATCTTTATTTTCTTCAGAAATCTAGTTTGTATTTGTTTATGCAAAGGATTGTGTTTATTCATATGTTTCTTTGTACAGGCAGTCGGATTGCAGAGGAGACGTACTCTGAAGCTGAGCAGTGTTATGTGCAGCAGGGACAGGAAGCTCTGCAGAAGTCCATCAGCATCCTCAGTGACCAGGATGGCTGGCAAACTGAGATTGAGAATGTAAGAGTCATCAATAATAAGATTTCATCATTCATTCTGATGAGACCATGTATAGATGTCTTGTATTTGTGCATATTTTATTATACAGTTTTATACAGCACTTTGGTGTCCCAGGCCTTTAGAGGCCTTTTTGCTCATATATACTGTAAAATTAATTAAAATAAGTGGGTTTTTCTCTCTCAGGCCAATGGTGATAAGGTGATGAGTAAAGTACTACCAGACATTGGGAAAGTATTTAAGTTGGAAGTGATGCTGGAACAGAAGACAGATTATCTATATGAGGAGCTGGTGGATAACATGGAACAAATGGGGGAGTGGAACCCCAATGTCAAACAAGTCAAAGTGGGTAGAAACAACTGATCCATTGACTAACAGCTTCCTTTCCATCCTTCTGTTAGTCTAACCACAATGTGTGTATTTATAGTGTCTACACTTTTAAAAGACTTCCTGTCTTCTCATGTCTTACAGTCTTCTGTCATGATGTAACATGCAGCTACTGTAGAGATATTTGGTATTCAGTACAGTTTTGGTCCCTCTCAGGTTCTTCAGAAGATCGGTCAGGATACTATGATCACACATGAGGTTTCAGGTGAAACACCTGGGAATGTGGTGGGCCCACGAGACTTTGTAAGTGTCCGTTGTGCCAAGCGGAGGGGATCTACGTGCTTCCTGGCCGGGATGTCCACTCAGCACCCTGGAATGCCTGAGCAGAAAGGATTTGTAAGGTAAGTGAAAATATAAAACACTTTCCTGTAAATGGCCTGGTTTAGTGTCCTACAGCAAGCTATCAGAGTTCCTCTCAAACCCTCCACCTCCCCCAGCTCCACCTGTCTAGATCTGTTATGGTGCTTATTCATGTAGCAGCAGCCAAGACCAAATACAATAGCACTGTCTAATCAGTTAACATGTTAAAATTATTCTGAGGGTTCTTATGACTGAAATGTATACATTTATATTTACAATATTTCTTTCTTTCTAAGGGCTGAGAATGGACCCACCTGTATTGTGATGCGACCAAGTGGAGAAGATCCCAATAAGACAAAATTTACCTGGTTGCTCAGTTTAGACCTTAAGGTAAGTGAATTGTCCTGTGTGTGGGTGTTAATTCTTAGATGTTACAATATGTTCTTTTATTCCAGTTTAATAACTATTAGCAAGCTGTTACAAGGCTGATTTCCCTGAAAATGTTATGTAGAAGATCTACATAAGTAAAGATTTTAGTATCACACTGTTCTTCCGAATAAGCTTACTGAGTCTGGTTTATCCCTGTTCTATCATCTCCAGGGTTGGATCCCAAAAACTGTGATCAACCGAGTACTTTCGCAAACCCAGGTGGATTTCGCAAACCATCTCAGGCACAGAATGGCATCAAATGGTGGTGTGGAAGCAGCCATTGCCTGATGACGTCCACATTTATACCCTAAAAACACAGATGACATAACAAGGGCGACTCTTTTCAGGGCCAAGCTCATCCCACCCAAAACGGTCACACCCATTTCAGCTTGTAAAAATTTCGCACAGATCGAAGTTAAATTGTCTATAAAACAATATGCTACTCAATATTCGAGCCACGTAATTTTTAATGTTTTTTACGTGCACAAACTATAATAACTAAAAATGGATGTTGGAAGTTTCTAATTCATCCCAGTGGAGATTTAGTACATTTTGATTTCAACCTGATGGTAAACTGCTTCCTCTGTCACCCCCATTTTGTGGCTTGAACTTCCTTCTATTCACTCATATACTTCTGCATAACACTACTGACTATTATTCTTGGGCTTATTAGTTCCTATTTTAACACTGTCTGTAAAAAACAAAAAAAACAGAAGTATTTATTTTAAGTTATTATTATTATTGTATCACCCTGGAAAAGGATGTCTGCTGAATGAATATTCATTAAAACTATTAAAATGACAAACTACAGCATCAGTCTGTTTTGTTGTTCACTGGGTTCGTTTTCCTACATGTGTAAAACAAGGAGCACAAATTATGACCAAAAGCCTCAATCTGCAGATTAAGTAAGGAAATACAGGAAATAGCTTCATCTGCATACTTTGGCAGGCCACTCAGCCAGTTATATAAACAACATTTTGAGTCAGTTATGCCCATTAACGTCTCACTGATGTTCAAGCAAACTTGCCCCCGGAAAGGGAATGTGACTCGTATTACAGCCAGAAACTCAGTCCATAAAAATGTCTTGTCGTCTGGAGTGGATTAGCCCGGGTTTGCTAAAGCAAGGAGGTGTTTGGTTATTCGCATGTGTTTTGGGAACTTCTCAGCTCCTCGAAGGTCCGAGTGAGCCAACATTGCACACAGCAGGAAATGATGTAGACACTGATGTCCTGGCCAAAGGCGGGCCGCAATCCCCTCTCTAATGTTTTTCATATTTTCTGACGCAGTGGGCAATTTCTGATTATTTTAAATAAATTTGAAGTTGTGCAAATGACCCCTCTGTGTCCACAGTTTTGGGACATTTCTGAAAGACACATGTTTAATATTGTTAAACAGCAGACGCTGGTCCAGCTGAAGCATGTTAATTAAGCCATCCAGACTGGATCAGAACACTAATAGAGGCCTTCACTAACACCCTTATATCTATAGACAGTCATTGTACATACAAGCTCAATTTATTCATCATTGCAACTCAATTCCATTTTATCCTGCTTTGTCATTCTTATGTGTCAATACAGTAATCAAGATAAGATGTGTATGCAAATAGGTTTTAGAAGTTAAACCTTAAAAGGACAAGCAGTAGAAAGAATGCCAAAATGCTTTCTGCAAAGTGCATGTCCACTTAAAAGGATTTCCTTAATTTGCCTGCATTACACTACATGCTGGTACTGATAAATGGGTAAGCTTATTTAAAAAAAAAAACATGGACATGAGTATTGTTTTAACCTTCATTTTATTTTTTAATATACTCAGCATCAAGATTTAGGTTAAAATGTATATTAGCAGATAAAGGTTTGGATGCACGTGTTTCTTTATTACTAATTTCCACGTTTAAGTGTAACCTATGGCTACTAAAATATTTTTGTTGTTGTCGCTGTAATAATATAAATACACTCCATGTAGAATATTAAAAATATGTCATAAAATGGCACAATTGAATTTTGATGTTCTTTTAAAATTATTTAATTGTACTTGTTTAAAATTAAATAATTCTAATTATAAATAATTATTTTGATGTTCTTTTAAAATTATTTTAATTGTACTAGTTTATAATTTAATTACACAAATCATAAATTTCCTCTACGAACCACATTCAACTTCCACTACCAACACGAACCACAGTTTGGGAAGCCTTGACTTAGCCTAACTCAATTTATATGCACTTCATGTTGTTAATGATAACAAATGGAATATATTTTATATATATCAATATGGTACAAGATTATCCTGTTTAAATCAAAGTGATAAAGTTTGGTCGAAAGAAAATAGTCTGATTATATTATCTAAAATGTGTAATGTAATGGATTGTGTTATTTTTGTCATGTAATTTGGAATCAGTAACAGACTACAATTTTCAAGTAATCTGCCCAGCTCTGTTTGTTTTTAAAATAGGATTATGATCCATGTACAATCTTAAAAATCTCATGTCTAATTATACAAGAACTAAAAGTAGTTTAAGATGAAGTACTGCTGTCACTGAAATTTCATGAAGAAATAAATAAATAAATAAATAAAACTACAAAAGGGCTCCTATAGTACCGGAAGTCTAGTTAGAGTAGAAGAACCACAATTCCCAGAAGGCGTCGGGGTTTTCAGTTACTGTGGAAAGGGGGGGAAGGGAAGCTGAGATTGGAGGGAGAGAAACTGAGGTAAAAATTACAACTAATATTTAATACCTATCATTCTAGCAACGATACTAATGCGTAATTAGCAGTTAAGAAAGGTAACTCTACACTGCTAGCACGTTTTGCTGGACCCTGTGTCGTAAAAGACTCCTTACAGGCAAGTTAGCTAAGCTAGAAGCGAGAGTACAGAAAGACTGAGGCAGTTTAGCTGGACAGACGCTCCAGCGCTCACTGACTGCACCGTGACAGTAAAAAACAACATTTCCAGCAGAAATCACTACAGTGAGGTCGGGAACTGTGCACTGAGGTAAACGCGAGCTCTTCGTGCTGCTCGTTGAAGTTGAAGGGAATGAGGAGGAGGAGGAGGGCTGAAATGCACCGTTATTTGCGGCAGAAATAACTGTTATTATGTGAGTAACGTCAAGTTGGTCAGTTTTCTGTGAGTCTGTATCATTATTAGCCGTCGGATAAATCTCCTGTGTTCAATATATGCAGCCGGATTCGCGGTTGCTTAAGTAAAACACGTTAAATGAATGCCGTCGTGTCTCTATGAAGTGTTTAATGCATGTTTTGTGAAGGTGTTTGACAGTTCACTGGATGCTGTCATAATACATTCACGCTGTGCCGCATCTGGAGCTGAGGCATCATATCTGAGGTCGCTGATGTCCAGTTCAGCGTTAATCATCGATTAATGCTTTGGCTTTCGAGTTGTCTGTCTTTGATGTTTATTATTATATTTAGTTTTTGTGAGTCAGGATGTAGGTGACGTCACCGCACAGCCTTTCTCTGCTTTATGAATGCATTAGATTCAGTTATCCGTCGTATGAAGCCTCGCTGCACATTAAAGGCATTGCAAAACGAAAGGGAGCGTTTGATATTTCATCTGTGGTTATTGATGATCGTATTGCTGGGCTCCATTTATTTTGATTTCAGAGGGATGCGGTCTTGATCAGGTGACGTCATGCTTTAAGGATGCTTGCCGATTTTCTGTGCAGCGCTCCGTTGCATTGCTCCATAATGAAAGCTGGAGAGTACATGCATGCCTTTAAATTGTGCACACGTTGATGTTTGTATTGCATATACATTTGAAAGTATTAGTTACAATGTGATTATTATTTCATTTGCATATTCTAATACTTATAATTGTGTATCCTACAGAGATTCGTTCAGACGTTGTCGGTGGAAGGCCACGGGGAGTTTCTGGAAAGACGCTTACTATCCCTCCAAGCCATCAGTAGACTCCCTTTTTAATGGCAGACCCCTGTAATAAGCCTCCGATCCTCCTAGTCTGAATTTCGTTCAACTTTCACTGAGATATCATCAGAGATTTCGTCTTCACAACAGAGCACTGACAGCTTCATCGCTGCTGTACCCAAACTGTTTCTGATTTCTGCTCCATTTGCAACGCTCCAGTCTCACATAAGTGGACTTATAGCTGGCACAGGCCCCATACAATTAGCACTCGACAGACTTGAGGAATCCATCTCCAACAAGGCCATCACGATTCACAACTCGCTGCACGATCCCACTTTAAACTAACCTCAGGTCTGTTACTGTTCAAATTATGCTTCTGCTCCTTGGCCCAACTCTGTTTCTACCAGCCCCTTTCTGAATCCCCAGAAGCGGCGCGGTTAAACAATGCACTACTGAAAGCTCTTCTCCTGTTTTAGTCTTAATCCACGCTTGTAAGAACGGGAGCAGGTGCTTCTGAAAGCGTTAAAAGTGCTCTAGAACCATGTGTGTCCAGTGGGCATTGTTTACATTTGGCCTAGTCCACAGGATGGGTGGACAGTAGGGGACAGCGAGACCGTGGACTCATGTCATGGAAGGGGTTGTTGCAGTCGCAGTACATACAGAGGTATGTATGACATCCCTACCTAGAGTACTTCTATACTGCATTACACTCCCACAGGTTAAAAATAAAATCACAAATTAGATCTGCTTAATATCTCAGCTGTTCACCTAGACAGCGATGAGATTAAATGAATGATAAATTTGTACTTTTGATGTCCTGCTTCTAGGGTTGTACGATATTGACAAAAATTATCTCTATGTTTTTGGGGATTTTGTTCGATAATGATAATTATCAAAATTTTACTGAGTGTGTTTTTGTGCTGATACCTTGGCTGGTTTAGGCCCATCATGGATGAATAAATATGACACTAAATCCACCAGTAGGTGGCGGCAAGTGCTTGTCTCAGTGAGTGATTAATTGAATCATTCATTCAAATGATTTGTTCAATCAAAAATATGAATTTGCGCAGAGCCGATCCTCCCTACACGCAAAGTACGCATGTTGCGTATGGCCCATCACGTAACATCCAAATCAGTCAAATCATGTAACGTGACTGTCATACTATACTAAAAAACGAGTTGAATTCTCACTGACCCGTGGAAGAGATGCTGTTTCCCGAAGCACTTTCCGTGTGCGCAATTTGAGACAGACTGAAACATGGACAAATATTGGCTACTTTGCGCTTTGTATTCGTCAAAATGTCTGTCTTGGTGAGTTTTCACTAAACACAGTCAGTTATGTCTTTAGTGAAAATAAACAGTTTGAAAAGTAATCGAATACTAGTCTATCTGTGCATTCTGTAACAGCATAAACTACTGTATAAACCTGCTGCTGTCTGTCATCTGTTAATAAAACAAAAGAAAATTTGAGAATTATTCACTGCACTTCATTGAATATTGTATACATTTGTTATGAATCAATTTGTTTACTTTATACAGTGAAGTCTATGCAGGGCTTTATTTTTAGATTTTATTACTTTAATGGATTTCTGTAGAGTAGGCTATTATAGGCTAAATTGTTTAATTGTTTAACTAGTTTTTTTATGAACAATTCCCCTCTTCCCTCCTTCCCCCCTTGCTTAGGGCCCCCAGAAGTCTAGGATCGTCTCTGAATTTGCGAGTGATATTTTTGCTGAGATCGTCACTGGCGACTATATAAATTTACATGTTTAAATTAAAAATATGTAAAAATTTGCATGTAATGCCTTTCGCATGTGATCACATCTGTTGTTATGTTGACGTTATAAACTGAGACGATGCGCATCAAAGTTTTAATGGAACAAACACCAGGGTTGACGGCACACCTGCTAAACGCAGCTCTAGTAGTGCAGCATAAGAGAGATGTGCGAAGTAAAAGTGCAGACAAGCAGTGGCTACTTTGTGCACAACTAGAACAAAATACAGCTGGTAAAGCTGTCAGCTTTGTGGACATTAAAATTATCGTTAACAGTTCTCGTTTATAATCGATACTGATATGGCTTATTGTTACCGTGGTCTTTAGTCTACATGCTGTGATCTGTTAATGCGTGAGGTTCATATTATTTGTAGCACACTTGCCATCCAATAATCACAATAAGCTTTGTGCTCTGTTACCTTTTAATAAACAAAGCATTAGCTTTAAAATGTGGCATGAGCTATCGCTTTAGTGCCTTTAGTGGCACGTGAACCCATCATATCTTTCTCTTTACTACTGTAGTACAAAATAATCATGAATGGACATCAAAAGGTATATGAGAAGATACAGTTCAGCTTACTGGAATATCTCATGTAATCGCCCCTTCTGTGTTTCAGACTGCAGAAAACGTGTTAAGCTTGTAAACTACAGTACGTGACACGTAACAATACATTTACCTTAGAATATCCATTCAGTGTCTATAAGCTCATTATTCAGCTAGGAAAAATAACTATAAAGAAGAGCATTTAGCTAAATATATGTGCTATATTGCATATTCATAGTTTTACTTAATCTGTTGTCTACTTAATAAGAATGCAAGGAGCTAAAGATAGAATTCAACACATCCTTTATAATTGTATGTTACTAATGAAGAAAAACAGACCGGCATATGACAGCATTTATACATTTATGCATTGAGAAGGAGCTCCATCTACACTCAAGGGCCAAGTGATGCTGACATAGTAATGGTCTGTGATATTGGCACAGATTCTGTGTAATAAACAATCATTTGTGACTGTGTATAGTTCTTAAGTTGGAAAAGACATTTAGTTCCCACTTTAAGTGAACCTTAGTTCCCAGGACATCTTCATGATGAATTAAAATGCTGATGCTGTAAAAGGAGGGGAGAGATTAACACAACAGTATGGTTGAAATGTTAAGGTGTTTTGTGTTTTTTTTAAAAAAGAGAAAGAAATAAAACAAGTATATTCAGTGGCACTTAAAAAAAATAATTTGGCGCCTTTTGTTTCTTATAGGAGGCAGTGGCTCCTTTAATAATTTTATTTTATTTTTGTCTGTAGCCCTGTCTCATTTGCAATAAGCGCTCACGCTGATATTCTGATAAGCCCTCTTGTTTGTGTAATAGCACTTAACTATATCATATCTCATAAATATTAAAAACGAAAACCCATATAGGGATATTTTTGCTTTCATAACTTGAATTATAGAGGCATTCCAATAAGTTTCATCACAGTGTGTTTTGTGTTTGTTTTTGTTTTTTTTTTGCAAACTGATTGACATAGTTGAAAATGTCCGCTTGCACATTGTTAAAACAACAATTACGATATTATCATAGACAGTAATTATCGGACACCACTACCTGCTTACTAAATTTTTTTTTTTTTTTATTCCCAAAAATTTTTTTTTTACTTGAAGTCGAAAGAAGCAGGAATCTAGATCACGATTAAAATACGATTAATCATGCAGCCCTGTTCGATGTAGTTAATTATTAGCTTTTCATGAACTCACAAACCCCCAGCAGTTTGGGAACAGTCAAATTTATCTTTAACTTTGTTTATTTTGTGATTTCTCTTTTTTTGGCCAGTCAGTCACTCAAAATACAAGTGTAGGGAGGTGGAGAGAGAGAGAGTTTGTACCTATAACTGTAAAAAAGCATACAAAAAGAACTTGCTGTTTATGGGCGCTTCCTCTAGACTGGGACGTCCAACACAGTATTTCCCAACCCTGTTCCTGTAGGCACCCCAGCAGTACACATTTTTGAACTCTTCCTAATCGAATACACTTGATTTAGCTCAGCTTGTTAATAGAGACTCTAAGAGCTGAAGTGGATGGTTCAGATAAGAGAGACCTCCAGAATGTATACTGTTGATGTGCCCTCAGAAAGAGGGATGGGAAATACTAATCTTTTTATGGAATCCAAACATCTCCCACATTGGGAAGATAACTTTTTTTGGGTGCAGGTCTCTCCTCCAACATGATTTTGTGCAGCAATAGTAGATACGCAATGCATTTTCTTCTTTTTGTTTTATGATGGTTGGCAACAATGTTAAGTTACAACACAAACACCATTCCAATCACCACCTCCTGACAACTCAAACATTAACATCTTATCAGTATTATTATTTCATAAATAGCATGGTTATCATCACTATGTTCTGACAACTCTAATCTGAACTGCTAATTTTATCAATTTTATACAGTTTTTATTTCTCATAAGGAATTTTTGGAGGATTTTTTTGAGTCAGAGATTATTAAATGAAACTCCATTTCGTCTGTTACCCTGTATACTGTACTAAACTATACTTGCTTAGGGCTGATTTTGTAATTTCAGGGCATGCATAAATACATTTGATACTGCATTTGAAATTTCCTAACAGGTGTGACACAGCTGCTATACCATCCTTTACACCTCCTCTCTTTGTTTTACCCTGTGAAAAAAAGAGCACAGAGGGAATTTCACAACATGGCAACTACACTGACAAGGGGAATCTAGTCTAAATTATAAGCACTGTACATTGCACTAAAATACCACAAATAATTTAATCTATATACAAGAAAATCATTAAACATTCTCCAAAAGAAATGTGCACAGTTGTGAATTCAGTTTGCAGTTTAAATAGGATGTTCCAAAAACATAAGGTAAGGAATAAAACAAAAAACAAAAAAATATATAAACATACATTTCAAATGCAGTTTAATTTTAAACATTTGTGGTAGCTTTTCAAAAACATAAGGTAAGGAATGATATTAGCAACACAAATATTTTGAGATATATTTTTATTTATTTATTTTACAGTGTTTCCTCTTGGATTTTTTCCAGCTGTGGTGGCAGGACTGTTTCCCACAGGGCCTCCTTCCCCCTGGTGGTTAAACCTCCCCACCCAACAATCATGTGAATAAATTCGGAATTGAATTTATTTTAACTAAAAAAGATAGTAAAAAGTAAGTAATAAAATAAGAACAAATGTGATGCAATACATTTGACAAAAATGTATGACAAGCAAAAAAAAAGTATGAAAATGACAAGCAATAGCACAAACAAAAAGAATAACAAGATACAAATTAAATTAACACTACTTTTAAGTTTTCCAGGTAAGTCTAACAGTAATTTTTTAGGTACAGAATTACTACAGAAACTAAACTCAACTGTAAAAAAAAAACAATTCAACATTCATCTGTAGAATAACACTGGGTATAAATAAGCACTAATGAGACCGACAGCAGCAGGTTTATTTAGGCTGCTGTCTCTTTAAGACCTCATTCATTGATCTAATATACTGTTACACATGTGTCCCAAATGGCACACATACAACTGCAAGATGACTGTTAAAGATCACTTCTTCTGGAAAGTGTCTGCTGTGTACAAACTTCTGATATACGTCTTTGCAACGTCAGTTTTACATGCATTCTAAATCATAAACAAGACATTTTCTCTCTCTGCACTTGAATTGCTTAAAGTAGTGATTTGAAGCTTCGAAAATCATTAACTAAAAGTCACTCAAATGTTTAAATTGGCATGACTTAAAAGCTTATTATACATTACGTTATCTGTCATTACGTTATAAGTGCAGAACCTGCGGGAATAAGTAGAATTATGCGCAATACCCGTTCCGAAATTCAAGCCCTGCTCGGTCTCCTCCGCTAATTCCTCGACTGTGAATGATGTGAGTGGTGTCACTATGATGTCACTGAGAAGCTGAAGCCGTGGCAGGGATGATTTTTGGTGTGGCAGCCCGCCATGGCAGAACGAATGTAGCAGAAACACAGTATTATATATGTATTTTTGATTTCTTACTTTTAGGGCTTGAATGGTTATCCACAAGAATGTAAACAGACAGAGGATCTAACCAGTGGGCACTCCAAATGCACAACTGTGAGAACACCGCTAAAATATGTTCAGTGAAACCAGGTCTTGTGAATATCTGCATGCATCACGGTTGCTTCCTGTTGATGTATTTCATGTTTTTTATATAGATCCTAAATGGACTGACTCCAGGTAATGGCATCAAAGACAATGGCAACTTGAATGGCAACCCTTATCTCAAAACTGTCCCAGTGAGTATTTCACTTACAGTCACGTGGTGTTTTGTGTTCCTGGTTTGAATAGCGATGGTAATGGTGTGAACTTTTTGGTTGTGTAGATCTCAGCGCTGAAACAGAATGGGCTCTTACAGTCTCTGGCAGCAGGAGGCAATCAGACTAAAACAGAAGGTGAAGACTTCATCACTCAGAAACATTGTTGCACAGAATAATGTCAGTAGTTCAACAGTTCAATAACAGTGTGTGTGTGTAATTTTGTCTGTCTAGAGGTGAGCTTGGAGGTGGAGCGAGCACAAGAGGAGTGGGATGCCCTGGAGAGCATCCAACCAGGTGAGACCAATTACCTTGTCACCATGGAAACAACATCCTGTCAGCCTGGATACTAAGCACATTACGTCACCGTGACTAAGCATGCGCCCCTACCCTGGAGAGATGGCATCACCTCCTTGGCTAAAATAGATACATTGTCATTCTGAATAATTGGCTAAAAAATTTATTATCTTTGCATCCTTAAATTAAACAATAATTTAAAGGAAGGAAAACTAAAACATTAAATTTTGGCAGGAACATTCAACCAAAAATTATTCCGACACCAGATATAATTTTTGATATTTTTTTTGTTAGTGGGTGCAGGACACTATAGTTCATTTACGTAAGTGAAGATAGAAAAATAAAGTAAACTGTGACATATTATTCCCTAAAAAGTCTTCATACAGTGGACTACCAGTAAAATTGATAAAAATTATTCAGACATGACATCACTTATAAATAGCGGTAATTACGGGAAACTCAGCTCAATTGATTCTTATAGATTTGAGGCTAGCCTGCTGCAAAGCTAAGTCAGCTTGTCAGACATTAAGCGGGTCACATTTCTTGAACTGATTCCTTGTCATTGACAGAATTTTCCGGTTTTCCGTGTTTTCACTGTTATACAGCAGGAAGCGCTATTACACATCTTCTGAAAGAGTACTGAATGTCTGGATCAAAACACAGTGAAGAAGAACCAGAAACAAGCGATTGCATATGTAAGCAGATGCATATGCAAAATAACGCGATCATCAAACATTAAACAGCATTTAAATCAAAACTGCCTAACGTTACCGATTGAAATGTCTATCCATGAAGCGCTATAGGACTGTGCAGGCTTTGGAGGTGTTGATGGAAGCGATCTACTCCATTCAAATATTTTTTTTAATACAAAAATACTTTTTTATCTATATCTTTTCAGTATTTAAAATGTTTTGGTGTTCAGAACCTTTTTGACATCTACATATAATTACTCAGTGCAAACATGGTTAATCCGGACATTTCTTAAGGTAATTTACTCAGTGTGAACTCGTCTTGCTCCGTGTTTGAGAGGCATTATAAGTACTGGCAGGTAAGCAACATGCACTTGTGACAACGGGGCTTAGCAGAGGATCAGTTCCACACAATCAGTCAGAAATTACATTAAGTTTCACAAGCCTTCAGTACACACACACAAAAAAGCTTAATTTTGAAATACACATCACTGTATTCTGATTTTCCAGACTGAACCATGTTCAGCAAATATGCAGTTATTGGTAATTTGTCAGTAAAGAGTGTTTTTCTTGTAGTTTTTTCTGAGGATCTCACTCCATCACCGCTGATCTCTTTCAATGAGGCTCTGCAGCATTTTCAGACCTCTGATCTTGGAGACTTGCTTGTGAGTTTATTATAAGTAACTACACTATGACTGCATTCACACAGCAGAAGAATATGGCTGATTCTCTTTCTGTTTTCTTTATACTTTCTCTTCACTATTAGAAGAACATTCAGCCCACCATTCGCAGGACTGGATTTGCCGCCATCACCCATTTCCTGTTCGGTCCTCCACGGCTACACAAAGACCTTGTAGAGGAGAGAGACTTAGTGTTTGCCATCGCACAGTGTGAGTAAAACATATGACTTGACAAGTCAAGTAGCTACATGCTTTGTTTCAATGACTACATTCATCTATTTAGTAAGAGTTCTAATGGATAGCTTTTCAGTGTTGATGAATCAGTTAAAGGGGCATGAAATGTGTTATAAGATCTTTATATTGTATTCCTGGAGGTTACCTTTTGACATTTACAATGAGCACATTTCTGCATCATTTGTAGAGGTTTGATTGCATATGATGGAAGTCCAGCCAGAGATCATTGCAGTAGTCCAGCCTAGAAATGACAAGGGCCTGGATGAGGGTTGTGCAGCATGCTCTGTTAGGAAGGGTCTGATCTCGCTGATGTTGTGCAGTGCAAACCTGCATGATCGTGCTGTCCTTGCATCCTTGATTTTCAGTTTCATGACCTCTTTAAGTTGTTCAGACGGCTACCAGAGTAACTGCCTAAATGTCTTGGGTGTGATGTCTTTGTTTTGTGATTCTGTAGGTTCTCTGGATAATGGCCAGTCAGTCCACATGCGTGTACTCCAAACCATCTACAGGAAATTGACCTGCACTCGAGCTGACTGCCCTCGCTATGGACCACACTGGGAGAACGTGGGCTTTCAAGGTACCTCAAATAAGCACCTATGCATAAAATGTCTAATCAAAACAAAAAAAATAGTAATTAATTGATTATTTTCATGATGTCATGAAATACAAGTCACCCGTTTGTAATATTTGTTTTTGGGCGTCTTTTATACTTCCAGGTGCAGACCCTGCAACAGATCTGAGGGGAACTGGTTTTCTGGGCCTGATGCACACACTCTACTTCGTCATGGACCCAGAGATTCTACCACTTGCTAGAGAAATCTACAAACTCTCTCAGCATTCAGTCCAGGTGATGCAAAACACAGTCAAATATATACTTGATACAACCTTATTAAAAATCGTTCAAAAACAGTAAAAATACTCGTTTTCATTTTTAACACATGCAGAATTTTCCCTTCTGTGTGATGTCAATCAACATGACCCGGATTGCCCTGCATGCTCTCAGGGAGGAAGTGCTGTCCAAGTAAGTCATTCCACAATGCAGGAAGCTGAAGTTTTTAAACATTAACAGGTGTTTATTTTGTACAGTATTAAATACATAATGTCAAGCTTTGAAATGATTTGGACCTCTGCAGTTGTTTCCATGGCAATAAAACATTTTGTTGCTTTGTGATGTCACATAGGGAGTGTAACCGAAGGCAACAGGTCGTGGCAGTGCTGAATGATTTTTATGTTGCAACGTTCCTGTACCTCTATCAGCTGTGGAAGAGCCAGCAGAAAACCATCTCTGACTCTGGCCATGTACTCAAAGGTGACATTTCAGTTACAAATTTACAGTGTTGTATTTGTGCATGGTATTGTTTAGTGACTTTCAGCATTGAATTGACACTGTCATTTGGTTAAAATCATTTGAATATGCCATCATTTACCTTTATTTTTAAAATGAAACAAGCGGTTTTTGCAACTGAGATTAGAAATGGTTCAGACAGCAAATCGATTCAATTCATGAATCAGAGGTTTTTGATTCAGTAATATTTTTTGCAATTTCAGAACTTTACAATTTTTGTTGGAACAGTTTTTGCTGGAAATAAGGTTATGGTAAGATTGTGTAACTTTAGATGCCAGTGAAATTTCACAGTTCTTGCTAACAATTTCAATACCACAACAAAAGCTAATACTAACTTAATACAAGTAAACAGTTACAAGAAAACAAATTAATACAAATAGAATGAAGCAAATGTTTTTCAGGTAGGTCAATCTAACAGTAGTTTTCAAGTAAAAAATACTACAAAAATTAAATTATAAAGTGTAAAATTAAACTCTTTAGTCTTCACTGTATGAATTAAACTGACTCACTATGTCTCCATTAATTCATGCATGTTACTAATTTAATGCTAACATGGTTTAAGATATTGAAAGGTACTTTACTGAATTCCAGTTAATTACATTTTTAGCATTTTAAAATGATTATTGACTGCAACAACAAATCCATGTTTCAAGTTCAATGCAGGTGCATTGGCAAATTTTGTAATCAATGCATCAAGAAAGCAAATGATTTGTTACACCCTTAGGTGAAATGCAAAGGTGGGTGATCATGTCCCAATGTTCTCATGATTGTGATGTCACCTTGCCAGTTTCAATTTTTTTGTTTGTTTGCTTGTTTTTGCAGCTTAGTAACCATCAATTGTATAGGTCAGGGTTGTCCAATACTTTTCCTTAAGAGATCTACCATCCTGAAAATGTTCAGCTTCAACCCACACTTGGACCAGCTAATTAATCTCTTCAGTAGCTCTTGATAAATACATACAGCTGTGTTGGAGCAGGACTGGAACTGAAGTCTGCAGGTAGCTAGATCTCCAGGAACAGGATTGGGCACCCCTGGTGTAGATGAACTGGATTAATAGCTTTGTTTAACATTAGAGTTTATATAGTGAAAAATGAAAAAGCCTGTCATTGTCTCTTTCTGCTCTGTGATGCACAGAAGTTGAGCTCTTTGCTAAGAAGAACCCCAAGCAGATTCTCAAACGTCTTGAAGGTTACCTGAAGGAGAGACGTGCTGGGACAGGACACCGAACATCACCTGACACACTATCGCATAGCAACCCTTCACCTGGTGACACTGCGTCTCGAGCAGGGAGTCAGGGCGGGAAGGAGGACAAAGAGATGAACTTCACTGGAGTGTGTGAGCTGCCACCTGAGATGGAGGGCGAGGCAAGACTCATCTGAGAGACAGAGAGGGATTCGATTTGTACAGTCTCAACTATCTCTTGTGCTCTAAGTTTGTTGTTCAATCTGTTTCTTTGTTTCCTTTCTGTCCTTTCATGCTTAAGTACACTCAGAGACAAGTCTATGTTGTAACTGTAGTTGCTAAAAAATATAAAACTATTTGCTGCCTTTTTTCTGTTAGAGTACCTATTGGCTCTTCTATGAAAAAGACTAAATTTAGTTGCCAAGTTGAAAAGGAGAATCTCAGAAATAACTGCCTCAGTGGCAGCAAGTTGTTTCGAACTTGTCAGGAAGAAAGAGACACAGTTTACAGGCCTCAAGGGTGTGCAGTTGCAGAGGAGATGGCTGCAGAAGCCAGCCAGCACCTTACCCACTAATGTGGTATTGAGTGAGAGTGACTTTCTGTGTGTGATGAACTGACTGTTTAGGCATGCATTTGATGGAGACTAGTCTAGTGAAAGCCTTGTTGATCCTCATGGTCATTCGAACATGGTCACTGTGACGGAGTCAATGTTCAAGAAAGTTGGGGTTTATATTGATGTTGGCTCTTTGCTCTTCACTGTTGATAAAAATGGAATGAGGTATCAAAACATTGGATGGAAATAGCCTCAATAGGCCAAAGTTTTTTTTGTCCCTTTTAGAGAGATTAATGTCACAATATGATTCAGAGATTGTCTGGCATGTTTCTGTTGGCAGGAGCTCTTCAACAAGAGCCTGAGGTTGATGAGTCAGGGCATCTTTTTGATGGGAAAGTGCATTTTAGTGACCAGTAGACCAAAATGTATTGATGTTTGAGTATCTGTTTTGCAGTTCAGTTACAAGTCTAACGTTGACACTTGCGGACTCTTTGCTATTAACTGAATTATCAGCTAAATTTATTTCACTATTTGAGCTTTGAGCTTAAATTAGGGCAGTAATAAAAGTTAAATGTTATATTTGGAGGTGTAGTTATGCTTGTCTGCATGAAGCAAATCCTACATGTTTCCTTTAATGATACCAAGTAGATTCCAGTTTTAAGTAGTCATAACATGACTATGAACATGTTGACATGTTGTGGACGAGAGTGAGGATGATCCCGTGATTGAAAATTTTGCTGGTTCATTTCTGGGGGCCAGTTGCATTAACTTAGCCTCTGTGTTAAGACAGTGTCTTAAGGACTATTCAAAACAAACAAATCTAAGTTTTTATGTAACAGAATTAAATACATACGACCAGTCTTTAAGAAAAAACGGTCCCATAACCTAACAATTATTTCCTTCAGAGTTGCATGAGACAAGTTTGGTATCCCGGACGAGCCCCCCAAGTTTTTTGAATCCTATTATACCAGAAATGGTCAAAAAAAAATGTTATTGGTTACTAAATACATCATTTTTTTAAAGATGTCTACTAGCTTGTCTTAGATGGTGTATTTTAAACTGTTGGATACAAAAACATTTAGGTCACATTAGGGATAACAAACATGGCTATTCCAACAAAAATCACACAAAAAAAATAACCTAACAATTATTTCCTTCAGAGTTGCATGAGACAAGTTGAAAACTTAAATGGCAAAAAGTCACTCTTGTGAACTTCTTGCATCTAACATACAGCATTCAAATAGAAGTGTGAGACCAGTTTATAGTGTAGTCAAATTCACCGTAAGACTTGTTGATTTACACACACACAAAAAACGTAGAATACTTTGTTTGCTGTCGGGCCACATCAGGTCAGTGCAGAAAATATTTGAGAATTTGATGTATTTTTGTCATTTGCATCTTGTTCTCCCTAGTCCAGGTCCAATAAAGATGAGGGTTGAAAAATTTTCGGAAACTTTCCAAAAATCCCTGGAATATTCCAAAAAATCCTGGAACCTTTCCAAAATTTCTGGAATATTTCCGAAATTTACTGGAAGTTTTCCACCTTTTTGCAACCCTAGTTGCAGCAGTCATGTAAATTGACAGTGACCTACTGTACATTTGGAAAAAAACTTGATGGGAAAAGAATTTTCCCTCCTTTGGCAACCCTATTCTGCACTTTCGTCTTGTTAGCATGTCAGGTAGCGCTAGAGATGTAGCATCCAGGAATCGTTGTTTTAATTCCTTGTTGAAAAAGCTTGTTAATCTAATGCCGTATGGTTGCATATGTTTGTCTAAGTTACCTAGTCCAAAGTGTTGTTGTACAATATGAGCACAGTGTGTATGTTTCAGGTTTAATTTTACGCTCTTATTTGATTCTTTTGTAGTCTTTATTTTTCCTAAACGACACATGAATATAAATACTCAGTGGATGTATATTAGAAGTCCTGTCACTTTAGCCAGTTTAATTTTATATAAAGCAGAGTAGTATTTTATAAACTTGAATAAGAGCAAAGCATGATGGAAAAATATGTTTATATACAAAGGCAAATCACCCTTTCCTGGGTTATTTACTAGTTTGGCTGGTTTGTATTTAGTTTAGATAAGCAGGTTCAACACTTTCATATCCGTCTATATATCTGAGTGAATTCAGTGCTGTTGTTAACTCCACGGCAAGCATTAATGTGTTACATACCCAGCGTTTTGTGTTCCACATTGACCTGCTGAAAGCAACGTTAACACTAAGAAAGAGTGAATTATGATGTTGCATAATAGTATGTCGGCTGATTTCAGTGTCAGACTGTTGAGAGAAGACTGCCTGAGAAACGGTGGAAAGCACACGTGTATTTCCATATTCCGAGCTGTTGTATGCAGTTACTTCTCAAAAGTGTGTTTCTGTTATGTTTACTATTTGCTTATGAACAATCATAATTACAAATCTAGCAATCATCCATAACCCTGACCATGATATTAGCCTGGTTTGGCACCTTTTTTGTGTATATTTTTGCACAGTCAATTGCTTAGTGGTTGTTTTGCTGTTTTGTTTTTAAAGGAGAGGGTGGTCTGTATGTGAGATGACTATTAAAGTGCGTGTATATATATAAATATATATAACAAAGATATATGATTGTAACAGTATGATTGTTACCGGGGCATATTATGCATACCTCAGGCTTCAGACAAATCTCTTCTGGGCAGACGTTTTTTTGAGGACAGCCATGATCCCATGTCGTAGCACAAAATGGTGTGGTGTCTCTTGCAGTAATCTACCTAGCTTGGGAATGTACTGTATGTATATGTATGTACACTAATGCAGCACTGCAAAATATTGACTTCTACAGTATATATTTCTATAGCCCATGTTTGTGAAAACCGTAGTCTTACACGCTGAAATGCAACCGAACCTTCGCTGGAGAATGTTTTTAACAATCTGAATGGTTTGACATCGAAGCAAATCAGACGGATTTGTGGCCTTTGGTATTTGCTGTGCTTTCGTGAATGGATTTTTGCAGTTACAATATGTCAAAAACGATTCACTCTACTATGGCACAATGTAACAATATTTGTTTGGACCAAAAGGAACATTTGTGGGTTTGAAGCTGGTTTGGAGGTCGGGGTCTTTTAACGGAAGATCTTGCCATCCTTAAATGTTAGGATCTCTCTGTTTTGATTTCCCAGTGTGTTTTACCAGATAGCATTCCACAATACTTCATCTCTCTGGCCCACAGAGCTGAAATTTATTTCTGGAGAAAATACAACCCACATGTCAAATTTGATTGATTGAGTTGCCCTGATTCAAATTACAAATATCCTGCACTTCATTTAAAGATGCACCGTTGTTGTCTGTTATGATCCTTCAGAGCATTTTATTATATCTGAAACTTGATTGTAGAATCCCTATTTTATAATGAAAATATATTTCAGAATATATGCGGTGGTACAGTGATGTATCGTATGAAGAGTAATAAATAAATGCAACTTAAAAAATATTTAAGTCATAAATTGTAATTCTTTGCATGTGCTTTTTTTTTTTTTTAACCAGTTAGTTTAAACAGGTCATCATAGTGATTGTTCTAGAATTTTAATAGTGTGGAATGGCCATCAGGGGTCAGTCTACTTTAATTGCTGATGCAGTCTGACCAGCATATGCTGTCCTGCACTCAAATGTGTTTTCTTATCTGTTAGTTAATAGCAACTATGGTTTCCATCAGGAATGACTTTTCTCTGCATTGCTTTATAAAGTGCTGACCATTTACGATACGATATGATACAATATACTTTATTGTCCCCATAGGGGAAATCTTCTTGGGCTTAGTGTATGCTGCATGTACAGATCATGTAAAAATAACCAAATCACACTTAAAACGTACCAGTAATAAATAACAATACCAGCAAAAAATAAAATAAATAATATAAAACAATGCATTATGTTAAAATTAAAATGCTAACCAGTACCAAGTCATTGGCCTTTGTCCTTACCATTCCAAATTCTAATGGAAACAGTTACAAAAGAGTTTTTGAACCGGTTGAATCGACATTGGTGAACTCTGTACCATCTTCCTGAAGGCAGAAGCACATGCTCAGGGTGTAAGACGTGAGAAGGATCAGCCAGTATCTTGAGCCACTGTGTGCACAGACTGCTCAAATAATGTTTTGAGCGATGGATAGTCTTTGAGGTCTGCAATTTTCATGGCCATCCGGACAGTGGGGGAAAGTCTGTTTTTTAATTGTACAGAGAGGTTGCCATACCAGGACTGGATCCCATACCTGACCTATGGGATCTCATACAATTCTCAAATGTCTGTTATATAGAGTGTGAATGAACATTGTATAGAGCACATCATCTAGCCAGAAAAACCCACATAACATCTGTGTTGTAGAACTCCACAGAAAGCTCCACAGATTTGATGGAAACACCATTATTCTGAAGGTTCTACGCATCTACTTGTTTATTATTTTAAATTAACTGAGTGATTCATTCACCTTCCATATTCTCTGATCTGATAAATTGTCCATTCCACAGAATTCAACAGATTCTTCCCTGAAAACCACACTTAAAATTACTCCGGAGGGGTGTATAAGGAATTTTTTATTTTTTTTCTCCAGCATTATTTAACAGTGAACACAGCTTGGAGTAATCTCTACATATAATACATATATATAATATAGTTTAATATATATAAAATAGAGTTTAAACATTGCCAGTTGTACAGTTATACATTACCGTTTAAAGGCATAGTTCACCTAAAAATAAAAAGCTGCTGAATATTTACTGACCTGCAGACGATTGAAGTGAGATTGTTTCTTCATCAGAACCTGTTTGGAGAAATGTAGCATAACATCACTTGCTCACCAGATGATCCTCTGCAGTGAATGGGTGCCGTCAGAATGAGAGCCCAAACAGCTGATAAAATCATCACAATAAACGATTCCAGTTCATCAAAGAAAAGAGTGAGAAAGTCCATCCACTGTTATCCTCTCACATCAATATCCACTGACACATTTGTTTAGAACTATTTTGTTCCGTTTTTGTTTTTAAACGGTGCTTAATCTGTGCATATTTCTCTCCTGATTCTGACTTTTTCCACTCGAGAATGGAAAGAGGACTCAGCAACAGTTTGAAATTTAAAAACAGCTTTATGATGGATTTGTTTCTTACAAACACAGCTTTTCATGTCACAGGAGATTAATTGATGGACTGGAGTGGTGTGGGTTACTTGTGGATTATTGTGATGTTTTTATCAGCTTTTTGGACTCACTGCAGAGGATCCATTGGTGAGCAAGTGATGAGAGAGCATATTGTGAGAATAAATTTTCAACACATTTTCATTGTTGGGCGACCTTATTTCTTAATGCATTACACATGAACATAAATTAACATTGAAGTTAGTTTTTTGTTGTTGTTTTGTTTTTTAAATGGCCATTGATGCAGATTGTTCATTATATTTAATTCATTCATGTTAACAAATAAACCTTTTAAAAGCCTTTAATACTTTAGAACAAATTGAATAGACTTTTAAAATGCACAATTTTGAAGTGCTTTTCTTCTTTATCCATAAATTAATTTGAATACTTTAGGACTGTTTTGGCATTCTTTTGATGAAATCTGGTGGTTTTTTCTGCATATAATCAACTATACACAGCTTCTCTGAGAATCTTGGCCTGAACTTCCCTGGCTGAAGGATCAGAACATCAAATGCAAACCTGCTGTTTTGGCATCCTTACAGTGGCTCTGATGCTGTCCCTTTGTCCCAGAGTCAGGGTAACAGATCCAGACTGCTCTCTCAGGGCTCAATGTAGAAACGGGCCAGCGATTCTTCCAGGAATTTCTGATTCAATAGGACAGACATCTGGTCTGCTTTGTTGACTACCAAAGAAAAAGGCAGGATAACATCCTAAGAGGTAAGAGCGAAAACAACTCATGGCAAGATTCAATAAATAGTTGTTTTAAATTTATCCTCAACAGTACTGAAAGCATTGTAGTTTCTTGCTGTTTTGGCTTCTAGGTCTCTTTACTGATTTGAATCGGGCTTGGGTGAAGGAGACACTCTCTGCTGGAAATGCTTATGCCAGATGACATGCTGTCTGGATGAAGGACACAAGTGATGGCCAAGGAGTTTGTGCCTGTAGACACATGCTTAGAACAGAGAACAGCAGAATGTCCAGGCTGCTCTTTTTCACACAACAAACACGATTGAGGGTGATGTATGTTCAAAAAAGGAATTTCACAACGCATGATGCCAGATTTGACATTGGTTCACATTAGGGCTCCACAGTTTGAAAATCTAATTGCAATTTTTCTGATAGAAATTGCGATTGTATTAAAACAAAAGAAAAATTCCAGGTTTGCTGTGCTGGTTTTATACTGGAAAAAATGGTATAGAAATTGCTAGTAGTTTGAATTAACACATTGAATTAAAATTGAAATTTAAAGTAGAAAAACTGAAATAGTCTTTTCTGTAATGCTTTATTTTGATGGTCCCTTTTGAAAATTCTGATGACGAATCAGTAACGTTGCAAGTACATGTCAACTTATTCTAACCCTAACCCCAACAGTCTACTAATACTCTACTAACATTCTAACGAGAGTTAGTAGATATGTAGGTGCAATGTTACTTATAGTCAACAGGATGTGTTAAAGGGACCATCAATATAAAGTGAAACCATTTTTTTGTAAAACGTCAATAATTAGTTTTATTTACAACTTTTAGAAATAATTTTTACTATGTAGGGTTGCATAATTTGGCCAAAATTTTGTGATTATGTAACAATATAGCTTATAAATAAATTTTATAAATAAAATGTAAAAAAAAATTTTTTTAAAAAAAATACAATTATTAAACAAGTATTTTAGAAAAATAATATATAATATTAATAATAGAATTTTATTTTACATTAAAAATATATAATTACTTTGCAAATATCTTCACTTTGCTTCATATATAAAAAATATACATCACATGAGTTTGATACTTTTGTGTTTTTATTTTATTTTATTATTATTATTTATTTATTTAATTTCTTTTTGTGAACTTAGTAGCCCTGTGTCCACATCTTCTTTTGCTATATGGAAAAGAGCTTCCGGGACATTATGCTAGATATCTTCGTTTGTGCTCCACTGAAGAAACAAAGTTGTACACGCTCGCAATGGCATGAGGGTGAGTAAATGACCATTTTAATTTTGGGGTGAACTGTCCTTTTAAATATTTCTGTAATTTTCTTTAGTTCTATTATTAAGTTTTTCAACTCATTATTGAATTTATGGGGTAATGATGCACGGAAGAAACAGAAAGGGAGAGAGATATTTTTCTTGCCAAAGCCCATCTGTTTAATCAGACTGTTCAGATATCTCCTGCATTGCCGAACTGGAAAAAATAATAATAAATCGGGCCAATGCCCACTGTTTTAAAAGAGATGGCTATACAGTACATCTTTCACATATCAGCATATTGGCCACAGTTCCCCTCACCCCTTCTTCACTGCTTTAAACATTGTTGCCTGTTCCCCTTCATCACATGCTCTGTGGTTCGTGATAAACCTCTTTGTCAACATTTTAGTGCTGTGAGTCAGAGAAGCACACTGGCATTTCTGTGATTAAGATGATGAAAGCTTTGTTCATACTCATGGTTAGCTGTATTTTCTTTACACACTGCACTACCTTGTGTCACAGATTTACATTTTTTCTCTTTCAGAAATGTAAAATATCTAGCTTTTTATGGTGCGTCATGTGCATATTTAACGAAAGCTTTGTGCTAGTTGAAAGCTGTAGATTATGTGTGCTGAGGCATTCTTTCAACCTGCTCCCCATCTGAATCTTGGGAGCCTTCTGGCTGAAATCCCCCTCCTCCATCTTGCTGTGTTTCATAACTTTTCTTTTTCTTTCTCTTTCTGCATCTCACTCTACTCTCTGAGCTGTATGTTCTGGTTCTTTCCCTCCCCTCCCTCCTTTATGGACAGTTTTCCTGCTCTTAGTACTTTTATACCAGATTATCCTTACACCCCCCTTTAAGCTCTTTTTCCATCTCTCTCTCCTCCCTCTGCTCACCCTTCTTAATGATCTTCACTAGGGTCTGCAGATGCGGTTCTTCCCAGGTCATACTGTGGTCAGTCAATTCAGAATCTGAGCAGAGATGTGCTTCATGTATGTTTTCATCCCTCACAATTCAAAGGCAGATGTGTACACAAACACAAATATACAGCTCTCTGGTAAGTAAAGACTGTCTACAGTATCTGTCTGTCTGTCTGTCTACAGTATCTATTTATCTGTAGTATCTGTTTGTCTGTCTGTAGTATCTGTCTGACTGTCTACAGTATCTGTATCTCTGTAGTGTCTTTCTGTCTGTCTGTCTACAGTATCTGTAGTATCCTGTTCTTTCTTTGTATGTTTTGTATGTTCAGATATTCATATAACAAAATATATACAAATTAAAACCTAAATAGGGACATAGTAGTGTACTTAAAGTATGATGTAAAGTTCACTTAAAGAAAACTTATGAGTGTGCTTGCAGTATAAAACTACTAAACTAGAAGTTTACTGAGACTATACTTCAAAGTGTGCAAATTATTTATTTTAATTAAGCTCCAAATGCGCGCAAATGGTTTAAAACGCTTGAATTTGCAAGACTTAGAAACAAGTGCAAACGATCAATTACTATCCGTTTCACCCCTACAAGCGAGTGAACAACGCGAATCAAGTTAGGAATTTTACATCACTATTCAAGATAGCCTGTCGGGCAGGGCAGTGATGCATTTTGGTAGCCTGACTGGAAAACATAATTAGGGATGCACCGATCATGATTTTTCATGGCCGATTCCGATACCGATTTTTTACAAGCAAACTGGCTGATTCCGATACCGATTTCCGATTTTTTTTTTTCCTTAAGCAACAAACAAGAAAGAAGGAAAGTATGCATAAACAAGATGTTTATTTGGTATTTAATAGGCCAAACTGGCTTTTGGCTATTGAAAACAATAACCATTACCATCTGAAATGAACGGCAGTAACTGCACAGTAAATAGCCTACATTCAATACAAACATAGATGGTACAGACATCAGCATTTAGCTTTTGTTTTTGAATTGGGTTGAAACTACATAAAGTGGCTTTAAATGAAAAGATTAACTGTAACCATGTGAAATTAAAGGCAACAACTGCATAGTTCTTCAATCCAAACAACACAATCAACACACATTCAGTGAGATGTTTCTTAATCAGCATTCAGTATTTGTTTTAGTTTTTAAATTTGGTTTTAAATAAAAAAAAAAAATCTTTACCAGTGAGACCTAAATAAAAGAATGCTATATAAATAAATTATTCCAAAATGTTACAATCAAATAATGTTGGTGAAAATAAAACAAAGATGCAAAGTATTTCATTCGTCCAATTAAAAAAAAAAAAAAATAGGGTAATGATTCACATCTATATTTTTTTACTTGAGCCAATGAAAAATAAATAACAACTATTGGCTCAAGTTAAAAAAAAAAACAGATAGATGTTGAATCATTACCCTAAAATGTTTTTAATTGGATGAATGAAACACTTTTTTTCAGTGTGCTGCTGCAGCAGTGATTTTTAAATCAAATTAAATTAGTCGATGTAATTTTAAGGTAAAATAAAATTAATCATCCTATACAGAACTGAAATTTACTTCTGGCTTCTCAAACGTGTATGCAAGTTCTACTGTACACACACACACAAAAAAAGCGTTTTAGTCCTTTTCGTTTCTCATCCAACACGCAAGAAGTTGAGCTGAACATCCCTTCACTGTCTGCACTTCAGTGAGCGGCGCAGGAAAGGGGCTCTTATTTTGTGCTTCTTTTGCGCTTCCTGCTATCTGTGCCTCAGACATGTAGCTCTGCACTTCCAGTGCTGAACGGCTGCCCGTGTCCTGTGCACAGATTTCGAAATACTTCCACACAAATTACATGATAGCGAATGAATACAATGTAGTCTGTGCACACGGGTGCACTTTTGGAAAAATCGGCCGAAAAAAGACCAAAAACTGATTTATGGCCGGTCAACCGGTGCATCCCTAAACAAAATAGCCCCGGGACGTCGGGCTAGTGATTTTGCGAGCCCTGCCCCTCAGATCCATACAGTTTGTGAACTATTGGTTTCCACAGTGTTTTCGTTAAACAAAATAAATTATTTTAAAAGATTGACTCTAAAGAATCATCTGTTCACGAATCGGATCA
Organism: Cyprinus carpio; assembly: GCF_018340385.1. Taxonomy (NCBI): domain Eukaryota; kingdom Metazoa; phylum Chordata; class Actinopteri; order Cypriniformes; family Cyprinidae; genus Cyprinus; species Cyprinus carpio. The sequence continues at coordinate 19,867,385 of NC_056579.1, read as the reverse complement.
TGAACTGTCTATCTATCTGTCTGTCTGTCTACAGTATCTGTCTATACAGGTGCTGGTCATATAATTAGAATATCATCAAAAAGTTGATTTATTTCATTAATTCCATTCAAAAAGTGAAACTTGTATATTATATTCATTCATTACACACAGACTGATATATTTCAAATGTTTATTTCTTTTATTTATTTATTTATTTCTTGCCACCATGGGGATATTACATTAGTCTAAGACACTAAAGACCAACAGCAGTTCCATTCGAGGAGGTGGAAGAAATTCTCTAAAATCTATCAATCAAAGACAGATAAAAATAAACAAAATAAAATTTACAAAATTACATGGTTTGCTATGTATTATGCATGAAGTATTGTTCTAATACTGTGTTATAATACTCTTGGTAGGGGATTCAATATCATTTAAACTCTTAACTTCCTTTTCATTCTTGTCCACTGGACTTTATTTTCAGTCACTTTTTTTTCTAAAGCATGTAAGTTAGTCCTACCCCTCAAATCTAATTTGTGTATTTATAATCACACTTATTGGCAGGAAGACACATCACACATTTGAGATCAACTTCATAAAAAATAAAATAAAATAAAAAAAAGTCCTCTCCTAAATGACAAGCAAAGGTTTATAAGTAAAGGATTCATTCAGATTTATGGCACATTCAGTTTGGTTGGAACAGTTGCTGCAGTTATAAGAGCCAAAACCAGGTCATCAAATTCCTTACCAATATTTAAAAATAAATAAAAAAATCTCTGTCCTCTGATTTGATGCCAACTGTAAGTCTTTGTAACCTTTGTCATGAATACAAAATAAATCAAAGCATAAACACTACTCAAATTCTTCCCAATCCTCAGATCATGATATTATAATAAAAATTCTCTGGACACACTTGTGTTGATGTCCCAGTTTTTCTGAATCCATTTCCTTTGACTCGTTCAGTCTTTTTTCTTCTTCTCTCTCATTCTGTACTTCCTCTTCATCCTTCCCCTTTCCAGTCTGCCACCAGACACACTTGTTCACTCTTTCTTCTCCCTTCTTAACTATCATTGGACTTGCCAATTATAAAAGGAAATTGCACCCAAACCTTAAACAATTTTAGTCCCTTCAGACCTTAAAATCAAAATTGAACCTCACCAAACCAAAATAATATAAGATCTATGCATTTTATTTACGTTAAAATACTTTCTTCGGTCCCTGCTTAGAATGCAGAGACGAATTAAACTATCCATACAATTAGTGTAGATATAAACACTGTTAGGCCCCGTTTAAACTAGTGCATTTTCGTTTTAAAACGCATAACTTTTGCTACGGTTATGCCTATCGTTTACACTACTCTGGAGTTTTTGACCATCGAAAACAGAGACTTTCGAAAACGCTGCAGACCCCGTTTTAGTTTGAAAACTCTGGGGTTGCTTTTCAGTGTAAACAGACCAAAATGGATACTTGAAAACGATGGCGTGGCTGCCCACATTCGCTCTGCATATCCTTGACGACCGTATAAACCATAACAACATGCGCATTGTTGTACCCATAGATGTATACGTAGATTCCCCATTCAGTCACTTCAAGCACATATACACATCCGCGATCTAAATATTAGGGAATCTACCTATTCATATCTATGGCTGTACCTGCATGAATGGTCACGTGACATGCATTTTAGGTTGTGTAGTGTAAAAACAAAAACACACTAAAATAAATCGGGACTTCCACTATAGAATGATTTAAAAACGAAAACACACTAGTGTAAATGGGGCCTTAGTCTCTGGCATTTTTAACATTACTCTACTGGTTTGAGCACCTTAACATACCAATATTGGTTCAGCCATCTGCAAGAGTTTGGAATGTGATCTGTTTTGCAGATTCAGTTCAGTTTATTTATGTAATGTTTTCACAATATAAAATGTTCCAAAGCGGCTTTACAAAGAATGGTACCTTACTACTACTACTTAATGAAATTAATAATAATTAAAAGGAAAAACTTGCAGGTGGCGGGAACCTTGAAGAAATTATTTTTTAAAAGCGCACATGCAGAATCTTTTGTGTAGAATAGAATATGAGTAAAAAGTATTTTTTTCCAATTTAAGTAACTTCAGTAATGTTTATAGGGCTCCCAATTTAACACAATTTATTACAATTAATAAAAAACTGCCCTTTGACCCAAACTTGTGATTATTTTAAGTTGCCTAATCAATTGAAAGCTTTAATTCTTTAACGTAACATTGAAATCCCAACACTGAATATAAATATTACATGACATAATCCTGTGTAATTCCAGACTCTTCCTTTAGCATATATCTGTATATGGCAGTTGGTTTCTAGCCACACCTGTTGGATCTCTCAAGTCTTTTTCATTGAATGATTCTCTGTTTATAGAGCTCCTGCATAAAGTTCTCATCACCTAGTAAAACTTGTGACGGGACGAGCCACGACAGACACAGTGGGCGTGGCGTCAGGCCTCGGAGAGGTTTTTATTTAACAGAAAAAACCAAACAAAGGGGGAATAAGTGTCCAAAAGGGGAAGAGTGTCCAACACAACAGGGAATCAGGTGTCCTCGTCGTGCTGCGGGGTTCGTGGGGGTCTGGCAGTGTTCACGGAGGGAAGGGTCCAGTAAGGGGCGGAGTCCGGTGTACGCGCTCCAGGGTCCCGGGGCGCGAGGGGCGGCGGCTCCTTCTAGCGGCCGCATCCTTCTCGTTGGCCGCGGCACCTGCAGGGGATGGACGGCCATGGCATTCTGGCCTATGGCCGTATACACGGGTGCGGTCCCCATCCGGACCGCGGGTCCGGCAGCTCACGTCTCCGGTGGCGCTGGAGTCCCTCAACGCACCCTTCCTGGACCCACGAGGACACCAGTGTGCATGCGCGCGTTGGGCACGACCGTCTCTCGAGGAGAGGCGTTGGGCTTTTTAAACAGCGGCGGTGATGAGGCTCCATTTCCTTCAGGTGTGCCCCATCACACGCCGCCAGCCCTGACTCGTCCAGCCCCCCTCCTCTCTCCCACACCCACTCCTATCGGGAGCCTGGTGAAGGGCGGCGATTTAGGACGGGGTGCCGGTGATTATCAGGGTTTTCTCCATATATCTCATCACCTAGTAAAACTCTTCAATGGATCTTAAATGGTTCTTTACAGTACCTTGACTCAACAAAAAGCCCTCTACATATCAACAACCATTTTTCTCCATATATGGTTTTTGAGTTGTCTCTTTGCAGAACAAAAAGAGTTAAAGCATCAGTAAACTTTACAAATAAAACTGGTCGACTCTGTATTATTCTGTCTTTCTTTCTTTCTAAAACCCTTTTCAAGTCTTTTTTTTACACTCCTCCGTAGCTCCTCATGTGTTTCTTCCACCCTCCCCTTCTCCTCACACCCCTCTGTCTCTCTCTCACACATTCTCTCTTTCCCTCTCCAGCACTCCCTCTCACTTCTCTCATCAGAGAAGTACTGTCTGTGGAGCACCTCTTCTGTTTGCAGCAGTGAATAAGGCACCATGCCGGGACTGAGGGACCAGACAGCACTCTTAGTTCTCTGTCTGTCCCTGCTGGTTCGCTTCTGGACTGTAAATGGACTGACAGACCACAGCAGCTCAGAGATAAGCCACACAGACCCAGAGCAACATGTGGAGGACAGAAGGGCAACAACTAGAGCAGGTATAAATGACAAAATAGCTGTTGTCTGTCATGTTCTTTTTAACTCTGTTGTATAAAATGTACTTGCACCTGTGCTTGGAGAAGCCACATTTAGTAAGCCAGCTTACTGAGGAAGAAAAATGCTGCTGAATGCCAATAAAAAAATTAATATTTAGCTGACATGGTGTGACGAATGGAGAGGCTGAAAAACTAGTGACAGACTTTCATCCTTGTGTTTCAAAAGAATGTCATGGCTTCATTATGCTTGCAACCCACATTCGTTCTGGCTCAATTTTGGTATTTAATGACAGCTTTTTACAGACCAATCAGTTCCCAGTGGATAAGCATTGTCAGGTTGATAATAACTTGTAATGATCCCTAAAAGCTTCAATAATATCTGTCTACTGGGTTTTAATTAGGTAAAAGAGGTCATTGGGACCCCTAATGTAAGAAACTATGAAATCAGTCTCAAGAGACCATAATGGTTACCAGGGACAAATTTTCTGTGATTTGGAACAAAAGCACTTATAACTTAATATGCAGTTTTCCAGCAACACACTGTATTCATGTAGACAGGTTATATTTTCCACATAGTTAACAGCATGTTTTAAGTGGTACTTTACCAAAGACAAGGATTCTTCTTGAAGGATGCCAGAGTTTTTGCAGTTACATGTGCAAAGCTCTTGTTGACAGTGGCAGATGCATACTCAATATTGCACCTGTGCTTGGAGAAGCCAAGTCTAAGAAGCCAACTCAGAGAGGAAAACCGCTGCAGAAGGCCAGTACAAATGAATATTTAGCTGACACGATGTGACGAATGGAGAAGCTGAAAAACTAGTGCTGTAGAAGTTGAAGACAGACTTTCATCCTTGAGTTTCAAAAGAACGTCATAGCTTCATTACTCTTGCCACTTGGATTAAGGAGTTAATTTAAGAGTTAATAGCGGCGCTGTGGCTGAAGTTTGGAAAATATGGTTACTGCCAGACTTTTGGTATTCAGTAACACAGCATTTCCATTAAATGCAGGAAAGCAGACTCACTCTGACAAACTGGACAGATTAGTAAAATACAAAAAGAAATGAGGAAAAACAGAGGAAGCATCAACATCCCTCCCTGTGGAACCCAATAGGAATGTATGCACTGACTATACATGTCTTAGAGAGAAATATCTATAATGTTATTGGTCACTCCCCAAATTTCAAAAAACATTCAAAAAGATTTCCACAAAGGTTTCAGACTAAGAGACATATTAATACACTTTAGGATACCATTTAGCAAAAAATAACGCTAAAAATGAACATTATTTTGTGTATTTGGTGTAATGAAATGTGTTTATGCGGTTTAAGGTTCAAAAAACACTTTATTTTCCACATACTGTACATTATTGTTTCTCCTCTATGCCCCGCCTTTCTGAAACGCATCGTTTTTTACAAAGCTCATCGTTCTGAAAAGCGAGGTGTGCTCTGATTGGTCAGCTATCCAGTGTGTTGTGATTGGCCGAAAACCTCAAGCGGTGTGACGGAAATGTTACGCCCCTTAACATACTGTGTTGCATGTCCTGGTCAGAACACCAGCGTGACAAGACAAGACAAAATCACCAAGTAAAATCCATTACAAACGAGCCATTTGTTGCATCCAGTAGGGACATATTTACAGAATATAATGATTTATACTGGTTTTTTTAAACATAAAACCATGTCTGCATTTGTGATTGGAGAAACAACAAACAACAACCGCTACTCTGCCAGCGGTTCTCAATTACAGTCCTCGTGCATCCCAGCTCTAAATATTTTGCACATCTCTTTTTGTTAACACACCTAATACAGATAATCAGCTCGTTAGAAGTGAGCTCCGTGCATGAACTGTGTTCCCATTGACATGGTCTCTCTACACAGTGTTTCATTGCTCCCTACTCCCTGAGCAGGGGGAAAAGTCTGTTGAAGTTTACCTCACTTCTTATGGAACATTTATTAACTGATTTGCGCTGCGCAATGTCTTCACACACGGACAACTGTGGCATCATAAAAAATACCTAATTTTGAAAAAAAAAGACTAAATTACACCGCAATGTAAATTTAACGTGCATAAATACAATTTAAATTCACATCTCGCAATACTTTAATGCACTTACTCACACTGAATGGAACATATATGTTCGCTTCGAACTGGAATCAATGGCGGAATATCCGAACGTATGATGTCCACTTCGCAGGGCACTTATTACCATGGTACGTTTGAATAGACCAAAAAAAAATCTGTCTGAAGCCATATAAGAGAACATACAAAATATGCAGAGCAGGGGGCGCGAGGACTGGAATTGAGAACTGCTGCTCTACACTGCTCAAAACTCGTGTTTGAATCATCGGTGGCAAATCCTTTACATATGTAAACATACTTACAGACTGTGAGTCAGAAGCGCCGGCATTGTAGTCTTCTCTCCCAGCATCAGGAAATAGTCCTCCATAAAATGTGCTGCACTCATCTGAATTTTTGGGTTGAACTGTTCTGGAACAGTGTTGTAAATACAACTTAACCACTGAGTTCTAGTTGTGTTTTCGTTTGGAAGGCCAAACAAAGTAGTTTAGCTTTCACAACGAAACAGCATCTCCACAACATGGCGGCAACAGCAAGAATAAAAGGTTACGCCTTCTTTCTTTGTGTGAACATTTGGGCAGCGTTATGCAAATCTTCCCACATAGTGACGTAGACATGTGGTGGCATGTTAGAATGAGCTGATTTAGGGGGGTGTGGTTGACTCTTAACTTTTATAAAGAATATTTCTTTGGGATTGAGACTTTAGTCTTTGCAACTTTACAGATCTTCTTTATTCACCAAGAGCTTGTAACACTCCAAAGAGAAAGGAAAACTTGAAATCGCATCATATGACCCCTTTAAAGTTAACATGAATTCACTATTGACCTTATTCATTTAATATGTGCTCCTGGTCTTATTGTGAAGGATTCATCAATGCATGTTTTTCCAAAGAAGAAAAGTTTTTGCTAGCTTTAATTCAAATGTAAAAACTCTTCCTCTGAGATGACTTTGCTTTTTGCTGATGTCACGGCCTCACAGGCTATTGGCTGTTATTAACCAATAGCTATGTAAGCATTATTTTATCAAGCTCACATCTGTTCTGGCTCTGTTCTGGTATGTAATTCCAATTTTTCACAATCCAAATGAGTTTTAAAAGGGGCTTCACATTGACTTTAAGACCCTTGGCTACTTGGCTCAATTTTGGCCCAGCTGTGGCTCTAGATTCTGAAGATGCTCTAGCTAGACTTCAAACACACCTGTGCACCAGCCCAGGCTTTGCTCCTATCTGTTAGCCAAGATTAGTTAGTACTCCTAGACTGTCAGGCTGAAAAGGGTCAGATGTTTGATACTTTTCCAATCTGTCAAATCTGATCTTGGAACTGACGTTCTGAAGTTGTAAAAGCAAACCGTTCTCCAAGAAACACTTGGAAGGTAGAATTTTTTGGAAATGTCTCAATAGTGTGAAAACAGTTTGACCATTATGCATGAAAAGAAACCACTGTCATTAGTCCTGTTTTGGCCTAAACTGTGGAGTAGCGGTTAGTGCACGTGCTCTGGTGTACATGTGGTCAATGAGCTTGACTGATCGTGTTCCTGCTTTTCTTCTCATCATTTTAAAATGTAAAAATTGCAAAAAGGTCATATAAATCTCCTGTTTTGAAGCCCCCCTCACCATTTCAAGCCAGTGTTGACTGACAGATAAGTAAACTTTTGCCAGATTACTCCTGAGGACTGGCGTCATGGACTAGCTCTGTGGGGGTAATGACACCACAGCAACAGGCAAGAATGTTGCTTAAAACTTTCCCAGCAGGGATGAATACGCCCTTTGGAGACCTGACAGGATGAGTTTCAAGAGCCAGAGCGTCTGTGTCAACATATGAGGCTATGAACTCTAAATGGGACAGTCTGTGTGCATATTAGAGTGCAGTTTCAATTAAATATGAGTTGACATTTTGGAAAAATGTGGAAATGAAGATCCAAAAATAATTGATTATGTTTCTCTAGATCTTCTGCAAGTGAAGATAGTCCCACTCAATGCAAAGATTCATGTTGGACAACACAAACGATTGTTATGCAGAGGTGAGAAGCAAGTTTAACCATAAAATAATAGTTCTGTTATCATTTACTCAACCTCATGTTGTTCCAAACCATTTGACTTTCTTCCATGGACAACAAAAGGTAAATTTTTGGAGAACATCCTGGCTACTCTTTCCAATATATTCAAACTGAAAGAGATTGGATTGCAACTAGCCAATAAAGCTCAACAAAAGTCAATTATATTACAATGCCACATTTGAGACTAAATTTCATTGACATTAATGGCACCATACAGTGTTTCATTTGAATGCATGACGGACATTTTAATTGAATGAAATTATAAACTTAAGTCTGTTCTTCTTGCAAAGCTGTCAAATGGCTTGGAATATAGTGCAAAAGTATTTTGAAAAGAATGGGAAATTCATCCAAAAATTCTCCTTTTGTTTCCATAGAAGAAAGAAAGTCATAGGAGTTTGGAACAGCATGAGCATGAATAATAATAAAAAAAAAAAAAAAACATTAGACAGTGGGCAGTGGTTGGATATGCGCTTGTTGTTGAACTAGCTCAGATGCTAATTCAGTTCAATAATTTTTCTCTGTTCTTTCTTAGTTGTTGGGGGTGCAGGGGAGATCGCCTGGTTTTCTCCTAATGGTGAGAAGATTCCAACAAGACATGACAATCTCAGGGTGCGCAATTATGGCAATTCCTTGTCCTTTCTCATTGTTCGCAATGCGAAATTAAACAATGCTGGGATATACAAATGTGTGGCCAGAAATGGAGACACAGAATCACAAGCTACGACCAAGCTGGACATCCTTTGTAAGTATTTACATTAATATTATCATCACAAATATTACAACAAGGAATGAAGTCCAGTCTGCATTTTTATGATCCATTTAACATTCTGGATTCTGTTTTTGTCAGCAACTATTAAAATACTGAACCATGGCCTTTACTATTGCATGTATTCATTTAGCCAACGTTTTTATCCAAAGTGACTAACAATACAACAAGTGGTTTATCATTATAAGGCAATAAAACGAGAAGTGCTATCAATGCAAAGCTTCAAACATTGCCCAAAATAGTACAAACAAGAAGAAGGAGGAATATAGAAATAGTGAAAGCAATGGAACATATATTTAACTGTTTTAATATAGTCATATTTTGACTGTTTGAATACATTTAGTGTTTCAAAAACGAATGGGTTAAAATTAGGGCTGGCGAAGTTAATGCGTTATTATCGCGTTAACGCATTAATTGATTAACGCCGACAGTTATTTTATCGCTTGTTAACGCAGTTTTTTTTTATTATTATTATGAAAGTCCGTTACTCACTGGCTCTGAATACACATACATACAGACAAATCATGGGTCACAGGAGGGGATGCTCCCAATCAAATCATTTAGGCTAAGCATCAACATTCACAAACCACTGTCCACTGTTATTTTTAACAGAAAAGAATTCAACAAGCTCGTAATCATGACTTTATAAGTTGGAAAAAGGAAGTTTCCGATAGCACGTGAAGACAGCAGAGAAGCGCTCTCGCTCAACACAGTGGAGTGAATCATTTTGTTAACTTTGTAGTTTATTATTTTGATTCGTATGGGACGCAGTAACACACGTCCCTCTCACAATATATTGCTTTACAGATCTATCGCTTTTGCCGCTCAGAAATATTCATGCAATCATACAGCACATATCAGAAGATCTGCACTCCGGCGTGGTTAGCACTCACACTCACTGATCTATATATAACTGAACCGCACTCTTGCCCACCTCTTCCAACCGAGCCAGGGACTCCTAAACGGAACGATCAAACTAGTCAAACGAACCAGGCTTTGGGGGTCAAACGCGCTCCAGCACGGTTAAGATTGCCCTAATTATTCTCCCGCATCCCGCACACATCGTGCAGGTCTCTAATAGTAAGGTGCCTGTTTTAATGTTATGATCGAGGCTCTGGACTCTGAGCATAACTTGTTTTTCTATAACAAACTATAAAATATTTTCTATAAAAATGTTAATGTCCTGGCAGTAACAAATATCTTGTTTTATATTTAATTTAATTACGTTAATGTTATAAGTTGAGATTTAGGCTACAATAAATATTTTAACTGTTACTTTGAAAAAAAGGAACACTGCTGTAAAAAGCACCTTAATTGTTAAGTGTTTGCAAACCAGATGTTATTACACTTTTGTTCATATAGCAGTAGGCCTATTTTTAAATGAAAAAAAAGAGCACAATACAGTACTTTTGAATGCATTATTAGTTTTGTGCATAACAATGTGATTAATTGTGATTAATCACAGACAATAATGCGATTAATCGTGATTAAAACCATTTTTTAATCGTTGCCCAGCACTAGTCGATTATTAGTCAAACTAGTCACTAGTCAAAATTGTTGATTATTCCCTTGAAATTGTAATTGCGATTATTAATTATGATTATCACAATTTACAATGAATGGTGTTTATACCATTGTTTGATGCAACTGCATGCCATATTTTTATATGAAAATAAACAAGCTGAAAACACTCTAACTGAAAACTTTTAGTGCTTTTCTATAGTATTAAGCCTCAAATGTCAACTATACATCGGATTGGTTTCTTCTTTAAATTATAAAAAAGTAAAAATCTGAATGGTATTATCAGTGTTGTGTGTAATGCGTTACATTAACGTAACTACTTTTTTGGGTAAAAAGTAGTGTAACGCGCTACTTCTGAAAATTTGGTAACGAAACGTAGTTCATTTTTCAATTTGGCGCAACGTTACTTTTCCCATGGTTAGATTTGACAGCGACGCTGCCATCTGCGCACTTGAGCAATAGTCACAAGCCCCACACGGAACGTGACAGAGGCTGGTAGCAGTCAGCAAAGCAATCATGGCAAGTGAGAAGCAGCCGATGCTAACTTTTGAGGGATGGAGGTATTCCCACTACTTCAAACTCGCACCGGTGTTAGAGAGCATGGAAGCTTTATTGGCTGCCTTGACGTTGCCGAAAATTAAAGTTCGGCAACGTCAACTTTAGTCTAAGCAAAGTCTAGATTCTGAAGAGGCAATGACTTTGCCTCTAAGCTGTATTATGTCATTTTATTTTATTTACACAAGCCATCGACATCAAGCCATTTTTAAGTTATTCTTTTTTCTGTTGGATTTAGATGAGGCATGCATGTTTTATTTTAAGACATATGACCCATTTTGAGGTTACCATGTTGTTCCTAAGGAGCTTATTGATACTATTTTTTTATAATAAAGAGCACAAAAGAAATACCTGTTATGTCCTCCATAGTATAACTTTATGTAGGCCTACACATTTAGGAACAGATATTGGGTTCTGCCCAAAGTCAAGCAACATAAAAGTAATGTAAAAGTAACGAGTAACATAAAAAGTTACTTTCCAAAGGGTGTAACTAAGTAAAGTAACGGATTACTTTTTTAAAAAGTAACGAGTATCGAGCAAACACTACTTTTTAAAAGTAACTTCCCCAACACTGGGTATTATAATGTTATACTAAAACTAAAATTAAAATAATGAGAAAAACCCTTAAGATAACATGTAGAAAGAAAAAAAAACGCATCTAAAGCACACAGAATAACATAAGTGGACTTTGAACAATTAATTGCCACTTTGAACGATTTCATAATTGTGGCATCCATAATTGTAATCGCGATTAGAAATTTGATTAATTGTGCAGCCTTACACTTAAATGTACTGTAAGTGATTAACATTTTGCTAACTTATGCCATTTCGCAATCTTCAACTACCCTTTCTCAAAACCTTCCCGTTCAGTGTCCACTAACCCGATATCTGAACACACAAAATTAACTTCTAACAAAGTTTTTGATGGATGTTCAGATATTCGAAACATTTATGCATTGTTTATAATTATAATAATAAAAAGTTTAATCTAACTATATAGAAGTAGAATAGAGTCAAACAGAGCTTGAAATTGACCGTGTGAAACTTTTTCCTCAAAGATTTTTATTATTGTATGTGCTAAGTCATTGTAATATTTCTTGTATTATTTAGAGAACTTTTTTCTCGTTTCAAAATCTGGAGCAGAAGTAACTAGATGGGCTGTTTGAATCATGCTTGAATTAGTGAGTCGTCCAGAACAATGTGTTGGATGTTTGGAGGGAATTATCAAAGTGTAGGCAGACATCCTGGTAGACACAGATACATTCCTTTCTCTTTGTAAGTTCCTGTTACAAGCATCCAAAAAGTGTGGGTTGACTGAGGAAGCCAATGTTGCAGTGGAGAAAACTAGGCTTTTAAGAAAGCCAGAATTGGCTGTTTCTTTGTATGGTTTCCCGAAACTTCTTGCATTTGATGAAGCAGCTCAAATCAATTAAGCCTAGCAGGATTTTGGTCATGACAGATTCAATCAAAACAGACATGACAGGCTGTATTTTTAAAAATTTTTTAGCTGTGAAATATGTCTTCACTCTTTAAAACCACATTTTAAAAAGGGTTTTCTTCAATGATTTCCTCTTCAGATTATTCACATTGAGAAAAAAATAATGGTTCTTTTAGGAACTGTTCCTTAGAGGTTCTTAAGGGAACACATAAAAACCCCATCTTGGAACATTAATTTTTAACATGAGAGAGGTTTAACTCGGTAAAAATTGAAAGGAAGCTTAAACTAGTGGGGGGAAAGTACTTCCAAATAAGACTTGCAATATACTTGAAGAATGTTTTAACTTAATGTATGGAGAGTCAATAAAAGTGAACTGAATGATATATATACAATAGTTCTTTCTGGTCCTCGAATCTGATTGGCTGAGAGCCTTTTCCAGGAGTGCGATATTCAAGTGATATCGGAAGTTCAACTGTTTCATCGTTTGTATCACTCCATTTGCAGTATTGCTCAGAGGTAGGGGAAAATCCACTATAATTTACGCCCTGGAGCTTACATCACTGAAAAATGTTGTAGCAAATTTTTACATTCTTGCCTAAAAAACTCTTAAAGGGGTCATATGACGTTGCTAAAAAGAACATTATGTTGTGTATTTGGTGTACTGCAATGTATTTATGCAGTTTAAGGTTCAAAAAACATTATTTTCCACATAATGTACATTATTGTTGCTCTTCTATGCCCCACCTTTCTGAAACGCATCAATTTTTACAAAGCTCATCATTCTGAAAAGCGTGGTGTGCTCTGATTGGCCAGCTATCCAGTGCATTGTAATTGGCCAAATACCTCAAGTGTGTGACGGAAATGCAAAAAACCTTCCCAAAAAGACAAAACACCTCCCAGCATGACCAGACAAAACCAATAAAACCCTTTACAAACAAGGCATTTGTTGCATCCAGTGGGGACATAATTACTGATTATGTCTTATACTGTCTTTTTACACGTTGCGTTGGGAATGGCACCGCGTAAACATAAAACCATGTTTGTATTTGTGATTGGAGAAACAACAAACAACAAGCCTACTCTGCACTGCTCAAAACTCGTGTTTGAATCATCACTGGCAAATTCTTTAAATATAAAAAATGTACTTACAGGCTGTGAGTCAGAAGCGCCAGACTGTCCTTGCAAAGTTAGAACTGCCTCACTTTATAGAACAGCCTTTGATCACAGACCCATTGTAGGCTAGTCTGCAGGTTCAGGAAACAGTCCTCCATAAAATGCACTGCACATCTGAATATTTGGGTTGAACTGTTCTGGAACAGTGTTGTAAATACTTAACTTAACCACTGATTTCTAGCTGTGTCCCCTTTTGGAAGGCCAAACAAAGTAGGTTCGCTTTCACAACGAAACACACTGGGTTTGAGACTTTAATCTTTGCAACTTTAGGGATCTTATCTATGCACAAACAGCTTGTAACATTCCAAAGAAAAAGGAACATTTTAAATTGCATAATATGACCCCTTTAAAACTACATTCCGTAACACAAAAAACAAATATATATATACACAAACCATATAAACAAACCAATAGGATAAGCAAAAATTTTTAAATAAATATATATATATATATATACACACACCCTGGAATCCAACCAATAGGATAAGCTTGCTGTTTTTGGTTAGTGATAGTTTTGTTTCCAATATACTGTACATAAGACAGTTTGAGACCTTAAAGTAACATTCAATGAACTAGATGTGTAGTTATAGTTTATGATTGAGGTATAAACTACAGTTTTCTCACTTGTCCAAAATTCAAGAGGGTTACCTTTGCCAAGTGTTTTTTTTTTCATTCTCTTTTTTTTCCTGTGTTATTTAAGCAGAGAGAATGCGTCGAGAAACTGAGAGGGAGGGAAGAGGAAAACGACAGAAAGAGCCCAAGCCCACCAAGAAGCCCAAAGCTCCCAAGCCCACCAAGAAACCAAAAGCTCCCAAGCCCACCAAGAAACCCAAGAGTGAGAAGAAGAACAAAGGAGAGAAGGGTGGGAAGAAGAAAGGCAAGAAGAACAAGGAAGAGACCACCACGATTACCACCACCACCACCACCACTACCACTGTGGCTCCCACAACCACTGTGCCCATTGATTATGAAGAGGAGTTGTATGACCCTGAAACAGACCAGTACTGGGATGAAGGTTAGAAAAGCCCTTCTCAATAAAAGACTCTTTTAGATCTGTGTATTTTTGGTGCAGATTGGAGCAGAACAGTGACCGCTTTGGTTCTCTATAAGTGATTTTCCCACTTGTTTTCTCCATGGGGGTTTCAAAACATTCTTCATAAAGACTACCAGACCTAACCAAACCAACCAGCTCAGAGATGAATCATAGCATTGCACACTCTGATTTGAAGCGAAACGGTATATGAATATCAAATGACATTGTTTTACAAATGAATTCAAAATGAACTCATCAAATGACGCACTGTGAATCGCAAACATATCACAATTGTTGATATAGGTTTGTCACAATTTATGTTTGTACGGTAAAAGCAGCTTCTCTGATTAGTGTATCTCTCTTCTGGAATTATGGGTAGTGTACAGTAGTTCTTCACCTGGAATTTAGCTATTAAGCCAATGAAAAAAAATAAATAAAATGAAGTGACTTGTAGCTTCTGCTGAAGCATTTTTAAACAACCTTGGAGAACATGCCGTGTCTGGAATAAGATCAAGATTTTGTTTTGCGTCATCTGGAAGAATCGACTTGCACTTACGAAGACTGTTTGGTATCCACAGAATTTCCTGCAGAGACGACAACAGCGGCAAAGCCTACAAACCCCCCGATTGAGAAAACCACAGACTTTCCTCCTGACACGGACGAGTATTCCCCACCTTACCCTGACTCATGTAAGCGGAGCATCACTCATGTCTGTGTAAATAAACACCACTTTTGTTCATCATGATCAGCATTTCCTTTAATTTACTGTCAGACGATGACTATTGGAAGGTGGATGAACCCACACCTACAACCTCTGTGATCGCTGGCCGTCCACCTGATGATGATGATTATTGGGATGCCAGATGTGAGTCTTCCAGTAATTAAAGTTAGTTAGCAACGGTCACAAATGACTGATTGTTCAGCTAATAAACCTTTTTTGGTAACAGATGAGGTGGCAGAAAACATGCCTTTCCCTGATGGCAAAGAGATCAGCTCTACTGACGGTGACTTGCATTACATTACCACAGGTAAACTGATCATTCCTTCTAAACACTCTGATAATAAATTATGATTTATTAAATGTTCTTATGCTACTTCTTTGTTTCACTATTATTGCAGACTGCTGCTGCTTACTAGGTTTTAAAATGACATTGTTCACATAATGTAATTGTGACTATAGTTCTAAAACATGTTAAAAACAGACCAAAAAAAGTAGGTTTAACAGTCAGTTGGGTTAATAGGTTTCTGCTGTCTCAGAGTTATTTTATTGTTATATTTTACATTACAAAAGAGTGAATTTAAGCACCCTATAAATTTGTGTGTGAATCAAATAACAATTTTACCACAGTATACACCCATCTCATGAAATATCTTGTTTTTACACTATTTCAAATCCACAATGTCTGTTGTGGTTCTTACAAGACAGCAGACCATCAGCGACAGACATTTAGCAAACGTTTTATGAGTCATTAAAGTTTTTCTACTGTACTGTCAGAAAAATCCCAAATGTAACCTGCATTTATTTTATTTTCTGTCACAGAGGAGCCTACCGTCCCTCCATTTGAAAACAACTGGTATGAAGAATATGAATATGGACATGGTACATACCGCTTTGATCCTCTATTTTGAAAAGAAAACAAACATACTGTACAGTGAGACGGCATGAGAGGTGTTGGCCTCGCTCTCATCTTAATGAGAGTACAGACAGTGTGACCTGTCATTTCTGCACTCAAATAAACACTTTCAGAGGCACAGAGGTGCTGCTTGATGTCAAGCTGAACATTTTAAGTCATGTTGACATTAGATGAAAATTATAAATGGAAATATTTTCCAACCAGAAAACTACTATTGTCTTGTAGTATATCTCCTCCCCAACTAAATCTTACTCAAAAAAAAAAAAGAAAAAAAAGTAACACTTCACAATATGGTTGTTAATATTAGTCAATGAAAAATACTAATAAAGCATATACTGATCTTAGTTAATATAAAATATGTTTACTAATGCATTATTAAAATCAAAAGTTGTATTTGTTAATATTATTTAATGGATTTGAGCTAATATGAACTAAATATGAATAGTTGTACTATTAACTAACGTTAACAAAGATCAATAAATATTGTAACTAATGTATTGCTCATTCTTAGTTAATGTTAGTTGATGAATTAACTAATGTTAAGTTATGATACTTTACTGTAAAAAAAAAATGTGCATGTATAAAAACGCTTTTTACCTCTGTTATCAAGTTTAAAGAGGTAAGATGATATTTGGTGCATGGAGTTATCTTAGATAAATATAATTTTATTTGGTAACAAAACTATGTCCTGGAGTAAAAATGAAAAATGTCACCGGTTTCTGATTATGCAGGCAGAGCCTGTTTTTATTAGGGTATAAAATGGAAATCTGGCAAAAGCCTCAAGGACAAATGTGCCAGGAACCATTCTGATTTGATTATCTGATTCAGTTTTTATCTAATCCACTTCAGTTGCAAGTATGACTTTCAGTTCGAATTGTCTCAGATATTTTGAATTTAGTATTTTGTTTGTCCTCTTTTGCTTTAATGAATAAAATATGTACGTTTTGTTTCCAAAACAAAAACTTACATATCTGATCAGTGACCTAAAAGCTCAGAATATGGATTATTTCTTATGCATTGTAATATGTAACTTTGTTTTAATTTTTAAATTCAGTGGTCTCAGACTTGTGAAACTTGCTATACTTAGTGTGTGACACTGAACTGTTGTTTAATGTGTTCAATTACACCCTTGGTTCCTGTTTTGTCAACAGAAAGGAAACTGGAAGAGGAGAGGGAAAGAGGGAGAGAAAGAGAAAGAAAAGAGCAAGAGGAAAAAGGTACAGTGTTTTTACCCTTGTACACTGTAAGTTGTCAGCTAATATGATATAAGAGTACTGTTGTACTGAACAAGTAGACACTAAACTGCAGGTACTGATGTTCAGAACAACAGTACAATTTAGAGGACCATACAGTAACTACTATTCAGTCTACCACAACAATAGTGTAGTAATGTATTCATTCCAGTAAGTGTATTAGACTATCATTGGTTTCAGTCAGATACTAGGACATACAATTCACAAGCAAGATCATTTACTTTCTTTTGTTCTTTTATATTAATTCATTCCTTTTGTTTGGTTTGTCTTGAGCTGAACTGAAAAAAATACCTTACTGATGAAAAACATTAATGTGCATGGCCAACAGTCCTCAACTGGACTCTCTGAACTCTTAGAACTCTCTGCAATACAAATTATTTAAATAACACTGTTTTGTCTTCCAGCTGCCCCACAATCTGCTTACACTTGATTATAGACTTTGTGGGAAATTACTGAATGACAAGCATTCATTAACAACAGAGAACGGAGCCTGTTCCCATGAGCTCTGTCTTCAGTTTTGGTTCCTAACAGACTGGACAATATCCCTTGCACTGACCTAAGGCAGTGGAGCAGGAATTAGGACAATTTTGATATGCAGGATATTGTAGAACTGGACATATCAACCAAAATTAGAAAGCGAGCTGAGAAAGAGATGAAGAAAGTTCCAGGTCCAACAAAAGTTAAGCTCTATCAACAGAATCTGTGGCATTACCAGCGAAAATAACCATGTGTCATCCCTAAATTTGTAAAAATGGGACAAAATAAAGGAAATGGTAGTGATACTGTGAATATTTGATAATTTTTTTTTTTTTTTTTTAACATGGTTTTTCTAAAAAATGATTTATGGATAATCCAGTAAACCGAAATTAACATTACTAATAATTTTAAAGTTATTCTTACATTTTTATGCTTACATTTACTTAAAATAAATAATAATTTTACAGCAAAAAGACATGTGTACAACGACCTGAAGTTTGACAGTTTTAGAATTACACTAAAAGGGTTTGCTACTTGCTTAAAAAGCAAATACTGATGCTAGCTTGTTTTAACTGGAAAACCATTGTTACAATGACTGGTCTTTGAGCATTTTAAGAACAATAATCTTCAGATTTACAGGGCACAGATCTATATTACATCCTCCCATCTCTGGATTGTAAATATAAATGGAAATGGAGCTCTAGAACATTCCAGAGGATTGTGAACAGTTTATAATGTTTACCAAAAACATAGCGAGAATCTACTGTACATTTAAGATAATTGGTGTCAAATTCATGTTTCTCTGCAAATTGCTCACCTGATTTTTTGTGAAAGGTAAGTTTGTTATTTTTTTCATGTGTATTTTTTTTTTAGATTTTCTCTTTTCAGTTTAATGAGCAGAAACGATTAGTGAGATACTCACAGGTTGTTTGAGAGAAAAAAAGCATATCAAAGATATGAGGTCTTAAATTGAGGTCTTATGAAGCGAAATCGATAAATTGAGGTCTTATGAAGCGAAATGATCAGTCTGTGCAAGAAACTGAACCTTATTTACAACATTGTTACCTGTAATACAGAGACAAACAGTCTACTGTAGAGTGATGTCCTGTTCACGAATGAATCCTTCATTTGAACCGGTTCTTTTTAGTGAATTGAATGAACCAGTTCACCAAATTGGACTGAATCATCTGAAACAGGTACTCAATCAAAACTCACTTTCATTCAGGCCTGACAATCACACTGACTAGAAACAAGACAAAATACTGCCGTATATGGTCCTATGACTGGTTGGTTTTTGCCAAATCGTTCAGGTTTATTTTTGGGTGAATTGTCCCTTTAATTACAAGAAAGTTAAGAGATTAATCTTTATATTTCATGCTAATGAATCCATAGTATCAGTGGTGAACTTTGTGTTTTCTCCAATAATTTTTCTCCTCAGAAAGAGAAGAGAGGAGGCATGAGGAAGAGGAGGAGGAGAGGGAACCCAGGATTGACAGACCTCCACCACGCGTGTACAGAGAGCCTAAAAGTGAGTGGAGGGGACTCGGTTTAGGCATGTAGCCAGATGGGATCCATCACTTAATAGATAACATAGAGCAATAAATACACTCAGGGCAAAATAACTGTGAATTTTTTTTATAGAACACTAACATGCAACAAACTTATATAAGAGCACTCAAGTGATGTAATACTGAAGCTCTCCCAGCTCTCAGTTCTAGCCACAGATCTTACCAAACAAATATGTTCCTTAAAGCAAAACCTCGGCATTCAGTTCAGTGTCTTGTTTGTAGTGTCTTAGATACTACTGTTAATTAATGCTAACATAATTAATGCTAACAAACGTAACTGAAATAGTGATATCTTGATGAAGCCTTCATTAGGTTCAAGTGAATATGAGACCTTTTTGAGAACGTTTTGTAAGACTTTAGCTGTTTTTAAGTCACTACAGATGCCGAATCCTGCCAAAATCCTGCTCCAATTCCACAGCTGGTTCTTTTCAAAGGAAATTCCAAATGTCCTCCCTGCTTATGAAACACATGCATGGATGTAGTCCTTCATCTTCAGGCACATTACTCTGAATGAAGACAAGTGGCAGAACAAATTGTTTTGCAGTTATAAGTTAAGTTAAATATAAGTTGTAAGATATGAGTTAAATATATGTTAAGTTCCATTATAGTTGTTGTTTCATTACATCTTGATGACACAAGAATTTGTGCATAGTCTGTCTATATTGTTTCCATTTACCTTGCTAGTTAAAACTAATATAAATATATATGTTCCTATATATATTTATACATCACCATACATATTGGTGTCAGTTTTAAAATAAATAAAATAATAATATATAAAATTATAATAATAAAAAAAGAAAAATACATTTTAAAATAACAGAACATTAATCAAAAAATATAAATAAAACCACATAAATTTAGATAATGTGATGCCTTCAGAAAGTGTAGCACAGTGCTTAGTGAGAAAGCACAGATAAACTGATTTCAGTCTGTATTTCAACATATTGTGTGAACATGTTGTCCATATAATGTTTTTGTCTGGTTTGCGGTGTGTATCAGTTTGTCCTCCTCTGGGTATGGAGTCTCACCGCATAGAGAATGACCAGCTGCTGACTTCCTCTGTTTATCAACATCGCTACGGCTCACACAGAGCTCGTCTCAATATTCAGGTACAAACATATGCAGATAGTCACTCTGAAAATTTATTACCGGCAACTGAACTAAATGTGATGTGGTGTTTTAATGGTTCATTTCACAGGCGTCTGGGGATGAAGATGATATGAATGGTGGGGCATGGTGTGCTAACCCTGAAGAGAAAATCAACTGGATTGAACTGGATGCTCGCACACTAACAGAGTTCACTGGCGTTATCACTCAGGGTCGAGATGATCCCATAGAGTAAGACAGACATTAGAAACCTTGGAGCCCTCGCAAAGTAGATCTACAGTCTACATCTACAGTCCTTGTAATTTTGTTTTGTTGTTTCAGGAGTGACTATGTGTCTTCTTACTATGTGGCGTTTAGTAATGACAGCAGAGAGTGGACTGTCCTTCATGATGGATATGCTGAATGGGTAGGTTGCCAGATTGTCATCATTTTCTCTTCTTCTTTGGGTTGCCAAATCTTAAAAAGAGTTCACCCAAAAATGAAAATCTGTCATCATTTACTCACCCTCAAGTTGTTCCAAAACGTTATGCGTTTCTTTCAGCTGAACACAAAACTGTAGGCAACCAGACAATTACCTACAGTACATTCTTACCTACATCAACAATTGTTTCTTTCTTTTTTTCCTTCTCTCAGTTATTCTTTGGTAACTCTGATAAAAACACCCCAGTGCTGTCTCAGTTTATGGAGCCAGTAGTGGCACGTTATATCCGCATCTTGCCACAGACCTGGAATGGCACCATGTGTATGAGGATGGAGGTTTTGGGATGCCCAGTACCAGGTGAGAGACTCAGGACCTGTTGTGGTCTTTATTTTTATTTGTTTGTTTGTGCAATGTGTGCTGACAGAGTATTTCCTATAACTAATATGCCTGTCTGGATCCACATTGTTTAAATACCTTTTTATCTATAGTTTAGGTATATTACTGAATATTTTGCATTTGCTTTACTCAGATCATCTAAGCCAGTATCAGAGTCAGAATGAAGTGATGCATCGAGATGACTTGGACTATACCCATCACAACTACCTCGACATGGAGAAGGTGAAGGGAGAGTGCCAGTGCCTGGAGTCTTAAAAGTTCATGAATGGAGAAAAGATATAAGAAATACATTAGTGTTTACATTTAAGAAAAGTGTGGGTGGCTGCAAGGGATTTCTAAGCCACAAGATTTGAGGTGTCATTGATATTTGTAGCACAAATCATTTGGGATGAGTGAATTTCAACAAAACGCTAAATGTGTGCTAATCGCTTCCAAATGTGACTTTTCTTATTTGCACAGCTCATGAAATCCATCTCTGATGAGTGTCCCAACATCAGCAGATTTTACAGTTTGGGCAAGAGCTTTAAAGGTCTGGAAATTTATGCCATGGAGATTTCTGATAATCCTGGGATGCATGAAACAGGTGAGGAACATCAGAGTAAATATGGAAGACACAGTATTATTATTCCAGTATGGTTACAGGTACTGAAACAAGCAATATAATTATGTTCATTATCCATTTCACGAACATACCATCTTTCCTCAGGAGAGCCAGAGTTCAGGTACACAGCAGGTTATCATGGTAATGAGGCTTTGGGACGAGAGCTTCTTCTGATGCTTATGCAGTACCTGTGTAAAGAGTATAAAGATGGCAACCCTCGAGTTCGCCACCTTGTGGATGAGACACGAATTCATCTGGTGCCATCAGTTAATCCTGATGGCCATATGAAAGCTTTTGAAAAGGTGTGTTATAATGTATACAGAGGTTAAAAGTGAAATATGTGATGCAACTAGGAGGCCAGAAATTGCTAAAATAATGTCTGCTTTCAAACTGATTTACCAAAAATCTTGGATATCTAATATTAGTATTTAGTAATATTAAGCTAATGCAGAAAAAGCTAAAGTTATTCACCAGTTGAGCTAGTAAACAAGTACATGTTTGGTAAAGAAGTAAGTCCTCACCAAATAGCTTATTACAGATAGCCCTGTTCCAAATTCAGCCACTGACTGAGACAGAATTTGACATGCTGGACTGCTAAAATTAAAGAGCAATGTTTTAGAAGCGCCACATTTATTTCTTTAGGAATTCAGCCATCATGGATTATAGCAGGGATTCTCAAATCTGGCCCACAAGATCCCCTTTCCTGCAGAGTTTAGCTGTAACCCTAATCAAACACACCCGAGCATGCTAATCTTTGTCTTCAGGATCATTAGAAAGTCACAGGTAGGTGAGTTTGATCAAGGTTGGAGCTAAACTCTGCAGTGCATTAGCCCTCCAGGCCAAGATTTGAGGAACCCTGTCTTATAATCTTGCATAAAATCGTATAATTCCCATATAAAATGTTAACAATTGCAGCTTCACCTTACCAGTAGTGTACTGTATTGTGCTAGCAATGCCAAGGTCAGGTTTAACAGATCAGTGTGGATAAAAGAGTCTACCAATAGTACAAATAAGAAATGGTGTTGTGACACTTTAATCTCATTAAAGTAATGTAAGCAATGTCACTTTGTTTCACAGGGCTCTGAGTTGGGCAGCTGGACATTAGGGCACTGGACTGAAGATGGCCATGACATATTCCAGAACTTTCCAGACTTAAATAACATTCTTTGGGATGCAGAGGATAAGGGCATGGTGCCCAAATTGATATCAAATCACCATGTACCCATCCCTGAGGGTGTTCTGTCAAGCAATGGCTCAGTAAGTAAGGAAATAATGTTGTGTTATGTGCATTTAATGAGCACCACTCACATACTCTTGTCTTGAACTCCTTGAACTTGGCCAATCAGGTTATGGAATAGAATCCAACTGCTGTATAATATTATTTATGTTCTACCTTTCAGGTTGCAGTGGAGACTCTTGCTCTTATGTCCTGGATGGAGAGCCATCCATTTGTGCTTGGTGCCAATCTGCAGGGTGGCGAGAGACTGGTGACATACCCCTTCGACATGCGCCGGCTCACCAAGGAGTCTGAGGAGCTGGAGAAAAAACTCCACTCTAGAGCAAACAGACATAAGCGACAGTATGAGGAAGAGGAAGAAGAAGAACCCAATCCTTACCTTCACATTGGATACCATCAGGAGAGCTACAGTGGCCCTCATGATAACCAAGCATATCATCAAGAGAACTATGGGTACCATCAAGAAAGTTATGGGTATCACCATCAAAACCAAGGATATCATGAGGAAAGCCAAGGATATCATGATGAGAACCAAAGGTACCATGATGAGAACCAAGGGTACCATGATGAGAACCAAGGGTACCATGATGAGAACCAAAGGTACCATCATGAGGGTCAATCTGAAGGATACCAGGAGGGTTATCAAGAAGGATACTCGGAGGGATATAGGGAGGGATATGGAGAAGGTGAACCAGAAGAGGAGATCAGAATGATTGAGGACCAATCTTTGTTCCGCTGGTTAGCCATATCTTATGCTTCTACTCACCACACTATGACTCAGACCCATCAGGGAGGATGCCATACTGATGACCCAACAGGTGGGATGGGAATTGTCAACCGTGCCAAGTGGAAGCCCATCCCAGGAAGTGAGCATTAGGGATTTTTTGTTGCACAGTCATGTGATAGACCATTAAGTGGATAATTTAGAAGAGGAATGTTCAGTCCTGCTCCTGTGGACCACCTTCCTGCAAAGATTAGCTTCCCCAGTCCTGCCTGGAAGTTTCTATCCTGTTGTTAAGTCCGATATTATGAGTCCAAAGGATTTGTCTAATACCAGAAGCAAACAACAAGAGTGATAATCTACACCACACCGAAATCTCATTCAGCCAGACAGACATGAATCTTTTCTGAATCAATAAAATATTGGTGTCCTTTACACTGTGAGTCTGGAGACTGCAGTATACACTTTGAATATATTAGTAGCTTAGCTTTAATGTGTACTATAAATAAATAGTGTTCCTAAATGTCTGTTGAGACAGTATTCACAACTGAAATTTTGCCTTGGAACCAGAAACAGTATTATCGAGAGGTCGATATACCACAACAAATGGATAAATCCAAAAATTAGTTTTCAGCTCAGGTTCAGGTGTATTTAATTAGGGTTGAAACTACACTCTGTGGTCCTCCAAAAGTAGAATTGGACACCCTTGATCTAGAAGGATCTGTAAGATCAATTTGAATCTACACTGACACCCTAGAGACTAATTTTCTTTTTAATACACATTCCTGTCCCTTCCTGTCTTGTAGGTATGAATGACTTCAGCTACCTTCACACTAACTGTTTTGAGCTGTCCATTTTCCTGGGCTGTGATAAGTTCCCACATCAGAGTGAACTTATAAGAGAGTGGGAGCACAACAGAGAGGCCCTGCTGACCTTCATGGCTCAGGTGAGCTACTGATATCAGTCGCAAGTGATTAGAAACAGAA
This sequence comes from Cyprinus carpio, assembly GCF_018340385.1. Lineage (NCBI taxonomy): Eukaryota > Metazoa > Chordata > Actinopteri > Cypriniformes > Cyprinidae > Cyprinus > Cyprinus carpio. The sequence continues at coordinate 19,842,716 of NC_056579.1, read as the reverse complement.
AATCCCTTGTAGGTAAGACTTTAAGAACCTTGCATCAGTCTTGTAGTACTTGAATCTGGACAAAACCAGACTCAGACTCAAGTCCATATCAAATCCAAGACCATATTTTCTATGACTATTCGAGTCAAAGTCATTGCCGAGCCCAAATGCTCTTAAAAAAATAGGAATCGAGCTTGAGATTGACTTCAGTCTGACTACAGCACTGCCCTACGCAACCTTACGTTAACCACGGTCCTTTTACCAGGTGCATCGGGGCATTAAGGGAGTTGTGAGAGATAAGGAGGGCAATCCTATTTCCAATGCCACTGTGTCTGTGGAGGGAATCAACCATGACATCAGGACAGGTGAGATATTTTCTGTAGTTCTGAAAATTGTCCTGTTTTTAGGGTAGTGACCAGTTTCAAAAAAGACTTCTACTCTTAGGTGAATCTGGAGATTACTGGCGACTTCTAAATCCCGGTGAGTACCGTGTAACGGCCCGAGCAGAAGGCTACTCCCCCTTCACCCGTCTATGTGTGGTAGGGTTCGACCCAGGCGCTACCTATTGCAGCTTTGACCTCAACAAATCTAACTGGGACCGCATCAAACAGATCATGGCTCTCCATGGCAATAGACCCATCCGATTGCTGAGCAGTGGCAACAGGGGTAGTGGACATCGCTATACATACAGCAGGAACCAAATCCCAAATTCTAAATTCAGTAACCAATTTCCTAACAGTAATGGTGGGGACATGAGTAAGGCTCGTCTTCGTCAATTACGGATAATGAGAATCCGCCGCCTAAGGCAACAGAGACTTCTAGCCAGAAACACAACAACACCACCACCTACCACAACCACGACAATTACAACTACAGTTCCACCTACCACAGAGAGTACTACTCCCTGGTATGGCTCTTGGCCTCTTGGGGAATTTTTTGAAGAGAACACAACATCACCAGAAGAGACTGAGTTGACAGATTCACTGGACTACAACTACAATTACACGACAGATGATTATTAAGAGCAAACTACAGATCAAAGTTTTGCTCCAGAGATTGATTGTTTTGGACTGGTATAGGTAATTGTTGCCATGCTTTTGCGCCTTGGTTCGATTGGATCTTTGAGCAAAGAGGTGTCACATGTAGAATCAAAGAATTCTGGCAACACTAAATAAGCTTAGCACAGTTAATTACAGACTGCACAGTTAATTATAGAAGATTTTTATTCCAGAATATAAACTTTCAAATTGACCTTGATTATTAACACTCCTCTTTCTGGTTGCAAAGCTGGTTGGAGGCATCACTCAATGGTTTGCAAAGACTTAGGAGTAGTAAGAATAATCATGCTGTGTATTCATGGCTAAACATCTGTACTGTAAAAACAAAAACTAAAATAACAAAACATAACACAACGATACCATACTCCAAGAGACGTGGCTGTATTACCATTTCTACCTTTCTCTCACATAAACAGTCGATGTTTGTTGAAGGCAAGTGTACAAGGGAGATTTTCCTTCAAAGTTCCACCATGTTTAATGGTCTGTTCTAAAAGATGGTTTCTTTTCAGTAAATAAAATCTTTTCATATTCACTCTGTTGTCATTTTATCAGCATTACAGTGTCAAGTGCACATTAAGTCACTACCTTCATACTCGGTCATATTTAACAGTACACATAAGGGGTGACTATTCATAGTGTAGTCCAGCCTTTCCTTGCATATTGATTTAAGTATTGAACACTTGTACATGGTAGTGAATGTTGGCTGAAGTTCACATGGGGAAGTCTTCCAGGATAAAGGGATCTTTATAAATTGGTAACAACCTTGAATGGGCTAAGAGTTGCAAAGATCTCCAAGTTCAGGATTATAAGTGTTTATATATTTATATATATATAAATATCTGATCTCTACTATGTGAGAAAAACAACACGTTTTCGCTCTCAAGGCGTCAGGTACTGCGGCATAGAGTATATAGAGTTGCACAAGCAAGTCCTTACTGAAACTGGAACGTGAACAGTGTTGGTACAGAATACAGCTATTTATCTACTAAAAAATACCATATTTAGAAAAAAATCATACAACATTAAAAAAAACAGAAAACAACAAATCAACTAATCTAGACCAACAACTTTTTGACAAGACCTGCAAATTACCACAATAGATAAACTTTAGAGGTAAGGTCCAAATTCCACCTCTGAGTCACTGTCACTGGAAGCCTGCGTGTTGCCAGTTGTTGAGGGGGTCCTTTGCAGTACAGATTTGATGCCATTATAGACCGTGCTTAAAAACCATCCCACACTCCTAAACAATACAAAACGAAACACCATATTCGACACTCTGAGGTCTGCATGAGCCCATTTAGAGTGTCTTTAATGAACCGATTTCATGGCTTTGTTTTGATGAGATTGACTTTGGAAAAAACACGATCACATGACGCATTTGAATGGGGAAACACAAGAACGTCGAGGGCAAACTTTCCCAATTTTCTATAATAAGTAGATAAGTAGAGATATGGTGCCAGAATTCATCAACATCCATTGCCTCTATATCTTCGCTTAAGGCCACAAGTGGCAATCGCCTCCAATGGTCGTCGATGGCTTGGAGACGGTCTGCGTCTATGTCAGTCAATCATGGTACTTGTTGCATGAGGGGAAGCAAAGACGGATGCTCTGCTCGTACCTTGACATCAATCGCAGCAGCAGGGGAGAGGCACACGATTTGGGTCAAGAGGGCATCATCAAAGTCAAACAGTTTCTTGATTTCTCCGCAGGCAATCTGGACAAAATTCTGACAGCACACATGAAAATCTGTCAGGATGGCTGCTGGAATCTTAGCCTGTTGGACATGCTGCATCACTTTTACACCCAAGTCCATAGTGTTTAGAAGTCTGAGCTTTGGGCCATCATTTATGTCGATCTGATTCAACAGAGTGTGCTGAACATAGTCTCTGTCCATGAAGGTGAGAAGGAGATCTGTATATGTTTCACAGACTTTGCTCTTCAGTGAAGTAATCACCACCTTTTCACTTTGAAAATATTAAGGTATGTGAATTTAGGTAGCGCCCACTCTAGAAAATAGTACAGGCAAAGAGACTCATCATGAAGGGAGTGAAAAATATTCTCTGCAGTGGTCAATCTGGGATTGATCCACTGGTCAGTGAAAAAAAGCCGGAGGGGATTCAACTTTGCTCAATGACAGCCATCTGGTCTGGAAGGGCTTCAGTAGTTTGTGGGGTTTGACATGGCAAAAGTCTTGAAATTCTCTGAAGTGTGGCATGGTTTGCATCGTTTTTTAAATATCCATAAATGTCTCTGGCTGCTTGCATGCCTCACTCACACAGAGTGGCACACACACACACACCGCTGCACAGTGACGCCTGGCAGATAATTTCTAAGGCGGCTGGAGACAGAATTGTTTTTTCCCATCATTGTATTGCAGCCATCTGACCCAAACCGCAATATGTTTTCAATCGTTACATCTGCATCGGTGAATGACTTCATCTCGTTGTAAAACTCTCTGCAGTGGCCCCTTCAGTGGCAAACTGTCTGTGTTGATCTGAATAGATCTGCACTATAGTTTCCAGAAATGAGTCTGAATCCTGTTTGTACCCTCATCAAAAAAACAAACAAAAAAACAAAGCTTTTTCATATTCCCGATGTCTGTTGACTCGTCAATCAAAACGCAGAATTTTTTCCTTTTCAGAATTTCAGTTACACTCTTAAAAGTAACAGTCGCCAATGACATGCTTCCTCAATGCAATGTTAAGCACTCATTTTATATACTTTATTTTGCTAAACTATTGACAAAAGCTTATAAAAAACACAACAAACCTCAAAACAATGAACGTTAACTTGTGCTTGTACAACAGACCTAATCGCCATGCCAGGAATGTTAACTTGTGCTTGTAAGAGAGTCATTCTCCACGATGATTGGCCGAGAAGACATAACGTGAGATGAGATGGAAGACATGCGTAACACCCAAGCGGCAACCTCCCGCTCTCTTTCGTGAAGCCAACAAGGAAGTGACTTAAACTGTTATTCATCGACTGGCCGCTAGAGGCTGGCTGCAAAAGGGAGTCAATCCCATAGACTCCCCATGTTAAAATGACCAACTCTACAGCAAAATTATATTAAGCCCTAAACAGTCTGGTTAAAAAAATGATTTTGGTCTATATAGCTAATTTTGCCTTTCTTCACAACTGTGAGGGGGGTGAATTTTTTTATAACTCATCCGTTTAAATTATATTAAGCCTTAAAGTTCTGCATAATTAAGGGCGTGGCCACTTGAGTGACAGGTGGATCGCTGCTGCTGTCACCATGTCGAGCTAGGTGGGCGTGGTTTCAGCAACCTGTTCCCGCCTCTTTGCCCATTTTCAATTATCCGGGAGTGACGCACTGCCAAGATGGCAACGGCCCGCTCCGCCCACTTTGAGCTTCAAAAACGCTCTTTGGAAATCTACGGGTGACGTCACGGACAATACATCCATGTTCTTATACAGTCAATTCCTGGAGGGCCACAGCTCTGCAGCGTTTAGCTCCAACCACGTCCAAATCACACCTGCTTGGAAGTTTCTAGTGATACTGCAGACCTTGATTAGCTGGATCAGGTGTGTTTGATTAGAGTTGGAACTAAAATGTGCAGAGCTGTGGCCCTCCAGGAATTGAGTTTGAGACCAGTGGTCTACACCACTTTCACATTCTCCTCACAATCATGACGGTAGACGTAGGGTCCACAGCTAGATCAGTGAGTATAGATCGTACAGAGGTCAAAATTATCGTACAAATACAATAATTATCGTACACCTGGCAACACGTTGCATGAAGCTCACACTGTAGGCAGAATTTCGCCAGCAGGTCGTAATATGTATAGTTTACTGTCGATAAACCAATGGCCTTCAAATTCGGGTGATGAAGTGAAAAGCAGATGTACGTGTGTGTATGTGTACTTGTTTTGACTATACTTGTGAGGTCCAAATTACCTCACTTACATTTTGAAATACTTTGATAACCCACTAGTGAGGACATGACTGGTCTTAACTAGTTAAAAAAGGCTTACAAATCAAGTGTGTGTAGTTATAGTTTAATGTCAGTCAGGAACAAAGTGAAACATCTAATGTTCAGTGTTCAATAGATGTCCCTGCGGTCTCTAAACGGTAGCAATCTTCTTTCTTTCAAACTTCTGACAGAAGAATTATTAAAATTGTACTCTGTGGCTTTGCACTGATCAGCCACAGATACTTTTACTTGCTCATATTTCCTGCTCCCAAAACATGAAATTCAAGAATGGACTGCTCACTTGCTTCCTAATACACTCACCTAAAGGATTATTAGGAACACCATACTAATACTTTGTTTGACCCCCTTTCGCCTTCAGAACTGCCTTAATTCTACGTGGCATTGGTTCAAAAAGGTGCTGAAAGCATTCTTTAGAAATGTTGGCCCATATTGACAGGATAGCATCTTGCAGTTGATTTGTGGGATGCACATCCAGGGCACGAAGCTCCCATTCCACCACATCCCAAAGATGCTCTATTGGGTTGAGATCTGGTGACTGTGGGGGCCATTTTAGTACAGTGAACTCATTGTCATGTTCAAGAAACCAATTTGAAATGATTCGAGCTTTGTGACATGGTGCATTATCCTGCTGGAAGTAGCTATCAGAGGATGGATACACTCTAGTCATAAAGGGATGGACATGGTCAGAAACAATGCTCAGGCCGTGGCATTTAAACAATGCCCAATTGGCACTAAGGGGCCTAAAGTGTGCCAAGAAAACATCCCCCACACCATTACACCACCACCACCACCCTGCACAGTGGTAACAAGGCATGATGGATCCATGTTATCATTCTGTTTACGCCAAATTCTGACTCTAACATCTGAATGTCTCAACAGAAATCGAGACTCATCAGACCAGGCAACACTTTTCCAGTCTTCAACTGTCCAATTTTGGTTAGCTCTTGCAAATTGTAGCCTCATTTTCCTATTTGTAGTGGAGATGAGTGGTACCCGAGCCCATCCGCCTCAAGGTTGTGTGTTGTTGTGGCTTCACAAATGCTTTGCTGCATACCTCGCGAGTGGTTATTTCAGTGGCTCTTCTACAGCTTGAATCAGTCGGCCCCCATTCTCCTCTGACCTCTATCAACAAGGCATTTTCACAGGACTGCCGCAAAACACCATTCTTTGTAAACCCTAGAAATGGTTGTGCGTTCCCAAACTGAGCAGCCTGCCACGCTCAAAATTGCTTAAATCACCTTTCTTTCCCATTCTGACATTCAGTTTGGAGTTCAGGAGATTGTCTTGACCAGGACCACACCCCTAAATGCATTGAAGCAACTGCCATGTGACTGGTTGATTAGATAATTGCATTGACGAGAAATTGAACAGGTGTTCCTAATAATCCTTTAGGTGAGTGTATATCATGTTACATAAAGATGCATTTAGATGGATGCAGAGCGGATGTTTTTAGTTCAATCCTACAGGAACCAAACAAAACCTGGCCGCTAATTGCTGTCAGGTGCAGGTAGTGACGTTTGTCGTGAGCATTTAAAAATATGCAAGTTACTTTTAATGGAATGTAATTAATTGTTTATATTACTGGATGCTTTGCAGTTGTTACATGTTAAATTTTGCAGTTTGGATGCTTATATTGGTGAACTGCCTAGCTGTGTTTACACTGAGTTTATTAAATTGAAACCATTGCTTCATCCAAATATGACCACTTCCATACTATAAAGTAGGTGAAAACAGTACATGGAAAATATGTCCAAATTTATAGTATAAAAAACACACACACACACAAAAAAAACCTGTATGTGGAAAGTACCTGGATGACCTATAACTTCTGCGATTCTAAAGTGTGCATCTGACTTTACTATCCCATGAGGCCACGGAAGAGGAGTGAATGGTAGTGATGTGACACAGCTGATGCTGCAGGTCACGTGACAGTAACATGACAGATGTATTCAGATAAATAAATTTATATACTATCAATATTCATAATACATGTAATGCACTGTAACATCAAGTAATATCACTAGTAAATGTGGTTGTTTTTTTACTAGGGACACAATGTCCTACTGTAGTTCAGACATAATTAACAACAGCTCATTTTTACTTTAGGGAAACTAGGACTGAGGACTGGCACAACATCCATTTTTCTCCACCTACAACTACCACACCACCTGGACTGAGGACTGGCACAAGATCCATGTTTTGCCACCTACAAGTATTACACTACCAACCACATTTGCATCCCAGCAGGTTTTGTTCTTTTTCTCTCTCTTCCATTTCCTGTTCATTAAAATGTCCTTTTCTGTGCAAGCCTGTAACCGCCGCTTTCTTCCAGAAACAAATGTGACTTGTCAGGATGGATTCAGTTACTTGAAATTTGGTGAGCAATTTTACTTCATTTCAATAGATTAGATCACAAATGCCTAAATGCTATTTTTTTTAAATCTCCATGTATTCAGATAAATATTGCAAACTATGGACGTACAGATAAAACCACCTGCTCTAAAGGACGTCCATTCGAACAGCTCCAAAACACCAACTGCTCTTCACCCAATGCACTGGCTCCTGTGTCCAAAAGGTAGACAGAGGCTGTATGTAAATTCTGCTGTACCTCATTGTCTTTAGTAATGACTAATGTAAACCTCTCTTTTTTGACATGTAAAGCTGCAATGGTCTGGAAAGTTGTGAGGTGTTTGCGACACATACAGTCTTTACTGATCGCTGCATTGGCACATACAAGTACCTCGCGATCTCTTATTTTTGTAGCCTACCTGCAGTTCGCGAGTGTCCGTTAACCTCTCTACTTCCTACTCATTTCTGTTCAGGAAGTGTTTAGCACAGGGGTCTCCAAACTCTGTCCTGGAGGGCCGGTGTCCTGCAGTGTTTAACTCAAACTTGCCTCAGCACACCAGCCTGGAAGTTTCTAGTATGCCTAGTAAGAGCTTGATTAGCTGGTTCAGGTGTGTTTAACTGGGGTTGGAGCTGAATTCTGCAGGACTCTTATAGTACACACAAGCCTGTTTTATTTGAAAGATTACAGTGTTCACTTTTCTAAACTGTTCTTGCATCCTCTGTGTTTTTGTAGGTTCAAGTGTGATCTGTGAACATGCAAATAATACTCTGTGTGGTGTGTATTATGCTACATGAGCACTGCTTATTTTTCTTTGAGAAAGTAGTATTACTGTGTTTATAGCAAAATTGTAGAGGCTGATATTGTGGATTTGACGACTTCAGATCAGATTTGATTAAATGAATTCTTCTGAAACTGAAACTAAAGCCCCAATCGTCCTTGCAGTAAGTGCTTTGAAGATGCATGAAGCAGTGCTTTCTAGTCTGCAGTATCACTGATGGTGCATGGGATGGTTTATCATGAAGTAAAACAAATGCCATTAAATATAACCCAAAACTAAATATGAGCAGTCAGACTGGGGATTTATAGAGTGCATTAGAACTGGCAAATGGAGAACACAACATGGCTATTGCACTTTTATTATTAGCCCTCAAATTTGAATTCCATTCAGTGTCTCTGCAGAACCATCATGGATATTTTCCAGTTGGTGTGTTGAGATTTATTTATTTTTTTGATCACTTTTCCCAATTTTCTAAACTCATAATGCATACACTTAACCTAGTGCCCAGTGGGTTAGAGCAAATTGAGTAAACCGCTTAAAAAATGCCCTTCCTGGGGTGCGTTTCCCAAAAACAACTATGGTTGCAAGTTGTGTCATTACCAATAGAGTTCAATGGAACTTACGGCACTTCAATGGAATAGTTAGCTAACAATGCTTTTGGGAAATGCACCACTTGTGGACTGATTGACTGGAGCACCCAATAGTTGACCACATCAGTTCACACAGGGTGTTTTTGATCTGTTTAATTCTGAACTAGTTGGGTATCTTTGGCCATTGTTCTGCATCTTGTACGGTAAGCCAGCAGATTCAGAATTGACGTAAGCCCTATTCGCACAGGACTGGTTCCCTGTGGAGCTTGGTTAAATCCTTTGGTCCCAGACTTCACAATCTATTCCCATCTGAATATGAATATCTCTGTGATTGCAGTTTTTCTTGCTAATGTTGTTTCGGCTGAATATTTTTGGATGAGTGGTTTAGTAAAGTATCAGTATTGAATATAATGCTTTACCCACATACTGATCTATTCATCATGTTAAGCAATATCAAACTTAAAGGTGGCATGCAACAAACTGGGATTGTCTTTTCTTCCCTATTGAGAAATACCCATCTTCTCAAACAAAAAGAAAATGAAGGATTGGACTTTTGTCCATCAGGAATTGAGTTGATCATTGTATTGTTGTGATCGTTTGGTGCTACAGGGGAAGGATTGCTGAAAGTAATCTATCAGAAAAACTTTTTGCCCAGGGAGGGGATGTTAATCTTTTCATTTTAAAGATTACAATGACAAGTAAAAATATCTGCATGGATAAATTCAATATAACTTTATTTGTATAGCGCTTTTCACAATACATATTGTTTCAAAGCAGCTAAACAGAAATTGCATGTTTCAATGTTACAATCAAGAAGTATTCTGTTCAGCCAGAGGCGAGTATATAATAGTAATGTCTATATGGTTAGTAAACATCATGTATTCAATTAAGCAGACATGATGAACATGTTACAGCAATGATTACAGCTTGTGATCGTTATAATTCCAATGATAATATTAGACAGTTGTATGTTAATCTAAAGCTGGTGTCACTGGATGTCTTAGCAAGTGATCTGCAATTTCCCATTTTACAAAGTCAACAAATAATTTATAATAAATGCTGAAACATTCCATTGAAAAAAAAAAAAAGTTGTTTTTGTGAATATAAACTAACGGAGTCATATGAATAGTAATCCTGTATTTTGTTTAGGCAGTTACTAAATGTCTATGTGGTCACCACAATTTCCTTATTATCTACTGAATCAAATGAATATAATTATTAAATCTACCCAACCAAGCTTAAAATGAAGAGGTGAATGTATTTAAGTTCATGATGCAGAGATCATAACAATCACACTGAGACTGTCCTGCCCTCGCCAACAAACTGAAGCCCAATTAGTATGATATTACACAGTTCATCTCATCAGACAGATCCTCCTCGAAGCGTCCGATCGGTTGTCCTGCCCTTCCTCGGCTTATAAGGTCAGTTGCAGCACTCTCCATTTCATCAATAGTCATGTGACAGGCATCTGCAATTTCCCGCTTTGCAAAGTCAACAAATTTGGGGTCTTTGGCATATTGACCCAAGCCTTCAGAGATCAGGATCTAAATAAATACAAAACAGGAAGACAAAGAGATCCTGGACCTGATTTACATTACAACCAACTGAAACCCACTGACTACACACAGGTGATCTCCGTTTCACTATTTATGTGTCTGCTTAAACCAATTATTTGCACCAGTAATAATTTAGGATATGTCATAACAAAAATAGTGCAAAAAATTCTGTTTTTAAATGGAACCATTTATTGAACCCTAAATCCAAAAATAATGTTTGCATATGTGTTTTGAGTATCATATTTGATACATCAGGCTTTTATGGCTCATATAGTATCATTTAGTGAGAATATGAAGCTCATATTTGAGGAGTATAACACCTTTTATTCAGAGGCCAAAAGTGACATTTGGTGGGGGGCAACCTGAAAGGGGGGAGTTTTTACAAATATACTAAAAGGTTTTTAATTTTCTTTTCAACGATTATGCTGATAATTTAGAGGCCTTAGAAAAATATGATAAAAATATGATAAAGTAGGCTTTATAGGGGTTGTGTTTCCTCTATTTTTAATCACAGCCAAAAAGCTAAATTAAGTCTATGCTACACTGCTGTAAAGCAAAAAGTCCAGCTTGAATAGTTTTTATAGCCACTGTACCTGCACATATAACAACTATCCTTATTATTAATTTTCAGGCAAAATTGTAATTTTATACACCATTCAAAAAGCGTATTTACCGACTCCACGAGGCTGTCAGCGCTTCCCTTCTCTATGTATCCGGGGCTGTGTTGGGACGGGACTCTGAGAGTGGTGTACGCCCGAGGCTGTTGGGCCACGTCTGCCATTCCACTGCCAATCCATCCGGGACGGGCCGATGCCGGCAGACTGGCGCTGCCATTGGTGTCGCCCCACATTGCCTGAGTGCCCCCCACCTCGTTCACCAGAATGAGGGGAGCGTAAAGGAGACGGCCCCTTCTGGCCTGGTTGTTTGCCCAAGAGGCTGAAGAAACTCCGGATGAAATGCTGCTCCGCCGTGAGTCGTAGCTGTTGTTTGTCTGTTGGAGCAGGTACGTAAATCATTTTATTTATTTTTTTGGTGTGTGGAAAAAAGTGAGTCATAATGTAATTTAATTTAATAATTAAATAAATTTTATTTTATTATATTTAATGATTTTTTTATTTTATTTTATTTATTTTTTGCACAATGTTGATTTTGTTTAAAGTAAATTGCTACTGTATTATCAGAATTATACTGTACACTACATCTTTTAAACCCTGTTTTTTTTTTTTTAATGTTGCATACTTTTTAAAAAATAATTTATTTGTTTTCTTTGCATTATATTTAATATATAAGGCCTTTATAGTAATTTATTGACAAAAATGTTTTTTTTTATTACATTTACAATCCATGACACCTATTTTGCTATGCGTTTATAGTTTCATCAGTGACAAGATTGAAGTATATTGTAAATATAAATGTAAAAATGTTTATTTAATGTAATATATAGATTATTATATATATTACAGTTAAAATTCATTTGTAGCAACAAGATTATTATAGCAAAAGAAGTTACAGCAGCCTGCATTTATAAATAAATAATTAGATATAAATTTTAGCTCCTACTTAAATAGCAATTTTTGTATATAATTCAATATAATTAATTTAAAATAATGATTAAATGATTTTTATTATGGTAGTCGTAATATACCATTAAATAAATAACAATGATGACGGAAATAAATATACTGCAAATGCCTGCTATACAGTAAAGTATGGATCATGTTGGGGGATGTGTACCTGTGCGAGTGCCCTGCAGGGAGGGGAGTTTTGATGGTAGGTGCCTGGAATGGGCAGATCTTCATTACTGGTCTGCCTTCTCAAACACTGGATGTTGAAGTTTGGCTTTCGACCTGACAGATACAGGAAAAAATAAACAATGTTAGATTCACTGAAGAGCTGAACACGTTATATTTTGTGCAGTGCTGATATATAGAACTTAGTTTTACCTAAGGGAGTCGGGGGAAGCATACGTCGCCGTGGAGAGAAACCGTTGCCGTTGTATCCGTTAGCATTGTATCCATTAGTATGGTGACCATTACCATTGTATCCATTGCTGCTGTAGCCGTTGCTGGAGTAATAGTTGCCTGGATAACCAGTCCCATTGTTACCATTAACATTGTAGACATTTCCAGGGTAACCACTGCCATGGTAGCCACCAGCATCTTGGCTGTTGCCTTGGTAACTGTTGTTGTTAATGTTACTGGGCTGAACTGGTGCCACACTTTCAATGCTCCCATTAAGTGTTGGTGTTTGTGCTGGAGGAACCTCAGGAAACCACTGTCTGTTCAAACATCAACACAAACTCAGATATATTCATTTATGAGCAACGTTTATAAAATATGAGAAAGTCCCTTCTGTTTGAGTCATGTAAAGATCCCAATATACTTACAGCAAAGTTCTTTTTTGTTTTTCGTTTAGGGTTAAAAAGAAAACTGAAATACCTTTGCAGTGGTTTACTGTTAGCAAATATCCTGACACTGACCACATTTGTTGAGAGCAGCGTCTAGATGAATATGTAAATATGTCCTGCGTGCTTTCCTCTCAATAACAATATAAACACAACTAAATGACCGCAGTGAGAAAACAGCAGCTAAGAAAGCATCTGATCATAGTGATGTGGATGTTTGCAACAGCTCTGCCATTTGGCACTCCAGTAAAGTTACGTCATGTTCATTTATATAGCACTTATACAATAGATTGCTTTAAAGCAAGCGGCTTTACAGTATTAAACATGATAAAACAGTGTCAGTGTTGTTTTCTATTAGAATTATTCTATTATAAAGCAGCTCTCCGGTGTGTTCATGTTTTAACATGCATTTAACCTCGACAGACTAGACTGAACATAAGAAATGAACCAGAGAATAGTTCCATGTTAAAGAAGGCGGAGCTCCAGCCAAAGTGAACTTTTCTAGAAGGTTCACTTTGATAAGCTGTTTTGAACTCCCAAAACTCCAAATGAACTTCATTTTTTCGATTTTGTTTGAAATGACATCACACCAGTTTGTCCTTTCATTGTAATTTATAGAAAAATAAAAAATATTTTTTATTGTATTTTTTTCTGGAAAGTTTGCTTTGGCAAACTGTTTAAAATTTCTCTAAACAAACTCTGTTTTGGTCTGATTTAGTTTGAAATGACATCGTTCTTTGATTTAGCTTGAAGTATATCGGGGCCTTGACAGCATCGATATGAAAAGGTAGATGCCACATTCAACCGTCGATGTGTGCGCCATCTTGCAACGGTCTTGTCGTCACTCACAGTGAAAATTAATTGCTGCATCCCAATTCGCATACTATCTATCCTATATAGTATTCAAAATTAAAATTAGTGTGTCCCAAATTGTAGTATGCTGAAATGAGTATCCAAAAGGTTTACTATTTCTGGTAGAAAATCGAAGTGCAGATCCATATACGGCTGATATTGCCCACAACCTATTGCACGTTGGACGAGGATTAAAAAAACAAACATGCATTAAAAGCGTTAAAAAAATCTAAAAACATGGCAGAAACGAGACAGATGGACAGGTAGAGAAAGGGGTTTGAGTGATAAATAATATCTAACCTTATGAAAAAATATTTATTTAATGTTAAATTTCATCTGTAACAACACTGTGAACTTTCATAAAGACATGTTAGGTTATTAACTTTTAAAATAACTTTTCTCTCCAATACGGGAGGCAATTAAACAAAATGTGGATGATGTTAACCAAAGACTGTGACAAGATGATTGACAGGGCAGTTTAAACGGTGACAGAATGCATGTAACTATAAGTAAAGGGGCGTTCCATTAAAGACACAGTTATGATGAAGTAGTCTGTCCCAAAGCTTGCCTACTATTCTGCTACATACTCAAAATATGTACTTTTTCTTCACAAAAAGAGTACATACTTTTAGGGCATAATATAAGTAGGAGAATTGGGATGCAGCAAATTAGTTTTCCAAGATGCCACAACATTGCGCAATGGGATAAAATTTTCAGGTGAGAATATGTTGGCTTGTGTTTTTATATGTATTTATATTTAATGCATTCATCTTATTGTCTTGTGTTATTTTAGCAAAATCATCTGCTGAAATCTATTGCAGATACAGATATTAATACATGCTTATAATTGCAGATGCAGACACAAAGTCATCTTGCTCTCAAGTGTTCACGGACTATTCCAATGTGGAGGATGACTTCTGTAAAATGGCCCATAGAAACAGCCGCTAATGATGCATCTACGTATACATATCAATGCATGACGGTGCTTGTTTTGGTGCATAATGGGTAGTCAAACATGTTGTACTCACCTATCATTTGAGACAGCACTCTGAGACTCCTCCTTGCTGACACTGCCTTGCTCTGTAGGATATGGCATCTCTGTGACTCCTCCTCTCATGACTCCCCCTTCTCCTCCTGTGACTCCTTCATCTCCACCTGTGACTCCTCCTGGAGTGACGACGACTCCTGTGACTCCTCCATTTTGCATTCCTCCATCCGGGGATGGCGAAGGAATATAGTCATGAGCTTTGGTTGTGTCAGTCCTGAATATGAGAAATACATTGATGGTATATTAAAAAAAACTTTAGGTCGTCCTGTCAACTTATAGGAGTTCTTTAAATCCCTTTTGAATGTATGAGTAGACGAACAACTGAGTGTGCAGTAAAGTGTGCTACCTACAGTAAAAGCCTATTCACACGGATCATTAAAAAATTAATTTCAAAAGTTTGGAGTCAGTAAGACTTTAAAATATTTTGTTTTTGTTTTTTTCCTGACATGTTGGTGTTATATCTTTCACTTGGCTGTTATAAGTTGCACTGAGTAAATACAGCTGGATAAAAAAAATAAAAAAAATGTAAGCTGTCACCTGTTTGTGATAATTCATGGTGCCAGGGTTTTCAACCAGTGGTCCCTGAAGGAACTGCATGTGGGTTGTGTGTTTTAAATTAATTTGTAAATAATGAGAATGAGTATATTGCAGTAATGGTAATGCTCTTGATGGAAGTTGCTAGAAATTGTTACTGAGAAAATTCAGACAGTTAAACTGATGACCCTGGGGTTGGCTGAGAGGTTAATGAGCGCGTAAAGGTTGAAAACCCCTGCCATACTCCCATTTTAGAGTACACTAGAGAGCATGACATCTACATACACAGCATGTGTCAAGCTTGGCAAGCATCGCAACTCCCCAGAATTCAAAATACTTAGAATATTTTCATGTTAAAGTTTCTGGAGCGTCTCAAAGCTGTAAGGTGATTTGTTAGCTGACAGTTATCAAATTATAGCCCAATAACAAGAGATAAAAATACTATTAGGTTTTGTCTTGGACTAAAATCTGACCAAATATAACATCCTTCAGTCAAAATAGATCAAACAGCTTTCAGACCTCGAGACTCTGAGCAAATCAAGCCATTAGTGTTAAATCCTCTAATTTGGCAAGCTGCACTAGCCTCTGTTTATACAGGTATAATTCTATTCTTAGTGTGCTCCTTGCCTTTGGTTGTTATTCAGCATCCACAATGGGGTGAGTTTGCTGTGACTGGAGGCCCACCTGCTGAGCAGGGGAGACAACCTCTGAGGCTGTTCACTTATCACTGTGTTTTCGGAGAGGGCGGAAGCTGGGCGGGAGTCCACCAGGGCCTCCTCCAGCATAAAGCTCCCACTGTGTACTCTAGGAGGAAGCTCAATGCTCACTGTGGTCTCGTCCAGATGGGGCGGCATGGGGGTGCTTCTGGGAGTGGACATGGCCGGTGTGGGAGGAGCATCACTGAAGACGCTGTCACTCTGCCGTCAAGGGAAACACAATTAATTGTGGTTGCACTGAGACTAATTACAAATGCCACCTGGTTACACTTTAATTTGTGATTTTTACAGTAAAATTGTACAATTAAGTACTACTAATTAACACTCTGTACTGTGTATAATTATTATGTATATATAAATACACAAACATACATGTATATATTTTAGAAATATTTACATGCATATAAATATAAATATTTTATATATAAACAAAACATTTTTCTTAAATATATAAACGCATGTGTGTGTATTTTTATATGAATAATAATAATACACATATATTATGTGAACAAAAACTTTTATTTTGGATGCGATTAATTGTGATTAATCGTTTGACAGCACTAATTAAAAAAGAAAACCACAGTAAATAGTAATAATACTTCACAATATTACTGTTTTAATAAACACATTATTGGTGTGCATGAAAGACCTTTTTAAAAAAAAAAAACATTTTTTGCCCATAGTGTACATGAAACAAGGACATGAAAATAATACTGTTGGTAATCTTAAAGCACACTGATTTTACTATTCCTACTGGATTTTTAATGTTAGATGCCGTGTGTTCTCACCCTGAAGAACTCCTCTTCTTCCATCATCTCCCCCTCCAGCCCTTCCTCATCCTCCATCGCTATAGCCAACCGCATCTCTGGGGCCAGATCCTGTAGTGTGCGTAACCCGGCCTGGAGCACACAAGATGAGAGTCAAAGATGTGTTGTGTGTTTTTGCTGAGTATCATATTTGGCTCATGTAGTATGATATAGAGAGAATATTGAGATCATACTCATAAGAGGAAAAAGCATATGCAAATATGTGCAGTTGCTGATATTTATAGCCCCAAAAAAAAGAAATTCTGATTGCTTGTAATGTACTCAAATGAGGTTTTTCTAACAGTATAAAAGACCACTTCCATAAAATGTATATAAATATCAGTTGTCACACAACATCTCACAATAATGTCTTAGTAAAATTATATTTAAATCTCAGAAGATACGAACATCATCATAACATGCCAAACTTGAGTTCCACTGAAAAACGTATGCACTTTAAATAAGAAATAATAAAGTTCATGCTGCCCAATTCAGCTTTCTGTCATACTTAATTTTGCTGTTAAATATTATATATTATAAATATATTATTTCTGATCTGAAATAGTTATAATTCCAATGCATGTAAAACGGCCATTTGAAAAGCAAGACAACACATTCTTTACCTGGAGAGAGGCTGACTTGTCCTTGCCTTTCTTCTTCCTTTCTTTCTCCTTTCGCTTGCGAAATTTTTTGAAGTAGTCCTGAATCAGGAAACTGGCGTAGAACTTTCCTGCAGTCACCTCATTCCCTAAAACACAGACAGATGGATTTATAAAAAGACTAAAAAGTATTTTTGTTTTTGTCATTTGTTTGTCCATAACGGCAGAAGATCTCATAACATACTGTACCTGAAGGAGGAGGAATAACTTCATCTAGAAGTTTGGGTTTGGTGCGTTTCCAGATCTTTTTAATGATAGCTCTCAGCTCCTCGTTCTGCTGGTCAATGGGGCCTGTAGTGAATGGAAAGGTACTGCATTACTGTATTTAAGATAGATAAACACTTCATTTTTTGCTGTAGTGTGTCAAATAGTCTTTAAATCTATAACTATCTACCTTTTTCATATAGAAGTTTATTTATAGAAACAATTACTAACATCCTCTCTATTTAATAATTGAAATAACAAAATTAATTAACTTTTAATAACCTAGTATGCTAGTGTGTGTGTGTGTGTTTTTTGTAGAATGTGTGTGTGTGTAGAAGTTCTACCCTCTGTTTTAATCTTGAGTGACGTTCTGACGAGAGCAAACAGAGTGGCGTTGAAAGACACGGTTCCGTCAGGATGGAGAGGCACATTCATAGCAACCAATCTCTGCCGATGAGAAAGAGAGAGACAAACAGAAAGGTGCAGAGATTAGTGGTTGTAATGACCTTGCTATGTGGAGCAGGTTGCTTGCTCATTCTGGGTAGTTGTTTACTGGGCCTCACAGGATTTTATGATATATTGGTCTTTTTTTAAAAAAACAATTATTTGTACTTTTATACATTAAGGACATGTTAAATAAACAGGAGTGACAATAAAGACATTTTAAAAAGCTTTCAAATAAATGCTGATTAGAAACGTTTGAACAGTAGTGTATGGCTTGTTTTTTTTTCTCACCCATTTCATTGTCAGCCAGTGACTATACAAATCCAAGTCATGCTTACCCTACAGGCTACTCGATGTGGACAGAGTTTCCCAAAGCCCAACGGAGGCTGAATTCTGCGCAACATGGTGACTACATCTAGATGTTTAATCCGTCCCCTGGTGCAAAAGGATACAAAAGTATTTGTAATTTTAATTTACATACTCATTTAAGGCAGACACAAAGCTTGTATGATATCACTTACGTGGCCTCTGGGTCATAATCTGACCAGACTCTTTTAAACTCATCGAGGTGATGAGTGCCCAGCACAGTCCAGTCTCTGGTCAGATACTCAAAGTTATCCATGATGACAGCGATGAACAAGTTAATGATCTGAGAAAACACAGATTGGATCAGTTAATCACTAAACAAAATTGTTTATTATTTTCAGAGATGGATTATTTAAATTTAGCATTTGCATTTTTGTAGTTTTTCCTCCCACCTAATATGATTTCTGTTACCAGTTTCGCATTCACTCTCAAAACCTTTGCAAGTTAACGCAAAAATTTTGTGAGAAATGCAGGTGGATGCACTTTTTTTTTACCTTTTGCAAAGAGTTGATGCAAAACTTTTGCAAGAGAACAAAACTTTTGTGAGAAAACAAACATTTCTAGGGAATGCTAAATTTTGGTGAGTTAACGTAAAAAGTCAACTTAAAACTGTTGCAAGCAAAAACAAAACTTCTGAAGCTGAAGTGAATGCTTTGCATGTGTTATCTCTTACCAGGAAGGCACAGAGTGCAAAGAAACTGATGAAATAGAGGTACGCCAGGTTGCTTCCGCAGCTATACTCCTCTCCCGGCTCAATGTCAGACTCTGGGTCACATCGACGCCCTGGCAGTGCTGCAAGCATGATCTGCTGCCACTGTTCACCTGTTGCACATCTGGGTTTGAAGCAGAAAAAAACCATTCAATGAAATGTACTTAAAATCATTTACTAATTAGAGATAATTAACCAAACACAATTCAGAAATCAACCAGGAGGCTAATGCTGGTCTATGCTCACCTGAAGAGCAACAGTACAGCCATGAAAAAGGTTTGGAAATTGTTGTTTCGATTGAGCTCTGTGCTGTCATCTATAGCTATCTTCCCAAATGTCTGAAAAAACAGAAAAGAGAGTTTAAACTTCCCAATCTGTAACACTCCTCGTGTGAGGAGAAGCAGAGAATGAACATAGACAAATGTATAAAGATGAACCCACCTGCATCCCAATCACGCCATAGATGAAAAAGATCATGGCAATGAGTAGACCAACGTATGGCAATGCCTAAAGGTAAGCAGAGAGACAGGAAGAAATTATGCATATATATATAAATAACTGAGAAAGATAGTTTAGCTTTGTTATCTAAATTTCTCACCTGTAGAGATTTAACAAAGGTCCAAAGGAGGGTTCGGATGCCTTCACCCTTACTGAGCAGCTTGACCAGTCGCATAACTCGGAAAAGACGGAAGAAGGTGATGGACACTTTGGCACTCTCCCCTTCTTTTCCCTTTTAAAAGTGGAGAAGGAAAATGACAGACCAAATATTAATGTGGTTAAAGAGTCCAGTCAACAAAGTCTCTGATCTTGTCAGTCTGACATTTCAGTGTGAATTGTTTTGTTAAGCAGTCACAATATAATGCAAGTTTTGCTAAGAGATGGCAGTGCAAACTACATCAGACCTGGAACACGAGGTTAAACATTCATAATAGCTCATTTTAAGAAAGAAGAAAAAACAACCTGTTTTAAGTGTAAGGAACAAAAAATTTGGAAAATGGTCAAGAAAGATTCAATTTGAAAGACAATCAAATCATAAAATTAAATTAAATTATTAATTTCAGTTAAATATTTAATTCATATTTAATGTAAATTAAATGTTCAAGAAAAAATAAATTCAAAAGACAATCAAATGGTTAAATTAAATTCATTTCAATTAAGAAAAGACCAGAGAAGCTCAATAAAAACAACATTTAAATAAAGAACTAGCATTAATATTAAAATAAAATAAAAAACATCAAACTGCTGTTCTAGAACCTTCTATTTATTGTCACATAAACCAGGACCAAAGTTTCTTTCTGCAGATTTCTATACAATTTCACCATAACAACACCCTAAAATTCATGTCATGTTGGAATAATCATATTTACAAGATAACTGTGCATAAAGTCCAAAGTGACACAAAGTCACAGTTTCACTGATGTTCTGATTTGGAGTGTGTTAATTAAAAATGATGGAAGCAAATCAGCAGCAAAGTCTTACTGATCATAAATAAGGTTTTACTGTGACTTTTGACTACAATTTAGTTTGTATTGTGTGTACTGTTAATGAACAATAGCTATAAAACTTCAAAGATATGAATACTTATTTAGCTGGTGTATAAAGTGGCATATTCGTACCTCACCATGGCCTCCTCCACCCTGAGTGAGTGACAGGACCATCCAAATGCACACAGGAGAGCAGGAAACAGAAGAGATTATAGAAATTGATAAGTGTGTGTGTGAGAGAGATAACAAAAGATATAGTACTTGATATGTCCTATCAAATGTTCAAACTGACTAGATTTTGACATGCATAGGAATCTCTCACAGATCAGATATAGTTACATACACTGAACTCTGCTATCATGATGTCCACCAAACTGCCCACCACTATCAGAGCATCAAAAGAGTTCCAGGCATCTATAAAATAGTGCTGTGTAGTCCAAAACACAAAGAGCGAGAGCAAGAGACACAGAGAAAATAGCACAAATGTCAAGGCACTAACACAAATGGACATATCAATTCTGCACATGAAATTACTGGAGCAAAGTAAAAAAGTGAAAGAGGAAGGACAGTGTGCAGCAGGCCTCACGTAAGGTCTCAGAGCCAGAAGTTTGATGATCATCTCAACAGTAAAGAGCGTAGTGAAGATCATGTTCAGGATGTCCATCACAGAGTTGAAGAGTTTGGATTGCTCATAGTGCTGTGGGTCACAGTCAAGTGATCTCATTAGTGCTCTAGACTTTGATTAGAACTTCTCCAGAGGAGCACTAACTTCACACTGAAATATATATATATATATATATATATATATATATATATATATATAAAAGGTGGATATAGAAGTCTCTGTTTTTACCAACGTGTTGTTAAAATTAGCAACCAAAATTTCAAACTAAAGAGAAATCATTCACATGTGCTGAATTTCACTTTTAAAGAGACTTCATTCATTTGTGCTTGCGTGTGTGCGTATGAACTATGAACCCAGGAATGTGCTAAATTTGACAAAACATCCTTTTGGGGACAATTGTGTGCGTGCGTGTGTGCGTATGAACTATGAACCCAGAAATGTGCTAAATTTGACAAAACATTTTGGGGACATTCATTTGTGAAATGTAAAAAAAAGGGTTATACTTTAGTTTAGGGATCAATTCTCATTATTAACCAGTTGCTTTTTAGCATTCATATTACTAGCGTATTGGCTGTTTATTAGTACTTATAAAGCACATATCAATGCCTTATTCTGCATGACCATATTTTAGATCCCTTAATCTCAACCCCATACATAAACTTAAAGGGATAGTTCACCCAAAAATGAAAGATTATGTCATTAATGACTCAAAAAGACATGTCGTTCCAAACCTGTGAGACCTCCGTCTGCATCTTATCACACAGTATATAGATATTTTAGATTTAATCCGAGAGCTTTCTGTCCCTCCATTGAAAATGTATTGTACGGTATTTAGAATGTCCAAAATCCAGAAAGGTAATAAAAAACACATCTTCAAATAGTAGTCCAAAATGACATCAGAGGGTCCGTTAGAATTTTTTGAAGCATCGAAAATACATTTTGGTCCAAAATATATCAAAAACTACGACTTTATTCAGCATTGACTTCTCTCCCGGGTCTGTTAGGAGCGCGTTCACAACACTGCAGTTTTTAGTGATATCCAGTTCGTGTTTTAGAAACGAATCACTCGATGTAACCGGATCTACTTGAACCAGTTCACCGAATCGAACTGAATCGTTTGAAACGGTTCGCGTCAACAATAAGCATTAATCCACAATGACTTAAGCTGTTAACTTTTTTAACATGGCTGACACTCCCTCTGAGTTCAAATAAACCAATATCCAGTAATTCATTTACTCAAACAGTGCACACTGACTGAACTGATGACCGAGCCAGATAACGAACGAACCATTGACTCGTTCTCGAGTCAAACTACCGGTTGCATCGGTTTTCGGATCACCGGTAGTGATGGGAAGTTCTGTTATATTTTATTTACACAATGGTTCTTTTGTTCACAGTTCACTGATTCAATAAACCGGTTGCCGAAAAACGTTTACCAGTTTCTTTTAAACTCGACGTAATGACTTCATTGGCGATGATTGCCCTTGATTCAAGCCTTCGGTTTGACCCGCGCTCATAACATTAGCACAGAATCGTTGTCAGAATCAATCACCAAAAGAACCAGTTCAGTTCAGACGCGCTGTGTGTCAGTCTGCTTCACGCAAATGCGCAGTATCATCAGCTCCTCGGTTCTCGAATGCACGCGTCCCGACAGAAATTTACTTGACTCGAGAACGAGTCAATGTTTCGTTCGTTATCTGGCTCGGTCATCAGTTTATTCAGTGTACTGTTTGAGTAAACAGAAGGTACTCCGGGATATTGGTTTTTTTTAACTCAGAGGGAGTGTCAGCCATGTTAAAAAAGCTATTGTTAACAGCTTAAGTCATTTTTGTGGATTAATGCTTATTGTTGACGCGAATAGTTTCAAACGATTCAGTTCGATTTGGTGAACAAATGGTTCAAGAAGTATCCGGTTACATCGAGTGAGTGATTCACTCGCGAACCGGATATCACTAAACTGCAGTGTTGTGAACGCGCTCAAATAACAGACCCTGGGAGAACTGAAGTCAATGCTGAATAAAGTCGTAGTTTTAGATATTTTTATACCAAAATGTATTTTTCGAAGGCTTCAAAAAATTCTAACGGACCACTCTGATGTCACATGGACTACTTTGAAGATGTTTTTATTACCCTTCTGGACGTGGACAGTATACCGTACATACATTCTCAATGGAGGACACAGAAAGCTCTCGTACTAAATCTAAAATATCTTATACTGTGTGTCCGATGATAAACGGAGTGTCTGTGTGCGGGTTTGGAACCACATGAGGGTGAGTCATTAATGACATAATTTTCATTTTTGGGTGAACTATCCCTTTAACAACTGCAAGTACAGTTTTTTTTAAATATACTTTTAAGATTTAAAGTATAATTTGATATTCAAGGGGTTTTCTCAAGGGATAGTACTTACAGTATAACTAGCTGTATATAAAAACAATAAAAGTCTATGGAATGTCTCCATTTAGATAGCTACATGAATGTGTGTGTGTGTGTGTGTGTGTGTGTGTGTGTGTGTGTGTGTGTGTGTGTGTGTGTGTGTGTGTGTGTGTGTTTTTTTTACCTTTACAGCCTACCCGAACATCCAGTTCCAGCGTGTTAAGCAGAATGAGCAAAAACATGATGTACTCAAACTGAGAGGAATTGATGATCTTCCAGAATTTGAGTTGAGAGGGGTTTTTGGGGATGTAAATCTTTATGGGCTGAGCTTTCAGTGCGTAATACACACACTGCCGCTGTGAGCAAAGGAGAGAGACACCGTGACACAGACAACAAAAGCAACAAAAGAATCAAATGACTGGACTAGATGACCAAAGAAAGATAATATACCATCACCTATTCAGTATCTAAATAAATGGCCTTGAATTCAGACTAACCTGGTTTTTATTTAGTTCACAGTTTTTAAACTCAGCCTCTCCTTGCTCACGGAAGGTGATGATGACAAAACCCACGAAGATGTTCATCATGAAGAAGGCAATGATGATGATGTAGATTATAAAGAAGATGGAAATCTCAACACGGTAGTTATAGATGGGGCCTCTGTTCTCTGCGTTAGCATCAATGGCTTTATATAGGAGCCTGTGAAATACATGAAAGACAATTAAAGTTTGGAGGATCCACTATCAGTGTTGTTCTGTTGAGTGGTTTTCTCACTCACTGTGGCCAGCCCTCAAATGTGGAGACGGTAAAAAGCGCCAGCATCCCCATCAGCACGTTGTCAAAGTTAAAGTCGCTGTTCTCCCAAACTCTCTCCCTCACCATTGGATGGTTCATATCACCATCTTTGAACACCACAAATGTGCCCCTGAAACAATCACACACACAAGTCTCAGAAAACAACCCGGTGAGTCACTGTGAGTGCAAAGCGAACACATTTACGACCAAACCACATACTTGCACTCTTCAGGTGTATGTTTCGCCTCATCCGTACATCTGTAGAACCGGCCCTGCAAGAGGGATTACATTGATGTTAATCAACAAGAAAATGGAAATAGCTATTTGGATATTGTTTGACATTAACTAATAGTTGCACAGCCTAGGTGATGACAACCTGAAAGGAAAGTTACTACATCTTAATGAAAGGCTCACTGATTAAAGATGGACCCTTTTTTTTATTATGAAATAATGAATTGATGAATCAAGCACAATAAGACCAGGAACATGCATTCATGTTGACTTTATGCACCTTGAAAAGCTGCACACCAATACAAGCGAACATGAACTGGAGCAGAGTTGTGACGATGAGGATGTTGCCAATAGTGCGGATGGCCACGAACACACACTGAATCACGCTCTGAAGACACAAGCAGTGACACTCATTGAAGGTTATGAATAAACATAACTGGAAATAATGAACATAATGGTATTTAGGGCAGCATGATGTGTTATGTTGAAAATGTGATATGTTCTTTTACATGTGCAGCTCATGCAACAGTGTTTCTTCATCTCAAAGCAGTTCTGTTCACACTACCGCAGCACATATGTATATTATAAATTAAATCAGCATTTGCGATTTGATAATCGCAGTAAAGCCATATTGCAATATCAAATTTATATTTCAAAATTCATGCAGGTCTAATGGTATTTGGATGATTGGACTGTGGATGTTAGCATGGAGAAATGCATTGTGAGCTTGTACCTTGAGTCCCTTTGCCCTGTTGATGGCTCGAAGAGGCCTGAGCACTCGCAATACTCGAAGAATCTTCACCACAGAAATGGCACTTGAACTAAATACAGAAATGATGACAAGTAAATAAATTAATCAACAAATAATTGAAGTGATAGATGGACACTTACTGCAAGAAGAAAGAGGTGAGGGATACGCTGACGACCAGAAGGTCCAGCAGGTTGAAGGCGTTTCTGCAGAAGGAACCTTGATGAAGGAAAGCTCCATACACAGTCATCTGAGTACACACCGCCACACATTTCCATTAATATACAAAAGTTTAAAAAAAGTAAAGTTTAAACTCAATATTCACAAACATCTGATGATATTGCACATGACCAATCCCTTGTAATATAAAAAAACCAGTATTTTATATTTTTATAATTTTCATTCAATTTAAATATTAATAATACAATTTAAATTTTAGTTACATTTTTAGTAATTTAGTTCTTTTGTTGTTGTATTTTTTTTATATTTTATGAAGTAATTTGCCAATGCAGCATTCTTTTTTTGTTTTAGTGTATTTTTTCTAATTTTTTATATTTCACCTAGTTTTAGTTAGCAGTTGTTTTTCGTTTCTTCAACCCCCTTATTGACTTGTAGAAAAGTTATTTTTAGTTAGTTCACCACGTTTTTGCATAGCAAAATGCACTTCAACTTTTTGTTTTTAGTGTTTTTAAGTTTGTCCATCTAATATTTGTTATTTTAAAGGATGATTTTGACCTTCATTTTTCAGTTGATATATCATTTCTGATATTTCTAAAGTTTTTTTTTTTTGACAAGGTAGTTTTATTTAGAAGTTTTTTGTTTTAGTTAACAATAATCCCCCTGGCCTTTATTGGACTTGTAGAAAAGATAAAAATCTGTTTGAAGCATAAGAGTGACTTTTTATTATGCATGAGATGATCAATAGTTTACCTTCAACATGATCTCAATAGTGAAGACGGTGGTAAAGACATAATCAGCATAGCCCAGCATCTATCATAAGACATAAAAACAGCAATTATATAAAGGCACCTGGTCAATCTCATAATTTCATGTCATATTTCACACCAAAATATAAAATACTTTGCATAAAAAAAAAAAAAAAAAAATTATGATCATTAAGAAGAAAAATACATTTTATTTTAATTTTGTAATTTAAGAATACAATTGTAAACATACTATTTGCTGATTTTAAGGAAAATTATACAGATAAATATTTAAATTATATGCTGTGATTATATTAAAAAATGTAATGATTTTGCATTAAAGTAATAAATGTGAATAATAAATTCATGCTTAAATGAAAATAATCACAAGGGAAAAATGGATGTAAAATTAGGGAATCATGGGAACAGGAATCATGGGAACCACAGTCCTCTTGAGAAAAGCCATGCAGCGGGGACACAACATCTATCAAGGTTTTAAGACCATCAAATGCTAATTTTGCAGGGCCAGTAAGTGCGCCTGAGTACAGTTTATTTCAGAATTGTAAAATTCTATATTTATAATTTTGTTCACTATTTTTAACAATAGGAACACTGACTGATCTGCACACAGACTGGCCCTCAAGTGCTCTGATCTAGTCCTCTATTCTAGAGGTGCATGAACTTACAACATTCCTGACAGAATGAGTTTTGATTGGGTCTTCAGCAGCCAATGAAAAACTACTGAATATGATGAAGATGAGGATGATGTTGGTGAAGTAATGATGATGAATGAGGTTGTGGCAGGCGACTCTGAGACTAAGTGAATATTAGCATGGTCAATTTCAGGTCAGAGATAAGAAAAAATATTATTAACCACCATAATTTGTAAAAAAAAAAAAAAAAAAAAAAAAATTTTAACATACCAGTTTTTCTTTCCAAGGATGAAAAAAGAACTTCCATCAGGAATGGGTACAATTTTCTCTTTGGGTTGAAAACTTTCAACTTTCAAGGGAGTGCCTATACCTTTAGAAAATATGAAGATTTAAAAAAAATGTCATTAAATAAATTCACATATATAATGAATGTGAATATAAAGCATTGGACTGGACAGAATTTACCCTCAAGTCCTTCAATTGCTCTCAACTCTTCATGCTCTTCCCAATCCTCCACATCATTCTAAACAAATTAAGAACAAGACAAATATAAAGAATAATATGATGAGAACAATCATAGGAATTATTTAAGTGGATAATTAATAGAAATTATAATCAACAGACAATATAGAAATCCTCAGTCAAATGGAAATCACTTGATTAACTTGCTCTTTGATCATATAATACATGATTAATAAGTGTATATAAAACCATAATTTTTCATTCAACAAAATGTAATAACTTTTACTTTTTCCACTGAAAAAAACATTAATATTAATCAATTATGTCTTCTATCATATGAACAGAGCAGAATAGATTTGGAGAAATTGATCATTACATTATTTGCTCAGTAATGGATTCACTGCAGTGAATGGGTGCCGTCAGAATGAGAGTCCAAACAGCTAATAAAAACATCACAGTAACCCTCAATAATAACTTTAAAGTTCAAAATGTTGCTTTCGGCTAAAATTCAAGACCTCTATCTATAATACTGCATAGATTAAAACTCGTCTGAATCAGGAGAGAAATATGTATAGATCAAGCACAGTATACAAGTGAAAACAGTCCAAAACATCTCTAAACAAATATGTCAGAGGATTATGATGCAACAGAGGATGGACTTTTCACTGAAGAAAGCATTATTTTGGATTATGGATTCATGTTTTGGCCGGAGGAACAATTTAAAGTTATAATGCTTTAATGATGGGTTTTGGTTATTACATACATGCAGCTTTTCACTTCACAAATGTTAACTGATGGACTGGAGTGGTGTGGATTATTGTGATGTTTTTATCAGCTGTTTGAACTCTCATTCTGACGGCACCCATTCACTGCAGAGGATCCATTGGTGAACAAGTGATGTGATGCTACATTTCTACAAATCTGTGCCAATAAAGAAACAAACTAATATACATCTTGCTTTGCCTAAGGGGGAGTACATTTTCATTTTTGGGTGAACTATTCCTTTATATGTGTCTCAAATGCAGAGAGAACGAAAGAGCACTCCAGAACTTACTCCAGCTTCGTCTTCCTCTCTGTCTTCATCATCCTCCCATTCCTCCTCCTCTTCTTTTCTCTCTCTTTAAAACAACAAACAGATTGAGCTCTGTGCCTGTGAATGCAGGACAATAACAAGGATGTGCACATTTTGCTTCTGTCCTGTGTGTCTGTGTGTGTGCATGCTGCCTACTCTTTTTTCTTTTTGCCTCCGTCTCCGGCTAAGTTGTCCACAGCGATAGCCAAGAAGACATTCAACAAGATGTCTGTATGACAAAGTCAAGGGCCAGAAACAAGACTCCAGATACAAGAACAGAATAGCCATATAAAAATATGGAGCTTATAGATTGAATGTATTTTATGCATATTTCACACTGAAAAGATACAGTTACCACAGACAAAAAGAATGACAAAGTAAATAGAGACAATCATGTTGGGAAACACTGGTCCTCCATACGCCATGATGCCATCATACATGACTGAGTTCCAGTCCTCTCCTGTCAGGATCTACATAAGAAACAACTTCAGTTTACATCTCCCAATTCAGTACAGAAACTACCGTATTCTGAATCTTTTCTCAATCTCTTATCATTTGTGTAGTATAATAAAGATGTAAAGAACCATCATTAAAATGAATGCTAATAAAATAAATCATTGTTTTGGACAAAAAAGACACTTCCTACACTATCTGTAGATGCACATAAGCCTATACTCCCTTGTGAAAAAGAAGTGCACTTAATTGTATTGAATGTGCAATTGTAGTGTTCTTTACATCTTAAAAGTATGTTTAAAAAACTATATTGGCAGATAATATAATATTAATGAAATAAAAGGCCACTGAAGTGTACTTAAAGAGAGACACTTTCAAGGCACTTAAGTACACTTTTAAAAAAGGCACTTTAATAATGTCAAATTAAAGGTTTTACTTTAAAGTACATATTAAACCATTATGGTTTAATAATCTTTTGTCGTGCTTTAAATAAGTACATTTATTTTGATACTAACATACTGAAGCACATTATAATTTTAACCGTAGCATGTTATTTGATATTACATTTAAAGTTAATATTTTAAAATACAAATATATTTAAACACATGAGATCCAGGTTTCAGTAGAAATTACATTAAAGTATTTTTTAGTTTACCATAAATGGTAAAGCAGTACACTTTACCCATAATTTAAAGAGTAGTAACAATGAAATATTAATTATGAAATTACATGTAAAGACCTACTTAAGTCCTACTTAAGTTGGTCGATAAAAACACTCTAAATTTCAGTTAATTACATTTAATATAAATATATATATTGCAATTACAGTGGGGGAAACTTTTTTTATATAGTACATTTAAAAGTTTGTTAAGTTTAGGTATTGTGTAGGATTAGGGATGTAGAGTATGGTCATGCAGAACATGTTTATACAATAACTGTTTTATTTCCTATTTGAGTTTATGTATATGTTTTTTTTGTTAGATGCCTGTGTTTGCTGTTATTTATATGAATTAAAATCTTTATTTAACCTTTAATCTTAAAATTAAATGATTATAATCTTAATTTAAGTGATGAAGGATTGAAGTCTAACAGTAATCAGTGTTGAGTCCTGCTGTAAGGTTAACCCTGCCTGTTTAAAATGTTTGAAAAACATTTGTTAGAAATTTTGAAAAGTAATGTAATCAGTTATATTAATAAAGTAATTGAAATAGTTACACTACCTATTACATTTTAAATAGGGTAACTTATAATCTGTAACATATTACATTTCCAAAGTAAACTTCCCAACACTGTTTATAGGTACTAATATACAGCCAATATACAGCCTATATTCAGTTAATAATATGCTAATAAGCAACTAGTTAATAGTGAGAATAGGTCCTCTATACTAAAGTGTTACCATGATTTCTTTATCTGTGTAGATTTATTGTGTTAATAACAACGTCTGGTCAAAATTTCATGGGAATTGCTGCATTGGAACTGTGTTTAATTAAACAAATGTTGATATGTTGAATACTTATTTCCCCCACTGTATGAGTCTAAAAACATTACATTCAGTTCATTTAATTACATTCTTTTAATTCTATCTCACACTCTCACTCACTCTCTCTCTCTCTCTATATATATATGCTTAAGCCTAACTTAAAGCACACTCTTTTTCACATGGGTATACCGTACCTTTACCTTCCACTGTTTTTAAGAGTTTAGATTAGGAGTTAATTGTCATTTAGAAAACACTGTTAGAAAAACACAAATGTATTAGTAACAGAGGCAGTTACCTGGAAACAGGTGAGCAGGGCAGATGGAAAAGTGTCAAAGGTGCTTCTTTTCATTTGAGTCTCATCGAAGTTGAACTTTCCACCAAAGAGCTGCATGCCCAGGAGAGCGAAGATGATGAGGAAGAGGAAGAGCAGCAGCAGCAGGGAGCAAATGGCCTTCATAGAGTTCAGCAAAGAGCTCACCAGGTCTGATAGAGCAGCCCAGTGTCTAAAGACCAGTGTGACACAAAAATTTATTATTTTTAAGTTATTTCCTGGTGGTGATATCAAAATGTAGCCAAAGCATCCATGTTATTTCACTCAGAATATTCTATTTATTATGTGAGTTGTGATGTTAAATAAAGAAAAGACTCATTCTCCTCTCATATTTGAAGTTTCTACTACTGTACCACTTGTCCTACAGCTGCACAAAATGAGAACACATTTTTTATAATTTCTTGGGTCAAGAAAGAGTCAGAGTTTGCAGTATATTTCCTCCTCCTCTACCCTGAAAAACTAGTTCTGCCTGGATGCACATAAATTCGCTGTATAGGGACACTTTCCTCATATCACACATGCACACTCCAGTAAGCCGACAGAACACAGATTAAGGCTTTGGGTAAAATCAGGTAATGGGCAGAAATCTAGATGTCAGTTTATTTTTAAGCTGTTTATGACCTTACGGGGATAAAGGAAAACGAATTAACATGTTTACATGACCACATGCGCTGTCATCTGTAAGCATAATCGGTTTAAAAACATGCATGTAAAAGCACTCAATGAAACCTAAACTACACTGAGACCCATTACCCTTTAGTTGAAATGATACAGCCAAATCATTAATCTCACAGTGAATCTCAAACAGATGGAAACACTTCTGAGCTGAATCACCTCGTGACTTTGAAGATACGGAGCAGACGGACGCAGCGCAGCACAGAGATCCCGATGGGGGGGATCACATCCATCTCCACCAGCACCGTCTCCAGAATCCCACCACACACCACGAAACAATCGAAACGATTGAAGAGCGCCATGAAGTAGATCTGAAAGCCGAAGCTGTAGATCTTCATCAGCATCTCCAGCGTAAACAGAGCCAGAAGGATCTTATTTGCTCGTTCTGGGACATTAAAGAGACCGTATTTAAGACAGGGTCAATTCATGTCATTAAAGGCAAACTCTGGCAACACTCTCAGACACACACTCACACACACACCCTGTATGTCGGTGAGCCACTGGGGTTGGCTGTAGTGTTCAGAGGCGCTGGCGGCAGTGTTGAGGAACACCAGCAGAAGCACCAGCCAGTAGAAATTAGTGGATTTGACAGCCACACGGCAGTTCTTCCTGATGACTAGATTCAAGTGGTACAGCTGCTCACTGAGAAAGAGAAGAACCGGCAAATATATGAATGCATTAAATTAATATGAAACATAAAAAAAAATAAAGTATTTTAGAAATGAAGAGAAGAAATGTTGGGGTTCTGGTAAACATTATTTAACAAATAAACACCTACCAGAAACTTATAGCCATCAGTCGTGCCCTAAGGAAAATGAGAGAATTTAGATCAATGTTAATCAATGTTCTGGTGTTTAATACTTTATAATTGATGGAACAGCAGTATAAACATTGTACTTACGTTATAGATGCACAGCAGCCACTGTCATCATCCAGGAACGCTTCAAACTCAGAGTCTGAATCCGATTCTGAATAAAAGAAAAAGGACTGAATGTGTAACTCAGAAATAAAGTCAGATGTCTGTTGTGTAGTTTTGTAGTTTAAAAATCTGAGTGAAACTGTGTGCAGTACCTCCATCTTCACTGTGTTTGTACCAGCCATATTTCTTCATCATCTTTTTCTTAGCCACCACAGCACCTGCCATTTACACCACAAAAAGGCAAAATGCACAAACAAAAATGTTGTTTATTGACTGAAAAAAATATCTAAAACCTGTCTGTCATGATAAACAGAGCTGGCTGCGCTTGTGAAAATGTGCACTTGTAGTGCACTTCAAATCTTAAAAGTAAATTTTTTCAGTAATGGTACTTGCAGATAAAACAATATTAATGTGATAAATTGCCACTTACTGTAAGTGTCCTTAAAAAGAGTCCACTTTCATGGCTATGTTTCTAAAAACTTTTTTTTGTCCTTTTTAAGTACACATTTAAAAGAGTTTCAATTGAAATGACATTCATGCATATTTTAAATGCTTGTCAGTTTTTGCAGTTTCAATAGAAGTAATTATGAAATTACATATAAAGAGTCCTACTTGGTACAAAACGCAAAAAATTCAGCTAATTGCATTTAATATATATTTAAACTTTAAAATTAAAACTTTCATTTTATTGCAATTATCATGCAATTAAGTGTCTAAAAACATTAAGTATATTCTTTTGAAGTATAATATTTCTTTAATAAGTACTCCTTTTAAGAGTATGCAAGCGTGTACTGTTTTTTCACATGGATGGCACATCATGTGACTTTCTGTCATCTTCAGTGGGCAAAAGTGTTTGTTTATAATTTATATGCTGCTCACTCTCTGTTTTGATAGTGTGATTATGTGTAATATGAAAGGAATACTAAATAAAGCTTATATTACGTTTATTTCCATCCTCATCCATGTCCTCTGCTTCGATGAGCCAGTCCATGTAACCAATCATGTCCTCCTCCATCTGCTGTTTCTCCTGAGCCTTCTGCAGCTCACCGCGACACACGGCCTTCTCTCTCTCTTTAGAGAACTCACTGTGATGTGAAAAAGACACACACATTACAGTCCAAACCTTCACAAGATGACCAACAAATGACATCACAACTCCCCCTTACCCTTAAGTCTCATATATTTACATAGCAGTCTCAACTATTAACCATACTACACTAGACTATTATAAAAACATATATATGAGTTAAAAGGCTTCAACAGGATCAGGGCTGGAGTCACTCACCCGCTCAACACACCCAAAACAAGATTGAGGACAAAGAAAGATCCAAAAATGACCAGAGACACAAAGTAAATCCAAGGCAGCTCAAACCCGATGGAATCATTCATCTGAGAGAAACAATAAGATGTTATAAAGCTGCATATTTGCTGTCAAGTGTTTTTTGAGTGGTATAGATTGGATATAAATGTAAACAGACTGTACTAACAGTCAAGGTTGGTAAGTCATTCTATGTAGTGTTTTTATTGTTACCTAAAACCAAAAACTGGAAAGAAAAATCTAAATTACAGTGAAATAAAATAAAAATATTAAAATTAAACTAAAAAAAAAAGTGGAAATTAAAAATGTTGCCTTGGCAATTAACTGAAATAAATGTAATTTAAGTACTAAAATGAAAATAAAACAAATAAAAATACAGCTAAATAGAAATGTAATTGAAAATGATAGAAATGAAAATGATAATAGGACATAACAAAAGTACTGTAACTTTATCCTGAAATTAAAATAAAAACTTCAAAACATAAATTAAAAGCTAATTTAAAATATTAATAAATTTAATACAATCATAATTAAGACAAATTATATAAATAATACTGAAAAAACACTGATTGTATCACATTAGTCATATTTTAAAAAGTATAATATTTAAACATTTAGGCTATAGACAGTGTGCATTTTAACATTTATTGCCTGGCCTCACTTACTTTAATTTTAAGTGCTTTTTACATTTTTGTTTTTAATAAAAATTAAGGGTCGAGTTGACCCTTAATGGTGTTCTGGAAGAATCGTCATATGTGAGCATGTGTGTTGGTCTGATGATATCAAAAATTTCTTACACACACACACACACACACACACACACACACACACACATATATATATATATATATATAAAATATTGCATAAATTGAACATTCCATAAATTGTAATATTTAAATCAGAAAGAAGGAACATCTCAAATAATCTTCTATTTTAATTCTAATAAATTATCCTGTTTTTGTAACATTAGTAACTATGGCTTAATAAAATCAAGAATGAATAGACGGAGGACAGGCCGTACCCAGTAGAGCACATCAGTCCAGCCCTCCATAGTAATGCACTGGAACACAGTCAGCATGGCAAAGAAGATGTTGTCAAAGTTGGTGATGCCTCCATTGGGTCCCTCCCATCCTCCCCGACACACGGTGTTGTTCCCCACACAGAATCGACCGTTACCAGCAAAAGCACATGGTGTTGGATCATCGTCCACATTTAGATCTTGTCACATGAAAACAAACACAGTTTATTAGGATTTCCATTATTAATAGTGAACAAGCTCCCATTTAAAGGGATGGTTCACCCAAAAATGTCATCATTTCTTTAACATTTCATGTTTGCATTTCTCACCTGTTCCTACATAGAAGCAGGTCTTGTGCATCCTGCCTATGAAGAGCTCCAGCCCAATGATGGCGTAAATGATGATGACAAACATGACCAGCAGACCAATGTGAAGCAGAGGCACCATGGCCTTCATGATGGAGTTCAACACAATCTGCAGACCTGCACACATCACAAACAGAATCACAATCACTGTAGATGTGTACAAATATACAGTCAGAAGAACACATGAACACACACTTACTCGGCACACCGGACACGAGCCGCAGTGGTCGCAGTACTCTGAAAGCTCTCAGCGCTTTGACATCCAGACCGCCTGGTTTACCTGCAGCGTGATGGGCCTCTCCTGGTTTGTGCTCGCCCATCTCAGCTATAACGCTGAAAAGACTGCAAATGGAGCACACATACCTTGTGACCTCTACTGTCAGTTAAGTACATCATGCAGCCTTAAACTTTGTCTTCATTAAACCATTTAAATAAAAATAACACAATAATAAATACATTAAATTAAAGTAAATATATATATATATACATGTATATATATATCCAACTTTACCCCATATATAAAGAATATTCATATAAAGCAATATATACTATATCTTAACCGCGATATTATCTGCTTAATGCAACTAAAAGACATGAAGACGTTACAAACATAAACATTCTGATTTTCTGTAAAGCTGCTTCGAAACGATGTGTATTGTGAAAAGCACTATACAAATACATTTAAAGTGAAGTAACCTCGCACATACCCGACAATGACAATGACAAAATCCAGCAAGTTCCAGCCGCTGCGGATGTAGGCGCTGGGATGCATGACCAGGCCGTACGCGAGAATCTTTGTGAATGTTTCGATGGTGAAAATGACCAGAAACACATACTCCACTTGTTCCTAGGAATAATTAAGGTAGTAAGTACAAGCGAACAAGAATACCCATATATATCATAAATCAAAAATCAAAATACTTACTAAACTTTCAACATACCCTAAAACTTCAAAACTACTAAATTCATGCTGTACCAAATAACCAAATAACTAAGAAATACAAAAAAAAACATAAAAACAAACAGTAGAATCACCAATGTATCTTCAAACAAATATTACTTTCTCAATAAAGCAAATATTCAAACTATCTAAAAACAGCCAATATATATATATATATATATATATATAGAGATGCACCAATGTATCGGCCAATAAATGGTATTGGCTGATTAAAGCAATTATTTACACTATCGGCAATTGGCCAATTGTTTAAAAACAGCTGATGATCAGGGCCGTTTATATCCTGCCAAACAGTGTGGAAAAATGTGTCAGACAGCAGCCTTAGTGAAGAAAATGTTTATTGTGTCAAATTTAGGGCTGTCCAAGTTAAAGCACTAATAATGCAGGTTCTATTTGACCCTGTGAATCACCAGTAGTGTAAGCCAGGGTTGCCAGATCTGCGGTTTTCCCTTCATCAAAGATTATTTGTAATGTGCCTCCCATCCAATAATCGCAAAGAGCTTTGTGCTTTGTTACTTCTGATAAGATATAAAGTCCCAGCTTTCAAATCCTGTACATTTTATGACAAAAATATGCCATTTGATGCCAATATTACCGCCACCTATCTCTCAAGTGGACCACTGACACTCTATCTACAATCTCAATTAGGAGTGTCAATGGTCCACTTGAGCGATAGGTGGCGGTAATGCACTTATAAGTCTGTGATCCACCATAAAGCAAGAAGAATCCCTCATGCACCTGTTGCTGAGAATGCGCTCAGGAGTGAAACAGGGGTAAAAAAACAAAAGTGGATCAGATGTAAAAAACGATATAAATATGTTCAGTTTCTTGCACAGACCGATCAGTTTCTGTCTTTACACATCAATGTATCGTCACGAGCCACAGGGTTTAATTTGGTTTTGTTTGTGTATGGTTTTTTTTTTTTTGTTTTTAGTAACAGTGCATTCAGTTTTTTTACCGTGATGTGTCCCGGGGAATCGATCCGCTTTCACATGCTATACCACTGACTAACAGACCTACATCTTTGATTTTGTGTTAAAAATCTTTCTCTGTGTTCTACTGAAGAAACAAAGTCACCTACATCTTTGATGCCCTGGGGGTAAGCAGATAAACATAAAATTTTCATTTTTGGGTGAACTATCCCTTTAAATCCTGATGGACATTGTTGTGTGAGAAAAATAAAAAACAGACAAAAAAAGAGAAAAAGAAGCATGGAAGCAATCTAACAAGAATTATGATTTGTTGGTATCATAATTGTCTATATTAAATATGCAGTCAGAGAGTAGATCACATTAAGGGCAATGAGCGAGTGGCCATAGTGAGAGAACAGATGGTTGATACGCTTATCCTGTTTGGTATTCAGAGCTGTCAGTCAAACTTCAAGCCTAATGCAATTATAGTGTTGTACCTAACATTGGCAGCTTCACAGGCAGATCATTAAATTAAAATCTATCACAGGCGTTTGGCAGATCCCTCACAGTTTTGTTCACAGGGGCAGATAATTTAAGTACTAATAACAACACTGTAAAAAAAGTCTATGCAGGACATAGGTGTATGTTTGCAAGATTTTGAACCAATCAGCCAGTGGCCGCATGTCATAGTCACCTCATTATTATCAGAACTTTAATTGTCAACTAATCTCTGTTCCTCTGAAATAAATATAATATAAATATAAAAAAACAAGATAAAGTTTATTTTTATTATTATTATTAACAAATGAACTTTAAAATACAAAAAAAAAAAAAAAATAATATAAATATAAAAAAACAAAATAAATTAAAAAATTAAACACTAATTAAAAACATGTTATAAATATCAACAGACTGTATAGAAAAAAATATAGATAGAAATTGGATGTATTTCAATGTTATGGCTGAATATAGGCATTTGTGGGCTTTAATTTTATATTATATTATATATATATATATATATATATATATATATATATATATATATATATATATATATATATAGATAGATATATATATATATATATATCTAATATATGAATGTCAGTAGCCGAACGTGCTTGGGTGGAGCACAGAGGTATATTATTATTATGTGGTTTGATGTGTTGCAGGGGAAATCAGTCTTCATTCACTGTGGCAGATCATGGTAATGTTGGCAATGCACACTCACCAGATTGTGGTTGGTGGCATTGGAATCGTCTTCAGGAAATGGTTTGGACACACCAAGAGCAACACAGTTGGCAAAGATGGCCAATAATATGAATATATCAAAAGGTAAAGGTCTAAGATCAAGGAAACAATTGTCTTGAAAACATACAAGAGAATTCACAAGGTTTGCACACACACACACACACACACACACACACACACACACACACACACACACACATTGGGCAAAAGGATATTTCCACTCCACCAAGGCCAGTGCTGCCATGCGTATAGGGTTGCTGAGAGTGAGGCAGCACAGAGCTCTGGGTGCACGAAGGGCTGATTTGTTAGCTTGCGTGTGCTTCTTGGCTCCTCCAGCTCTCCTTTGCCCTGCTGAACCCGTTGAGTTGAGTGTGTCCGTCTTGCTGGGGTCACCCAAACCGGCCCCATCTGAAATAAAGGGTTTTCTTATTAAAACTATGTCGCCAACAAATGATCTCTGTCTAATTTTAATATTAAAAGATAAAAGTACACTCAAAAAACAAAATCTCTGGCAGTAGTACTTCGGTAGTACTTAGTTTATACACCAGTTCTCACTATTAACTAGTTACTTATTAGCAGGCATATTATTAGCATATTGGCTGTTTATTAGTATTTATAAAACACATATTAAGCACATATTATACTATATATTATAATAGTGAGAATTGGTCCCCAAATTAAAGTGTGACCAAACTGACAATCTACAAACCAGCACCAGCTCATTAGTCAAAGATTCTCCTTTGTGTTCATGTGTTCAGAATAAATGATGACAATTTTTTTTATTTTTGGGTGAACTCTTTAATCACATCAACTCGCATCTCAAAACACAAAAATGACAACAAAAGAAATGTTCCAGCTAAACCATAAAGGCAATAAGAGCAAAGATAATTTAGCATCAGTGAGATTTATGTGATCGGTTTCTAACGTTTAAAGCCTCTGATGTTAAATAAAAAAAGAAAATAGTGAAATAGTCAAAAACTAACAAATAACATACAATTTACCAATTCACCAAACCATCATACTATCAAACAAAAAAAAAATAAAAAATTCCCCATTCAACAAAACAACATAACAATATAAAAAAATAAAGGAATGTTAAATAAAGAGGCCAGATGTGGCAAACAGATACTGTACACTTAAGACGCCTTATAAGGGATTGGGCAGAACTAAGTGACCTAGTTCTGAGAGAAAAGAACAGCTAGTATTTGACACTCTGATAGTATTTATCTATCTATCTATCTATTGCTAGAAATGCAAGGATGTGAACTGCAAATGCAAACATGTAATAAAAAAAAATTAAGAAATGTTTACTGCACCTACAATATATGGGCTAACCTCTATATTTTAAAATGTCATTTGTCAATAATCTGTTTATTATTTTAGTTGAATAACGACAATGCTGTCTTGTCTACTGTGTTGGCAGTGTTTCAGTGCAGGTTTCTGTCAAATCACTCACCTTTCGGGACCGCATCCATATCCACGGCTTCTTCAACACCGTCTGCTTCCTATTCCCACGAACTCACATGAAACAATAACTTACAACACCTTTCATATCTACTGAAGCGCGTCTCGAACAGGTGTCGCGCGCAGCTGAATCCGCTCACGCGAGCTGCAATGAAAACACGCGACTCCAAAGACGGGATTTAAAAGCTAGGTCCAAAGACCAAAACATTTTTAGTAAATGTATTTACACGTAAAAAAAATAATAATAATAAACACGTAGATTGTTTTATATGTAACACTCTCTAAATAAAACAAAAGTGTGTTCTCTCCCCGCGTGAGCGCAGGTCTCGGGTGCGGTAAACCGTGAATGCAGGATTAACTCGCGTGAGCCGGTTAACGGGGATCATTGTGCTCAAACCTTTCAAAAGGGCGGTGGAGGCACGAGGAAAGTTCTGGGTGCCTTGAAGCATGCTAACCAAATATTTCTAAAGTTACTCCAAGTAAACTATTTTTAATCGTAGGAAAATAAAAACAGAATTTGAAACGAAATTATTCTTCACGAGTCACATCTCTATTATAAAGTCATTTTAACGACCACAGCGCCTCTAAGCGGTAGCAGACGACAAGACAAAGGCCGCGAATATATGAAAGTTTATTATAACCATTGCAATGGACGAGCATTTCCTGAAAATACAAGGCAGCTGACGTTGTAAACATTAAATATGCAGGAAATACAAATGCCTTCATTTTTGAAGGAATGATCACTTAAGCAACGATCTTCAACCATATTAAATACCTCGGATAAAGTAAGAATGAGCATAATGCCACATTTCTCTGAATCAGCCAAATCTGTGTTCGGTTACACCTTCAAAAATATTAAGATGAATGTTTATAAAATCATTTATGTATATGACTACAGTTCATATCTCTCCTTAAAATAAGTTCATTTTGCCAAACAATGCCAATTTGTGATGCACAATCCACATACATGGAAACATGATTCATTTTCTTGATCACTCATTTGTGTTGCAATGACAGAGAAGTCTTAACCTTGGCACTTTGTAAGAGTGCAAACAACTCGAAACATGAAATACAATTCAAAACAATCAGTAAAAATAATATTTGGTCAGGTAACAAACAGGCAAAGAGACATCCTTCAAACACAATTCACAAAATCAAGCTCACGAAAAACACACTTAGGGATGGAATAAAGTGTAGGCACAATTAAATCCATAGAATGAAGCCAAAATGTGAAATGAGTAACACTAACCTACATCCTATTTACAAGGCATTATATTGTTGTTCTTATATTTGGGAATCTATAGTTATACACACCTGATCCTGTAATCTTACTTTACTTTTGGCTGTCCTTCATATACTGCATCATAATGTAATCCTGGTCCACTGGGCCCTTCCTGCATTTCTGAGAGACTTTAGCAAAATGCCATACATGTTTTGCCAATTTCTGTTTTCATACATATTTTAAGAACACGTAAGAAGCTCCAGAAGGGGTGAGCGATAGCACAATTAGGTAATAGTTAATACAGCTATGATCCAGCCTCTTGTTCCTGTCCCAGTGCTTCCAGCAGCAGACCCATAGGAGTCCTCTTCAGTCCTATACTCTCCAGCTTATTCTCCAGTTTATTCTTAAGGCTCCTGAGTCTCACTGAAGCATGGATAAGGATCACTACGAGGAGAAAAAGTCAAAAAAGGACTGTCACAGCCATTTAATACACACCGCTTAATCTTGTAAATGCATGTATACAGTACATGCAAAATATTATCAAAACAACAAAGTCACATAAGAAAGATTACTAACTTAAAATGGGGAAGGCAATGCCAATGAGGAAAACAGCTACCCCTCCTAAAACAGACAGAAGAAGGTAGCTGGAGCCCAAAATTGCAGAGACGGCGAGCGATGGATGATTTCTCCGGAATCGCCGGATTACGGCCTTGTTTTCAGCCGCCCAGACAAACCCCAAGAACAGAAGGACCACAACTGTTGCCCCAAGAATCAGCTGGAGTGGTTGGAAATACCTACAACACAATAACACACACAAAAGAAATATAAAATTAAAATAAATAAACATGTAATGACACATGTAATGATAATGAGCATCATCATAAGAAAGATTAACATAATTGTACAAATAAACATAATATGTGTGTGTGTGTGTGTGTGTGTGTGTATAAGATCTTTTTTTATTAAAAAAAAAAAATAAGGACAAAGATACACATTACAAATACACATAATATACAAATAAAACAAAACATTTTTCAGGTACAGTAGGTGTATTTAGCAGTGGCATTCAAGAAACTGAATGAACAAATATAAAAATAAAACATAACTTTATAGTTATCGTTCTTGGTGTGAACGGGCCTTTACAGACACAAATGGACATATCTTGTGTTTAAAAATACACTGTTATGGTTAACAAAGAAAAAAAGAAAGAAACACATCGTAATACAGTGTCTTGGTCTTGTGTGTGGGGATATTGTTCTCAAGCACAGGTCATCAAGCGGTTCTGCATGTGGAAAGTAATCAATGTGATATACATTATATTTGTCATCACATGCATAATCCATCATTCCTTGTATATATTATTTAAAAACAAATTTATTTAATAACACTGATTTTTCACACAAAATAATCACATCTCACACAATAAAAAATACATGTGATAAGTAAAAAAAGGACAATAAAAGCACATTCTAACAGATCAGTAACAATGCAAATGTATAGTATCATCACCTGTGGAAGGATTCACATTATTAAACTCACCCATTTTTTATGTCCACAGACATGCCAGGACAATAAAAGCACTTTCTAACGGCACCAGGGCTTTTTGAATGCCACAGTGTGCACATATTGGGCTACTCTGAAACTGGTCAAAAAATTTCATGGCCACTTTTTTTTTTTTTTTTTTTACTGCTGACCGCTTCTGCCAATGTGCCTACTTTGCAAACATAATACAAAACTTCATCTAAAAAGTAGTATAAAGTTGTGACTGATCATTATAGACAATCACTGAAGCCACTGAACCCATGTGTATATTTCAAATACTTACTTTCAATAATGAAGCTCTTAGCCCTTCTAAGAAATATGATTTTTTATTCATGTCTGGAAAGACCCTCAGGTAGCTTTCCAAACTTTTTGAAATCTGCAAGGACTTTGACTTTTACCTCATCCATCTCGTGCCTCAACACCACACTGACAGATCTGTGGAGGGGTCTTATATATCATTGGTTGTTAACTTGTTATGTTACCCTGTCTATTTCCTCATATGTTAAATTGTTTGACATCACACATTAGATTATAGATATGTAATTGTCCAGAACTGGTCTTCATTACCCAAACATTTACACCAATGGGCCTTCATGTGATTTGAGTAATATTTTAGAAAACAAATATTGCTTGTTGGCTTCAAAAATACTCATTATGAATGTTGTTGTCATAGTGCTTTTTAATTATTATTATTATTTTAATTATACAATTATGAAAGTTGGGTAGGTTGTCTTTTTTCCCCCTTGTTACCTGA
Organism: Cyprinus carpio; assembly: GCF_018340385.1. Lineage (NCBI taxonomy): Eukaryota > Metazoa > Chordata > Actinopteri > Cypriniformes > Cyprinidae > Cyprinus > Cyprinus carpio. The sequence goes on along the minus strand of NC_056579.1, from coordinate 19,799,675 downwards.
TCAAAAGAAAATGATTAAAAAAAGGTTATTGTATTATCTTTGGAATTTAAAGCTATTATCTAAATAATGAGCCTGAGATTATGCAATGGCAGAGAATAATCACAACACTGTTGAAATCCAGGCATTAACCTTTGTCAAGTGTCATGTCTTACATATACACATATGTGAATAAAATTAATATTTTGCTCTCTATTCATAGATTTAAATATGGCATCATGAGTGACTTTCATCTTTAACGTGGTTTATTATTTAATTCACATGGAACTAAAATGTTAACTTTTCAATTGTTATGTAAGATTGTAGAATAGGATTAAAATATTGTGAAATGTAAAGCAAGGCTGCTCATTTTACCATCTTACCCTATGCTTCTAACCATACAGAGCATTGTGTGTTTTGCGGAAGAAAAAAAATTAAGAATGTTTATATTTGAATTGAAACATTAAAAAACATTCATTAATTTAATACAAATCTCTAGCTGAAGTTATGTATGCCACCAACTGCAATAAGGAAAGACAGTATTATCACAACTGAAACTTTATTATGCCGCAAAAGATACATTTATACCAGTTTTAAAAGCTTGCAAAATGAAACATTAGTAGCGCTTTAACGCGAAACAGGAAACTCATGAATATTCATTTAACTCCGCCCAGAAAATCTCAGACACCGACTATTTCAGGACACCGGCACTGTTATAGCCTTTTAATACACACTGCATAATCAATCTATTAATTTATTTCGTACATTTCATATAAATGGTGGCCTAATAAGGTACAGGGCACTGAAATGGGTTGGATAATTGTTTATTATCCAATCCTGGGATGGGTTTAAATCATAATTAGGCTACTGCTTTTTAACTATCTAGTGACAGACTGCCAACAAAACAATGTCTTTTATAGCCTAAACCTATCAAAGCCAATTAAACATATCTGCATTATCACTTAAAACTGAAACTCCAAACAGATGTGAATGTTTGTAATAATATAACAATGGCCTAACCTTTTTTTTCTCCAGTTAAGTGACACTACAAAGTAATAAATTGTGAGCCTTTTTAAAAGTGCATTTTATACAGAGCACAACACAAGTGTTGCTCCCGTCTGGGTGACAGAAGAACAGTGAATAGGTCTGGATGAACGAACACGTCACTGTTTCCTTACCCGACCACGAGCAGAAACGCCACGGCGGAGGCTAAATAGTTGGACTGGTAGTATAGCAGGTTGTTAATGATGCGGTTGTTCCACCGGTCTAAGTTACGCACATCAGGCACTGAGAATCGGGCCGAGCCCAGCAGAAAATCATCCAGGGTTCGCAAAGGCGGAGGCTGAACATCCACCATTTTTGACGCGTTGGGTGACTACATTTACCAGCATGCATTGCAGACACACGTGACGCCACTGAAAATAATGGAAACGCGAGAAAAGCTGTCAAATACAAAACGCGTGGAATAAACAACAAATGAAAATAAATAAATATTTAAACAAACAGTTTCTTTAACGTGCGTGTTTAAGATTAAGAAGACATGTAATATTGTGTCTTTATAAAATGCTTTTAAAACTATATGAATAATTACAATAGCCTAATAATAATAATAATAGCCTAATAACAGCAAGAGAACGCACTGGTGTCAAAGGGCAAGCGTGATTTCACCAAATACAACATCCTTGTTGATTCTGGAACAACATTCCAATCAACCAATCAGAATTGAGATACAACTTTTCAGGAAATATCTATTTTAGGTTTACAATGAGGGTTAGGTGCTTCTACACTCTTGTTAATCAGCTGTCATTTCACACTGATTTTAGGAATAAATTATGGGTAGGGTTAGGTTTAGGGGTAGGGATTGGGTTAAGTCTATATTTTTGGACAATAATGTTGATCCAGGATCAACAAAAGATGTTGATCCAGGAACATGTGTTTCTTGGCAAAATCACAGCAACCGTTGTGTCAAAGGCAACAACTGACATCCGAAGGAAATCACTCCCTCTTACTGTTAGACTTAAAGAAGGGAATTCTGACTGTAGCTCTTAAGAGACTGAATATGAACTAAAATGCAAATGTATGTTTGGGGTTTCAACGACTTATGGTCTCTTTCGTCCAGACACTTTCGGGGCAGAACAAAATTGGCAAACCAGTATAGATACAATAGGGTTCCTACTCCATTATTAACACCTATAATAACATCTATCTAAGCATCAACCATAAAAGACTTTATTAAGACAGGTTATTGTCTCTACACCGCTCCAAATATACAAAAACAAAAAAACCTACAAGACTTTACACAAAGATTGTGATAAATAGAGCGTAGAAAAATAATCGGTAGCCTACAAAACTGGAGAGGCTGAAAATATGGAGAGGATGAATGACTTAAAGGTACTTTGGAAGATGAACTTTAAAGTTTGAATATGATCTTTAATAATCTCTCCTGACTGCACATTACGGTTTGGAGATAAATGAATTGTTATCAGTAAAAAACGGAGGACAGGCTGTGTAGCTTGAATGGAAAAGGTCCAAAGTCTCTGAAAGATCTCATTTATAATAACTCAAAAAGCAAAATCTAAAAAAGACCACAGGTGTATCAACAGTCTGGTTCAATATAAATATATATTGATGTTTGCATAACACTGCATCAGTGATGTAAAAATCAAAAAAACTTTCACAGGAATCATCATTCATGTCTTCCTGCTAGTAATTACAAACCCGGAGTATCTCTGCATGATCTAGTTAGCTATACAGTATATTGTGTTCAAACAGGCCTGTATGAACTATAAACACTGAGTTGATGGAACTAAAACTGAGATGAGTTATCTTTGGATGATGATATTCCCTTTTCAACAGGACAAAACACAAGTGTATATTAAAATTCATAATACAAATGACATACTGCTTGCCCCTGAGTGTCTATCTAATAGAGGATGAGAGGTTCAGGAGGATCCCCTGTCTATGAGGGGGACTGTAAACTATCTAACGATCCTCTCTTTTTTTCACAGTCTATAATATTACAGTCACCACTGCAACAGTGATTTTACTGATACTGTCCATAACTGCGTGTCTCTTGGCCTTCTTTCGGGGGAAGCTGACTCGGGTCCTCCACAAAAGGACTCGCTGTAGAGGAAGAGAAGATGCAGATAGTGAACACCTCTGAAGCAGCTTGAACAGAAAAACGAAGAAGAAGAAGAACTACTAAAGGTAATAAAACTCTTAGAATGGTATACATACAGTATATTTTAAAGAGAGTGTTTTAAAGTATGGAGCCCTGCACATAATATGTAGGGAAAAACAAGATATTGTGGCCTCAAATTATTAATTTGTTCTCTCATTTTACATAAACTGTGGCCATGTCATAATAATTAGTTCCCATTTGCTCGTTTTAGTAAATATTGACCATGCTGTACTAATTTATTTTTATGGAAAACTGTAAAAGTGGCCATTTTGTACTTATTTGTTTTCTCATTTTTGGTAAATTGTTGCCACATTTTACTAATTAGTTAAATTTTGGCCACTTTGTGCCTATTTGTTTTCTTATTTTAGGTAAATTGTAAACTTGGCCATGTTGTACTAATGTGTGTTCTTGTTTTGGGTAAATAGTGAATACTTTTTAAGGATAAATCATGTTTGTTTTCTTGTTTTAGGTAAATCTTGGCCATGTTGTACTTTAAATAAAGGAGCTAATGTTTAACTATTATTGTTTTTGTATCGAGTATTGTGTACTTTTGGTGGTATCAGTATCAACTACTAGATATTTGTTATTGTGACATTCCTAGTCATGTTGTACTAATTTGCTAAATTTGTGGGAACAAATTCTTAACTCACGGGCACAATATCTATTTTTCATCCACATGTGTGGGTCTTTGTATTAAAAGGATGTTTGACATCTAATAATTTAACTTTTTCCAAAGAAAAATGGAAATGTGTTTTAGACGTTCCTCAAAAAAGAATTGGCATTGTTGTGTGAACAGTTTCTCTGAAGTCTATTAACTCTCTGAATCCTCCAAACCTATCCTGACACGAGTAACTCACGATTCTGAAACTGCTGAGCTGTGTATCTAGTGAGAAGTATCCCGAATCCCTCGATCAGAGCAAGCAGAATTCCCCCCATCATCGCAGAGCCCACCATGGCCAGCGGACCACCTGAAATACAAACAAGCACATTATGCACACTTCCAGAGGTCATTTCAAGGCTAGAGATTAATGCTGCATGTACAGATCATCAGATGAGTATTTCCAGTAGGTTGTTATATCTCATATATCTCCAGTCTAAAAGCTGGAATAAACTACACAGCTTTTTCGTAGATTTTTGGCCTAATTTTTAGTCTGGACAAGTCAATGCTACAGAAGTTTCTGAAAGCCAACCTTACCTTGTCTTATATTGTGGAATAACACTGATAAAAGAAAAACGACTATCATGCTAAACGTACTGCGTGCAGCCAGTATAGCTCCAGTCATGGCTCCACTAGTGATGGAGTTCCAAGGGTCTTCCTTACCCCGCAAACGCACAAGACCACAGTCTATGGTGGAAAAGAGGCCACCCCATACAGCAAAACTACCTGCAGGAGAAACAGACCCATAGCACAATTTATAGTGAATCACTGATATACAGAATGCTAAAACTAGACATACACAACACAGTTTTCTACCACACGATAAACGAACACAAGAAACGAGTGCAACATCACCTCCAATTTGTGGTGCTCTTACTCTCACAGCATTAACGCTCCCTCTTAGTCTGTGTCGTACACCCTGTAGTAACAGAGTGTGTTTATTAGTAGTAACTGAATAGAAATGGGTATTAGTGTGATAGTAATATATGAGCTCATTTGTTTTGCTGGTGACAGTGAAGCTTACCACAGGTGCGTTTCGAAAGCCTTTAACAGACTGGAACACCCCTCCTCCAATGGCCCCCATGGTAAATGCACCGCCACAGTCGTCAACTATCCTCCATGGACTAAAAACATGAAATGAAAGAGCTATATTTTTAAGTCATTATCCCTACTGTATCATATTTGATGCATTACTTTCTAAGGCCTCTAAATTATCAACATGATCAAAACCTTGCTGAAAAACCTGTTGTGCACAACCTGCTGCATGCCTTTTACATGCCTTACAACATAAAAGTTAATACTGTATTTGCAAGTATAAGGACTTTTAGTATAACTGTATAAACGTCCATCATCAGGTCGTGGTTCATGTGTCTTTTTGCGGTGAAATGTAAGAATAACTTCTATATTGTTAGTAATATTTCAAGATAAACACTTACTGGATGTAATAATATTAGGTTTACTTGATTATCCTTACATATTTATTTATTTTTCAGAAAAATGATGTTACTATTTATCTAGCAAATTGTAACATTTATTTGCACATCTCTCAGTCATCATTGTATTGCATATTATAAGATTATATATAGCCTATATATATATATATATCACACACACACACACACACACACACACATACACATTACACACACACATACACACACACACACACACACACATACATAGGTGTATATATAAGCCATAAACCATATATCAAATATCATACTAATCATAAAACACATTTGCAAACATTTTTAAAGATTTTATTGTATATTTTGTCTAATTGTTCAATAAACTGTTCTATTAAAAGCGTATTTTTCTGATTGTCATATGTCAAGCGTTACTGGGATAAATCATTTAAACATGTAACTTGGTACTAAACAAGAAGTTAAAGCTGCACGTGCAGTAAAAGAGCGAGTTTATTGTGCCCCTTCACTTCTGAGCGCTGAAGCGAGATGAGATCCACGTGATAACGATGTTTATCAAACACTCGGTGTGATAATATGTCAACAGTGTGTGAACTGAGACAGCAGCTACTGTAGAGCGTGACTGCGGAGAAATAAATCGACACCATGAACGCAAACGAGAACACAAACTGCTTCAAATAGCCACTGTTTCCCGACAGGACCTGAAGTGCGGACCGCTCAGAAGTGCAGAGAGCTTGAACTTTACCAGGGTTCACGCGCGTATTCCTCCATCATAACCTCCTGACGTCAGACAGCTCGCTTGCGCAATCTTTCCGTGACAGGAGCTTCAGTTTGCAACCATTCAACTTGAGCTATTTTGTTTTACTAGACACACTGTTCCTTAAAATATATATTTGTTAATGCATATTTGTTGCAAGGATTAGAGCAACTCTCTGACAATTGGATAAATAATCTGTCCGATTTTCAGTGGGATTTTTTTCAGTGATCTGTGAAAACAGATCAGATGATAATTTTGTTTACTATCCAGACAGGATCTGAAATAACCAAGAGCCCTGTGACTTCAGGACCGTATCCCGTAATCACAAACGAAGATAGGCTAGTGTAAAATATGAAACTCAAAAATATTTTTTATAAAATTATATAAAGTTGTATTTGATTATATAACTTTTATTTATTTATTTAATTTATACACACATACCCAATCACGCATAATAATACTATCATAATCACACATTTCATAATATTTAAAAACAAAACATCAGATATAAATGCATAAACCTTAGTGTTCCTGGCCAATCAAAATAGGTACATTACATGATAATTTAATAATAAATTAGATTCGCGAAGTTGGAAAGTAATGCACCAGTCGCTTAGCGATGACGTAAGCCAACAGATGGCAATGTTTATTTGTTAAATCTGGACCACCCTACATTTGAACTGATGAACAACGATTAATAAATGACTTAGATAACAGTTATACAAGTTATCGATGCATGTTACAAATGTATGTATATATATATATATATATATATATATATATATATATATATATATATATATATATATTATATATATATATATAGTATAACGCTAAATGAAATCCCATGCAGTTTATTTTGCGCCTCGCGCTCTGCAGTGCAAGCCACTGAGGGTCAAAATAAGCTGATCGCTGCAGTTGTCAGTGTTATCCGAGCGAGGGCGAAGGTGTGCGACCCGTGCTGCAACTTGTGAAGAAAGTTTTGGTTGCCCTTGTAGCGCATAATGTCGGGTAGATCCTGTCCTGCAGCTGTCAGTTGAATTCTCCGGGATTATCTGCGTGAAATCATGCTGTGCGTCCTGACCAGAACTGCGGTGAGTGATGATTATTATTATCATAAAGTACAATACTCACACTAAGAACGAACGCAGCGACTTCAACAGTTCATTGAACGCCTGATAATTACATGCGCCAACAGTAGCCGTGAGGCCCCTTATATCTCTTGATGTGCTGCTCGCTTTTTATTCATTGCAACATGATCGGAAACATTGTATGCATTTGTTGTGCATCATTTCGACTGTTGTTACGATCGTCTACTAACAGCGATTGAATTATGACATGTTGAGATGATCAACTTAATTACATCACAAAACAACAACAAACAGCCTCTGTCAAGAAACACGGATGCCACTGCATGCACTTTGAAAACGAGCCAGATCGATCAATATTCACCAGGTCCGTTCAGACAAGTTTAGTGGCATGTTTTTAAACGTGTGTGTGTGTGTGTGTGTGTGTGTGTGTGTGTGTGTGTGCTGGAAGGTCGTCGAGAAAGATCAATTTTCCGAAGCACGACAGAAGAAAGCCTCAATTTATATAAGAGTTTTTATTTATTTTATTGTTTTATTTGCCATTTAAGGGGATTTATTTATTTATTGCCTTTTAGGATGATATTTACTAATAAAAACGCATGGTGCATTTATATATGAAAATTAAACTAAATTAATGAATTGAAATAAATTGTACAAAACTCATTTGGACACAAGAAACTGAGCCTGCATACCATTAAAATAATAACTAGATTATTATTATTATTATTATTATTATTATTATTATTATTCTTTGTATTTGTCTATTGTAATTAATAGATATAATATATATATATATATTATATATATATATATATATATATTATATTATATATTATATAGAAATATTATTATTCATTTGTTTTATTCTCACAGCTACAAATCAGAGGCCCCTTTCAGAAAGGAGCTTCAGTGAAAACTCTTGAGTGTGTTTACACTAAACTGAGTGAAACTCTGGGTTTTCAGTTTCAGAATGGGAGGTTTGTCAAACCCATTTCTGAAAGAGAGGAAACTTATACTCAGAGTCAGTTAACATGGTAACTTACCCTGTGATCCTAACCTGGTCTGCTGTCCTGGTCTGAGTTTCTTTTGGTCTCCTCTCCCTTTTTAAAGTCAAAGCAATATTTTAATACCTCATTCATTCATACTGCATAAATGCTTTTCTTAGTTAAATCTAAGTAAGTCATTTTCTTAGTGGAATCTAAATGAAGTGATTTTACTTAAAACAAGAAAAATAACAAGATTACCCCATTGGCAAATCATTTGCAAAATAAAAAAAATCCGCAGACTAAATTTATGTACTACTTTATGTAATTTTTCTTATGTAGAAAATGCATCTTGATTTAAGAATCTTATTCTCTGTATTCTTAGACAAGGACGGGCCTGGTGAAGCCCTGCCGTCTACTGAGTCCATTGCCAGTTGTCCAAATTTCTGAGCGGCCGCTGGTCCATCAGGAGAGTCTCCCGAAGCTGCCCGTTCCTCCGCTGCAGCAGACATGCTCACGCTATCTGGCCTCGCTCGAGCCGCTGATCAGTGCGGAGGAGATGACGCACACGCGTGAGCTCATGGACGAGTTCCTGCGGCCCGGTGGCATCGGAGAGAGACTGCAGAAGAGCCTTGAGCGCCGGGCCCGCAAAACCGAAAACTGGGTGCGGAAGAAGCACGCACTTCATTATAACTGTACTTTATCACTTGTTTTTTTTTTTTTTTTTTTTTTTTTTTTTTTTTTTTTTTCAATTTACTAATAACAAATAACTTACATAACACACAAAAAAATTAAAAATCATATTTTAATACCACGCATAAAATAGCCCTACTTCCTGCCCATATGCAAAAACATTTGTAGGTTAATGTGGGCTCCAGTGCTCCTTATTGTTGTCTTTTCTGAGGTAAATCACATTACATGACTATTCACAAGCTGTTTTATTGACCGTATAAATGCTTGGAAATAATATTTAATGTTTTCAAGTCTATTCATTATTTGTAGTGCACCACCCAATAATCGCAATAAGCCTGTTTTGTTACTTTTAATATAATACAAATAGTAGCCTTTAAATTCTGTAAATTTTGTCACGAAATATAACCGATAAATGTGTTTTTCCACTCTAGCAAATCAGATAACACAGAGGCATGTCAGTCATTCTGCATGCTATGTTGCTGACATGTCTGTGGAGGCGGGGCTTTTGAGAGACGGCTTGTTTTAAAAATGGGATCCTGCACCAATTCCAAATTTAATTTTAAGTACACAGTACTTTTATTTTGCGTGTGTATTAAACTTTTAACTACTCCAAATATTACAATTATTCCCCCTGTCATTGTATGATGCAGCTCTCTGACTGGTGGATGCAGTGGTCTTACCTGGACTCCCGAATGCCTGTGGCGATGTACACAAGCCCAGGGGTCGTTTTACCCAAAATGCACTTACAGGACCGTCAGGGACAAATGAGGTGGGTGACAATGGTTACTTTTATTTGGGCACATAACTAAGCAAATTTGAGTATTGAAGACAATGTGTGGTTGAAATATATAACTATTCAAGTGTATTTACACTACCGCTGTCTGCTGTACACAACACTACAAATAGTTTGGTGTTAGTAAGATAAAAGAATAAATGAATATTTTAATTCACCAAGGATGCATTAAACTGATCAAATGTCATAGTAAAGAATTATACATTGTACCATAAAATGTATATTTCAAATAAATGCAGTTCTTTTGAACTTTCTATTCATCCAAAAAAATCTTGAATAAATGTATCACAGTTTCTACAAAAATATTAAGCACCATAACTGTTTTCAGTGTTGATAAAAATAATAAATGTTTCTTAAGCAGAAGATCAGCATATTAGAATGATTTCTGAATGATCATGTGACACTGAAGACTGGAGAAATGATCCTGAAAATACAGCTTTGCATCACATGAATAAATCACAATTCAATGTATTTATAATAGAAAATAGTGATTTTAATATAGCTCTATTTACTTAATTTTTTATCAAATAACTATCATACTATGTCATACTATGACATCAGTCTTGCTGAGCGTAAGATTATGGAAGCTTGCTTCTGCCGTGGACAAAAAAATAGAAAAATAAATAAAAGATGATTGCGACTTTATATTATTAAAAAAAAAATTCTGAATTGTGAGATACAAAGTAAGACTTGCTAGGTATAAAGTGAGAATTGTGAAAAATAAACTTGGAATTATGAGATAAAGTTATAATTGAAAGTTTATATTGTGCAATTCTTAGTTAACATCTCGCAATTCTGACTTTTTTTCAGAACTCAGAGTTTACATTAAAAAAAGCCCAAATTGTGAGATAAAAAGTCGCAAAGTAATATACATTGCTAAGAACTTAATTTGGACAAATTTAAAGGAGATTTTCTCAATATTTTGATTTATTTGCATCCTCAGATTCCAGATTTTCAAATAGTTGCATCTCAGCCAAATATTGTCCTGTCCTGACAAACCATACATCAATGGAAAGCTAATTTTACCCTTATGACTGAAAAAACTTCCCTTATGCCTGGTTTTGTGGTCCAGGTTCACATATGTATGCATATATATTCTTGAAATGCAAAGAGTATTGAATTATTTCCAAACTCATGTTGGACAGGTCTTTAGATTTGAGGTTTTAAATATCACATCGACCTTTACGCAGAGTTCTCGCTTTGCTTGGCTATTTTTGGCATATGCGCTACTCATGGCATTGCACTGTTTTTTCAAAGGGATGTGCACTTCAGATTCAGCCCTGTTCCCCTTTTAGATTTGCCCTTATATCTGGGCAATCAACACCTATAGTGACATTTAATATCTAGCCAGATACATTACTGTATGTTTACTATATAAAACCATTACATGTGTTGTGTGGTGTTAGTATGTAGTCTTCTGCTACATGATATCTATAGTCTGCTTTTTTTCAGCCACAGGTTATCAATATTTTTAAGATTGACAGTCCTTAGTGTGAATGAAAACAATCAGTCTTTTTTGACCTGAGTGCCTATTTTTTCAACAGTGACATAATATGTTTTCATAGGCTGTTCAGATTTAGCAATCCAAGCATTCTCTTGATTATAGGTTTGCTGCTAAACTCATTGCTGGGGTTTTGGATTTCAAAAGCATGATTGATAGGTGAGTTATTTTCTTAAGCAATTTTAAAGTGTACAGATGGATCAGTTTGTTTTAATGGACGTTCTTTACTGTGGCATAGTCACACATTGCCTGTGGAATATCTGGGTGGCAAGCCTTTGTGCATGGATCAGTATTACCAGGTGCTGTCTTCGTGTCGGATCCCTGGACCCAAGAGAGACACTGTGGTGAACTACGCTGTCGGAAAGACCCCTCCTACGCATATCACAGTGGTCCACAACTTTCAGGTGCATCTTGTAATAATATTTCACAATGTTACTGTTGCACTGTATTTTTTTAGCTTAAGAGTCTTTTTAAAAACATTACAAAAATCCTATGACCCTAAACCTTTGAATGGGATTGTTTATAGTTTATGTACGAGTTTTCAGTTTAGACTGATGCTTTGGTATTTCCAGTGATGTTGATTTTGTTAGTAGGCGATATGCAGTAAGATAAAATTCATAAAGATCTGTTTCTCTCTGTATTGCTCAGTTCTTTGTTCTGGACGTGTACAACAGCGATGGATCCCCACTGACTGTAGATCAGCTCTATGTTCAGCTGGAAAAGATCTGGAACTCTTCCCTTCAGTCCAATAAAGAGCCGGTTGGCATCCTGACCTCCAACCACCGCAACACCTGGGGCAAGGCCTACAACAACCTTATCAAGGGTGAGTTGACTGAAAAATTGTATTCTGTGTATTTGATAACATCAGTAGAATCATACTTGGCAGAAGACTCCTGTTTCTTAGGCCTTGTTCAGAATGTCAGTCCAAATCGGATTATTTGTATGTACGATTGGAATCTGATTTAAATGATTTCAAACCACATATGAATGTGGTTTGAAACGGATTTGTAAAAATCATATTAAATTGTAAATCATATAAAAAGTTGTACGAAGATGGTACTTCAAATCCTTTTAGCGGGCTCCTCCCCCTAGAAAGGAAAGGAGTCAAGAATCCATATTTGGTCTCTGTTTTGTGAGAAAAATAATATTGTGACAGAAATTTATAAATTTGTGACGGGAAAATTCATCAAAAAATTTTTAAGGAGTTTGGTGGCAATTTTTGGTATATCGCCTAAACAATATCTCACAGGAACCTCAATTTTTGTAATATCACCTTCAAATTTGGAACATAAGTTAGTCAGACATATGGCTTTGATTTTATAGCAAATATTTAATTTATATAAAATTATTTTTTCCAGTAAATTAAACTTCTTTAACTTTACTTTGTATATATGCATATATAATCTTAATGTGATACTTATTTAAATATATGTTTTAAAATACTATATTCAAAATCGCGTAATTGCGTAACTTCAAATTCTGATAAAGGATTGTGCACCTCTGCATAACCTGTGAACCCTGCTTAATTTTTCCACTCTAGAGCTCACATGAATTATTCAGTACTGGGTGTTGTGTTGGTGGACATGGTGTTGATTTTCCTGTGCCACTCATCTTTATGCTGTTCCAGACAAGACAAATAAGGAGTCAGTGAGGGCAATCCAGAAGAGCATCTTCACAGTATGTCTTGACGCTCCAAAGCCACGTGTGTCAGATGAGATGTACTTTAACAAGGTGGCCGCTCAAATGCTCCATGGCGGAGGCAGTCGCTGGAACAGTGGGAACCGCTGGTTTGACAAAACACTGCAGGTTACTATCATGCATGTATGATCACTGAATCCAGTGTATGTTCACAGGGTAGATAGGAATCCAGACATACAGGGATATTCTTCTGTACCTGGGTTCTTTTCTGTATCCCACAGTTCATAATTGGGGAGGACGGGTCGTGTGGACTCACCTATGAACATGCTCCGGCTGAGGGACTTCCCATTGTTTTCCTGGTGGACCATGTTGTTGACTATATGTAAGGATATTACATCATTTAAATCTTAATGAAATTTTTAAAAGGAACTTTCAGCAAAAAAAAATTTACACTACTATTCAAAGTTTGGGATCGATAAGATTTTATGTTTTTTTTCTCATGCTCACCAAGATTGAATTTATTTGAAACAGTATACTGTGATCAAAAATAAAACAATATATTTTAACATGTAATACTGTGAAAAGCTATTATTACATCATTACTCCAGTCTTCAGTGTCAAATCCTTCAGAAATCAAATAGCTGATTAGCTGCTCAAGAAACATTTGATTATTATCAGTTGAATATATTTTAAAAACCATGTAATTTATTTCTGTGATGCGAAGCTGAACAGAATTCATTTGCATCATTTCTCCAGTCTCAATACTGATAAGTCACATGATCTGATCAGAAATGTATATTTTGCTAAATATTAATCTGTAAAAAAAAATTTTTTTATTGTTTTAAATGCATCATAACATTATAACAGATTTGCTGAAGCACCACCACCAATAAATCAAAAAACCGATATGATGCTGAAATAATGTGTTTTCCTAAACACAAGGCACTCAAACACCAAATATCACCACCACCAATAAATCAAAAAACCGATATGATGCTGAAATAATGTGTTTTCCTAAACACAAGGCCCTGAATAGGTTTGATAATCTAGAATTGTTGCTTTTTGTGAAAGAATCGTTGTTCAGAAAGGTTGTAGATAATATGGCATGCAACATGTGTGTAATAGGAAGAGAAGTGAGATGGTTCGAACTCCCATGATTCCACTTGCTATGCCACAAAAGCTTCGATTCAACATCACACCAGAAATCAAGAAGGACATTGAGAAAGCCAAACAGAACATGAACATGTGAGCACATTTCAAACCGTTATAATGGTGTTTAAATCAATATTCACCTATAATAAATTAATATTACATAATGTACAGGTACTTCTGTAATCCTCTTATGTCCTCTGTCTAGAATGGTTAATGACCTGGATGTTCGAGTGCTCAACTTCACACACTATGGAAGAAAATTCCCAAGGTCTTATAAAATGAGTCCTGACGCATTCATCCAAATGGCTCTTCAGTTGGCATACTACAGGTGAGTTTGACATCCTAGTGCTGAATAAAGCACTAAAACCTCTGATCAACTACCTCTAAAATCCCTAAACCTTCAGATAGCATATGTTCACATCCCATTGGCTTCTCTCACTTAATTTCCTAGGTTGCATGCATGCCATTTATGCCACATTTCTCCTTGTCAACATCTTTAAAGGTCAAGTATGTAATTTTTTTATGTTAAAATACTTTCTTCTAACTTAGTTTCATGTGAAGAGTGACATAAGTAAGCCATTTGTAGGTTGACTTCCTCAAAGAGTATAAACACTAGCTCTGTTTATTTGAACCAGAACCAGCTCAACCAGAGACATGAATCTGGGGCAGCACTATCTGCATTGGTATCTACATAGCCAAAAGGGGCTTGGAAAGCGTTTTTTTTGTATTCTGTTTAGTGCCACTAGTGGCGTATAAATTGCATACTTCATCTTTAAAACGTGCAATTCATTCAGGAAGTGAAGAATTGCAGAAACTGATACAAAAGTGCTTTTTTACTGAAATTACTAACACCAACTTATATAAGTAGAAAAGTTGCATGTGGATAAAAAAAAAAAATTATTAGGAAATTTGTGTATTTCTTAAAATTAAAGTGTGGTAAGGTATGTGTCAATTTTGTGTCATTGTGTTCTTCAGCCCCCCGAAGATTGCTAACTAACAAGAAATGCAAGGTGATTACATATGCACCTGTAACCACACCAGTCCACTTGATCTTGTTCCTGTTTTAGGATGTATCAGACATGCTGTCCGACCTATGAGAGCGCCTCCTTACGCATGTTTAAACTGGGCAGAACTGAAGCCATTCGATCCACCACAACAGAATCACTGCAGTTCACAAAAGCCATGGATGATCCATCAAAACAAGTACAAGTTTACATTTTAGTAGTGTTCTCATTTGAGTACGTTTTGTGAATTTTCTGTGTTATTTATTTCCATATTCTTCCAATTTGCAGAAGAGTGAGAAAGCAGCACTGCTCGAAGAGGCCATCAAAGTCCACAGAAAGCACACACACATGGTGAGCATTGTTAGATTTTGCTGTATTTGGCTGAGGAATTATTTGGGTGGACTAGATTTCTTTTATACATTACATAAGTAAGCCAAAGTTCTTGTGGGGAGAATATTTTATTGAAGGTGGCAGTTCTTCAGCAGCGATGTTAGCATGTCATCCTTAACCCAAGGTACTGTCTGTGAGACCAGACCTTTATACCTGGTAACAAATGTGCTACGATCAATACAATAACAACCCATGGAGAGCCAATGATAGTGTGACCTCATGACGACCTGATACGACCTTTCCCATAGAGAGCACACGCTAATTATATGGGCCATATGGGTCACACCTTTGTAAACTGAGTTTCAGTTGATTGCATCTGAGGCACAGTCACAATTGATGCATTCTGACTTGATGCATTCTTACACTGCTAAAGAGTTGGATTCTCATGCTAAACATGACCAGAGTCTCGGTTTTTGTTTCCTTGTGATCAGGCCATCCATGGGCAGGGTATAGAGAGGCACATGCTGGGTCTAAGGATGATAGCCATTGAGGATCTGACCTCTTTACCTGATATCTTCATGGACACTTCGTTCGCTGTGGCTTCACATTTTAATCTCTACACAAGTCAGGTTTGTAAATTTGGTTCTTGACTGCTACTCCAGACCACGTACAGTACATACTGCATTTAAATACGGTTGTCACTTCTGGGCACTTAATAACAATCTATATACACAGAACTTGGCAATTAATGGAAATTAGCTTGGAATTGATCCACTCTAATGCCATCTTATATTGAATAATATCTTGTTCATCTTTTTCAATTAAATGAAAGTGAGTGGGAGCTGGGTTTGTCAAGTTCAAAAAGCATCATAAAGTAACCATAAGTTCACTTACGTTAATACTTTAATAAGCTTTCTCCAAAACAGCTGTAATTTAGTTTTACAAAACTATTCCCAACATTTAACAAGCTTTTTTTTTTTTTGCTACTGTACCTTTAAGACTTCTATATGTATATGACCTCTGTTATTATTAGCTAACCTCTTTGCATGGGAAATGAGTTGCAGTGCTTTCTTACATCTTGTGGGTTTGCATAGTTGGCCTGCTTTACATTGTGTCCGGTTCACAAAACAAATGCTCAGACGGTTTAGACTGAAGTGATGAGATAAGGGACCTTTCTACAAATAGACTTAAAGCTGCTCGTAACATTGAGCTCCTTCAGAAAGGTTATATGCACTAGCATAAGTGCTAACCCTAAGCCAGGAACAGCACAATGCTTGGTAGAATCCCAAAATCAAGGTACAAACAAATAATGGCTTCTGGTTTATCTATGCTACTTTCTTTCTAAAGGTAGAGATTTGTCCCGGTGTTTATGGTTTTGTTGGAGACTCTTGAGTAACAGTGTCTCACTGTCATGTAATACCTTGCAAGTCATTCTGCCTAGTTGATGCCCTTTGATATAGATTACACTACAGATACATAAATCTGACAGATGCTTTTCAGAGGACACTTCTGTGCTGCAACAGCCTTTAGCTTCAGTTAAAGAAAGGATTGTTTTGGAATGTATTTACAACTGTATTGGTACTAGGGGACTTGCAGGATAACAATATTGAAAGGCTATATAGAACAGACTTTTTTAACAGTCGCAAAGTAATTGCTTATTCTGAAGAAGTACCTACTTGGAGAGTATGCGATTTCGGATGCAGCCAGTTTAGCTACTACTGCCGCACAAAATCATGTCAGAGGAGATACTCGACCCACAGCTGGCCAGTTTTTTGGATTCCAAAACAAAATCAATTTAATGATGAATTTGCTAACATTCTTTGGGTGTACTGTCCCTTTAAGAGTTTGAATGCCGTGTGAATCTATCTGTTGTTGTTGTGAAATGCAGCATTTTCATGGAAATTCTGTGGTTGTATTCTTTGTTGTTCAGGTTGGATCAAAGACAGACTGTGTAATGTGTTTGGGACCCATGGTTCCTGATGGTTATGGTATCTGCTACAACCCCATGGATGACCATATCAACTTCGCTGTGACCGCCTTCAATAGCTGCGAGGAAACAAATGCCACAAGACTCTCACAGTTTCTAGAGGACTCACTTCTGGACATGAAGACTCTTCTGGAGCAGGTGTCTAAGACCCAGTGAATGACGACACTTCATTAATGGCAAAAGAAACCTTCATATAAGCCATGAAGACCTTTCAGAAGGCTCTTACTACTTTCACTGTCAATAAACTGACTGATATTGGTTTTCCATATCTTTAAGGTCACGTGAATTTTTTTTTTTCACTATGCAGAGACTATAAGTAACTAAGAACACCATTTTTAGGTTGATTTCCTTGAAAAGTGTAAACATAAGTGACTATGTGGTGCTTTTAAACATTTGATTTGTTTGTTTGAGGAACCTGACCAGAATGACACAGCGATGTTGACTCTGTAGTGTGGGTTTGGGGCTGAACTATCTGTTTGTCTAACCAATGGACGTCAGGAAACCGGTTTGAAAACAGTCATTATTTTCACAGGGTATTTAGTGGCATAGAAATGACACACTTCACCTTTCAGGGAAGAGACTATGGACTAAGAGGCTACTACAGACATAAACAGGGACAGCCAGAAACACAAACTCCTTCTATTTTTATTTCAGTTTCAACTGTAGAAATTGTAAGTGTGAGAAAGCTCTTGATATCATCCAGTGCCATTTGTTAAACCCAACGTATACTTTAGCATTTTATGTATACACTAGGGTATGTGTACAGTGTGTGTGACATCAATTTTTGGTTCATTACATTTCGCTCATACTGTAGAAGTGCAGTGTTTGTTTGTTTTTTGCACTAATTAGTTTGCCTCAAGTGCAGTCTGTTTTGTCACATACACTGCCCTGGGCCTGTTTCACAATCAGAAAGAAAAAGCAGGAAACTGGAAGAAACAAACATACATTACATACAGACACAGACATTATAATGTTTATTTTATATTTATGTTTGTATTGATTAACTGTTTTGACTGGTTTGTATTGTTGCATTGTGGGATGCGAAACTAGAGGAAAACCATTTCCCTACATTGCATGACATTAAATGTGTGTGACAAATAAAGAATCCTTACTAACTCAAAAATGACAAAAAACTACTGAAGGTGGCAAAAAACATATATGCCCACATTAATGAGCGCTTATGTGAGGGCATTACAACATACCTGCAACTCTACTTTAAACCCATTTTTATTGCTCATAACTATTGGGAAGAAAAAGTGCAGACACTGCAAGAGGATGAATGTTTCCAGAGCACATGTGCATGTGTTTGCACATGCTTTCTACACTTTAAAAGGCTGTCCGTTCGACTGTGCACATACACTAATGCACATGTAAAAACAAAGTATACTTTTAAAAGTTCCACGGTAGTTTCACAAATGGTGAGTAGGACTGCTATGCTCAATTTAGAGCCATATGGACTTTTTCTGAATCACTAAAATATAAAAAAATTATAATTGTTATTTATTTTGTGCTGATTAGCAGTAAACTTGACGCGTTATATATACAAAAGCACTTATATAAACAGTAAATTGTCTGTTTTTAGTTTTTAAATGATATTAAAAACTGACATGATTATATCTTTGATATAAAGTTAATAAATCCTATCATCTGTTCTGAATCAGTTGTGCTAAATTATATTGAGGATGATTTTTAAATGCCCCAAGGCTCTTTATGGACCAGAAGCTCTCTACTACACTGGTTGTTTTTCAGAAGGGTTAATGTATGAATACTCGGCCCTGAACATGCCCTTGATTTGCTGGTACTTCCCATGGAATTCCACTTCAGCCCTGCTTCCTGAGGAGCTCCACAGGAAGAGCCGAGTCCCTCTGAAGATGGTCGTCTTTAAGGCATCCACATCCCGGATCTGGGTAAGTGAAGAAAACATCAGAGAGTTGCAGCATAAACATGTTTATGTTTAACCCATGGGGCATCATTTACATCCACAATGTGTACCAAATTTAGTGCTTGCACAACTACTTATTTTTATTGGATGCCAGCTCAATGTCTATCTGATGTGAACGACTCCCAAAGCAGTCCGTCATCAGTGTTCGTTTAATTTTGTAAACGCAAACCTCTTGAGTTTCATTTAGTTCAAACCCTTATAGAGTCTACATACATCTCTTCCTTTATCAGACAAATGATTATGCTTATACACTACCATACAAAGGTTTTGGGTCTTTTTTTTTAATTTTCAAAGAGCTCTCCGATTCTCACCAAGGCTGCTGTTGTTTGATCAAAAAACAGTAATATTGTGAAATATTATTACAATTTAATATAACTGTTTTCTATATATTTTAAAATGTAAAAGTGTCTTCAGTGTCACACGAACCCTCAGAAATCACTTTAATAAGATACAAATAATTTCTTACTAAAAACAGATGTTGCTTAATATTTTTGGGGAAAATTATGCTTTTTTTAAGGATCAGAAAAATCAAAAGACCAGTTTATTTTAAATAGAAATAACATATTTACACTTTGGATCAATTTAATGCATCCTTGCTGAAAAAAAAAATCCTTTAATTTACCGTCCTCAAACTTCTGAATGATAGTGTTTATATAAAGGATTGATGAACAGTGACTTACCAGTATGTAAGTGGAGTTTGTATCGGTGTTGTTGAGCACAGAAAGCGCTCTGATCTGAATCCTGAAAGCAGGTGGAGCATCGATGAACACGCGACAGCTCTGAGTGTTAGAGGTGGCTGCGCTCTTGATCGGATTCTCAATGAGCCCAGACGGAGAGAACAGCTGAACGTCACACCCTTGGAGGAAGATACATGCTGTGTTACATCCTTTCAGATTATTTCACTTTGCAAAATTCTTTGATCATTTAATAATACTTGCTTTCCAAAAAAATTTTTTTTAAAATTTACTACCCTCAAACTTTTGAACATTACAGGTGAGTAAATGACAGAATTTTCAATAAATTACATTTGATAAATATATGTACATATTTCATCAAGTATGCATTAAAAATAATTAAGTTTAATTGCGTGTTTGTAATAACACACCTCCATGGTGGCTTTTTTTGTTCTTTATGCTCTGATAAAATAGCAGCACTCCATTGCCAGGGGTCAGGCGGCTCTGACGCACCAGTAGCACATTTGATCGTGATTTCAGTGTTTTACTGGTCATCCTCTCACAGAGACGCATCAGGATGAGTCTGTCGTACAGGGCGATATTCTCCTCTGAAGATTACAGACAAACATACACACACTTCACCAAACTAGTACTGCATCAGATTCCTGTCTGTAAGAAATGAAAGCTCTGTACTTACTCTGCCGGCAGTTTAGAGTGCTGGATATGATTTTGATCTGAATAACCTCATCAAGAGGTCAGCCAATAGCAAATATACACCTCGCCTGAGTGATGTTGCGCAGATCAATAGTTCCTAAGTCTTGAAGCAGGAGTTGCCAACAGAAACCTGAAACCAGAGTAGATGACTTATTCATCATAGTTTTTTTCCATTTATCCCTCCATTCATCCGTCTATTCATGAAACAATCCAAAAACAATTTATTGATAGAAATTATAAATAATATAAATTATATTAACTGTTATAATGTCTGGGGAGCCAAACAGGAAGTAATTATATATAATATGAATATTAAGTTGTAATTCTGTATATATACACATCTAAATCTGAATATATAGTTTACATCATAAATATGTAAATGCAAAACATGAAAATATAGTTATAAACCCTGATAAAATATTGATATTTTGTGAACATAATGGTATTTAGAGTTCTAACTATATATTCAGATTTGCATGTATATTGAGAGACTAAATGTATATATTCAGAGTTTTAACCTGGGTTAATATAGTTAACTAAGACGAAACCATAAAAAATAAAAATAAATGTGTTATTTGAAATAAAATAACTGGGAAAAAAAAACACTAAAAAAAAAAGCACATCTACTAAAATTTAAAATAAATATTTAAAATTATATATTTGGATTTATAAATATATTTTTACATTTCATATAATTATTTTCAGTTGGCCGTTTCATAATAATAATAATAATATAGGCCTATTTATGCCCATTTACAACATAAACTTATACTATTAATAACATAATAAATCTATTATTATGTTGACATTCTTTAACATTTAATACCAATATTCCAGATTTAAGGATTTTCAAGATAAAACGCTACAAAATTGTAGAATATGCCCCCTTGCGATCCTGAAAAAGTTATCAGTCTTATATGGAGCTAGCAGACACTTGCCTCCTAACTGGTCTGTGGTGGTTCTGTTGTTGAGCTCATGGTACTTTTCATCATGTCTGGAGCTGGTGCTGGTGTGGTTCTCCATGTCCCCTCTCCTCTCCGGGGCTCTGACTGCATGTGAGTGCTGCTGGGCTCTGGTGTGGAGGTCTGAGCTGAGGAACAGTCAGGGCTATAGCAGGCCTGGATGGTGATGGGTTTTGGCAAGTTTAAGCAAAGAAAGGGACTGACAGGAAGAGGGCTGGATGGGCCCATGCAGGACACGGTCCGAGACTGGATCCCATCGCCACATGACACTGAGCACTACATTAGAGAACAGAGAGACAGTGAGGAATGGAGAAGCACTGACTTTATGTACACAAGAATATTCTGTAATATCCAAAGCTGCGTTGTTAGCATGTGTAGTCTGGATCATGGATGTGTTGACACATTACCTCACTCCATTCATGCACGTCCCAGTGGAAAGAACAGACTTGTGTGAAGCATGGTGCAGTGACGGGAGGCTTGTTTCCTGGGTCACACCGGTCCTCCTCCACAACCCTCTCTATTCCTCCTTCATACTGAACACATCACACACTCCTCACAGCTACACCCATCCCGCACGACACCGAACACTCACCCTGCTCTCCCGCCTGCCACCTACACAATCATTACATCAGTAAATAAAAACTCACACAAATAAAAAATACAATAAATATAAATAGATATTTTCAGCATTCCAAGCAGCCTAGTAAAATGTATGCAACATTATGACTTATTCTGAATGACCGCTTTAGCAGCAGGCTAGTAGCCACCTGAAGGTAAAGAAGACACTCCCATGCTCTCCTCACGTGTAAATGTATTTGCTTTTGTAAACCACCTCCACAAGTATGTAGCTGAGAAACCGAAAGTAAAATGAGTTTAAAACCGCAATGTTTAAGGTGTACGTAGCAGGACATACTGATAGGCTACAGGGCTGGGCGTACATCTCTGGTTTACTGGTACGATCACAAAGGAACTCTGGGACTTCTAGACGTGATTGGTGATCCACACAGGAGAACCAAACCTGCTGAGATCCTGCGTAAGCATGTGAAATTATGCACACAGAGTCACAAATGAGATTTGGCCATAATTTCAGCATGTGCATTCCGCTCTCACTTACCATTCCCACAGGTCTTTGAGCACTGGCCAATCACAGGACTCCAAACATAAACTGGAGCCATTCTGGAGTGGGGCATTACACGGGTGTCTGCACGGATCAGCTGGGTATTGAGAAGACATTTTGGAACAGATCACAAATAGACCTAATGTTCTGTTGCATCACCATTAAAGAGTAATTAGCTTAATAAGTAAAGTGGATTTACTTATTGAGTTAACATAGTTATCATGTGCATTGTAATGTTCAAAGCGGATGTCATAATACATTAGTAGTCCAGGACAATTTTAAAACGAGTGGCTCATTCATACCATTGCGTCTTAGTGACATGCAACACTTGATGCTTTGGCTTCTTTTGAAATACTTTTTGTTTGCAGAGATAATATACCTACTTATTGGCCATTTTTAAACCTAAATTACTTTATATTGACTTATTAATTTATGATATTGACAATATTAACTGTTATATTGAATATCTGTTTTAAATCTTGAGATTGTGCTGATATTCAGTACAGCAGCACTCTTACTTGTGTGATATTGCTTAATTATTATCTGATGTCAATAATGTATGCTGAATTAATTTTGTAGCACAGTACCTCTCTTTGGGAATCCCAGCCGACAGGACAAACGTCCACCACACAGGGAACGTGTTCTGGCGGTTTGGGTTCAGAGCACAGGTTTTGGTCAACCTCAGAGTCAGATCCATGATGGGAGCAGACACACGACACTGTTCTCTGAGCCTCCCCGGGTCCACACACAGCCGAACACTCGCCAGGCTCGGACACCTGCCATCTACAACACACACACACACACACGTGCATGAATATACACACACACGACTGCAAGAATGAACAGCAATCATTTGAATGTTAAGGTGAACATTAAATCTAAATTTACCTGTTGCCAATGTTATTTTAAACATTTTAACACACTAAAAACAATTTATTAATCTCATACATAAAAAAAAATCAATCCATTAAAAAAATTTAATCCTTACAATTCAGCTAACTCGGAAATTCAATCAAACTTGGTAATTCATTTAATTCTCACACACTTTTGCGCATTACCTGGCAGGGCAGATTTGGGGGTTGCAGGTCTCAGTGGTTTGAGGTTTCGAGTCAAGCGTACAGTCTGAGTCAGGCAGCTCCGCTTTCACCGTACCCTGCTTCTGAACACATGTGACAGAGCGCACTCCCTCTCCCACGCCACAGGGGGCGCTGCAGGGCCCAAACTCACCGACATCCCAACTACAACACATGCACAAAATAAACAAAGAATCTGTCAAAATCACACCTTCAGTCCTTGCAGGTGTCATAATATTATTTATAATGAAACGTTGACCGTTGGCAATAACGCAACAATAATAAGTATTCTTTTAAAATATAAAAGGGTCTCATTGACTTGGCCAAATGAAGTCAGCATCAAGTGGGTCAGGTAGAACAGGGCCAGAGTGGTTTCCTATTTGTCTGTACTCAAGAAAAAGCTATTAATCCAATTTTTGCCCGTTTATGAATTTTTCTGATATGTTTGAAAGGCTCCTCTGAGGCAAAACTATGAATCTGAAACACTGAAAGGCACCTGGGTGGGCAGTCGGGCTGGAAGCAGGGCTGCAGCTGATCTGGTGTTTGAGGGGTGAACTACTACAGAGCTCATCTTCCAGACACTTGAGTGAGAGACCATCCACACAGTGCTGACTGATTTTCTGGATGCCTACAACAGAAAGAGAGAGCAACCAGAGAGCAACCAAATTCATGGGCAAGATAATATTAAGCAATTGGATTGTATTTTAATTTATTACAAAACAGTATGAAGTTAACAAAACTTCTTCCTTGTAGCGTGTTTTATGTGCAGAATGTCACTGCTGGTGTGTTACCTGTGCTGCAGGTCACGGAGAAGGCAGATATGACAGTGGACCATCTGCCTTCAGCAGCTCTCTCCAGTGAAACAGCTTCAGAAGAGTAGTACTGGTATGAGATGTTTGGGGTGGTAAGGTCTCCATACTCTTGCCCGTATTTTCGAAACACCAAAAAAATGAGCAGTTTTTGTTACAAACAACGATTTTTGAACATTACCATATAAAGTCACAAATAACAAAGGGCCAGTAACAAAGAAGGGTACGGCACACCTGTATGTGGATTTTGTCTGTGATTGTTCCAGAGATGGTGAGCTCTTCATTTTGAGGCAGATGGTCCAGTGTAAGGAACAGGTTATAGATTATGGGGCTCTTCTCCAGAGGTGAGGGGTATGTGATGCTCAGGCCTGGGCTTCCATCTCCAGACACCACATATTTATCATTTAACAACACCGCTGCAGGAAAAAAGAGGGACATTTCTTTCATATCATTTTTGAACAGTATTGATTATTTCTTAGGACATATACTCAGATACAATATGAATGTCTGTCAAATTTAAAAAAAAAAAAATGCTGCAAAAAAAGCCAATCCTTCCAGACTGATGCATTTAAATTGGCCAGATTTTTAATAAATGAAAAAAAAGAGACATGGTTTACATCCCTAAATAGTACACATTCAAAAGCTTGGGGCCAGTAAGATTTCTGATAGAAATTAATACTTTTTTCCAGCAAGGATGCATCAAATTGATCAAAAGTGACAGTAAAGACCTCTATAAAATTAGAACATATTACTATTTCAAATAAATTATGTTCTTCTGAACTTTCTATTCTTCAGAGGGTCTTAAAAAATCAAAGTTTCCACATTGAAATGATTTCTGAAGGATCATGTGACACTAATGATGCTGAAAACTATCACAGAACTAATTTACATTTTAAAATATATTAAAATAGAAAACAGTTATTTTAGATTGAAATAATATTTGACCATATTTCAGTTTTACTGTATATTTTATCAAATAAATGAAGAGCAGAAGTGATTATTCCAAATTTTGGATATGAAGTCTCTAACTATCAATAGCCTAATGCTTGTAAACAATAGTTCAACAATAGTTTTTATTCTAAACTTTTTAATACTGAATTCTTCCACTGATTTCATTCTCTAAGATACACAACCAAAACCCTCTTTTCCCATCATACAACATGCTTTCAAAACTAAACGGTGTGTAAAAAACTGAATTTACTTCTTCTAACAGGACTGACAACTGCATTCCGCTGAACGTAGCTATACTCACCAAGGTGTGTAAAAACCGGCTTTGTGTTAATCACATGAACCTGAGAGGCGTTCAGAGGAAGACTGAGGAATGTGACATACTCTGGAGAAGACATCAGACAGAAAGAGGTTACTGTTCATATTTGAGAGCAAATGAATGGACAAATGACCTCTACTTACCTCCAGCTTCTCCACTTGAATAGGTGTTTGAGATGAACTGACAGGTGAAACCATTGCCCCCACACACCCCACACACATCCTCCACCTTCCCAGAATGCATTACTCCATCACAGCCAAACAGCTAACCCACAAAGTAAACAGTATGGAGAAATTTACTTGTTAAATATTCATACTGCGTCCAATTTTACTCAAAGGGTGGGCAAAAACATAACAGTACTATTAATACTGATACTATTATTGATGACGATGATGGTTAATAATGGTGAATAACAGACCTCCAAATGTCACAACTCACAAATCAAAAAAAGCTGTGTACTAAATATGAAGGAAACTTATTTTACATTTTGTGTGTGGCTTTACCTGGCACTTTCCTCCCAGACAGGCAGAAATGGAACCACGTGGTGCAGTATGAGCAGCTTCACACCACATCTCATCGATGAACTGAGACCCACGACTCACCATGAAGTCCTGCTCTCATGAGCGACACATCAGTTTACACTGAGCATCACCTGGACGGGAGAGAGAGATGTGAAGAACAGAGAAAACAACAGAAGACAAACTGAAGAGGAAGATGATTATGGGTGCACCTGAGCTGTAGCCGACAGCAGGGATCCAGGTGTAGACTGAGCTGGAGTCTGGAGACACTGACAGAGGCTGCTGGTCTGTGGCTGAGCACTGCTGAGACATGAACTCCAGTCGACTCACAGGACTGGAACAAACAATAAGACACACATGTCACTGTAAACCATCAATTATTTTACAGGAAGCAATGTAAAGTTACGTTTTCAAGCTTACTTGCATTTAAACAGTAGTAAGTAAGGACGGAAAACAAACTAGGTATTTAAAAATAGATTAAATATTTGTTTACTGCATTTTATGTTTACCACATCCGAAAACTGCAAACCTGTGAATTTGTTGTTAAATTATTGAAATAGTTACTTCAGGACGTACTTTAAGCACATATTTTAAGACTGGGATTCAGTCATTAAAAAAAGCTCTAGATTAATGTTAATTTATAACAAACATACCATTGCTTATTGTAAATTCATGTTTGTTTATATATAATATATTGACTAATATTACTTTATACAGCTTGAATAGCTGAAAATGTATAAGTACATGCGAAAAATTAACATACACTTCCCTTTAAAAGTCTAGGCTCTGTAAGATTTTTAAAATGTTTTTGAAAGAAGTCTCTTATGCTGAACGAGGCTGCAATTATTTGATTAAAATACAGAAAAACGGTGAAATTATAACAATTTAAAATTACTGCTTTTTATTTGAATAGATTTTTATTTTTATTTGAACAAGATCATTTTTTTCAGGATTCTTTGATGAATAGAAAGTTAAAAACAACATAATTTATGTAATATATTTTTAATTAAATCCTTTACTTAAAAATAACTTAAGAAATATTTTGTAATAAAGTAAAAGGCTTTAATATCAGTTTTAATCAATTTAATGCATACTTGCAAGATAAAAGTATTAATTTCTTTCAAAAATCATACTGACCCAAACGTTTGAATTATAATGCAATTCTAGATTAATAAATTATATAAAATACTGTTCATTGCTTGTTCATGATACCTATTGCTTTAACTAATGTTGTAATTTTAAACTCAATTGTAAAGTGTTGAAAATTTAATGAAAAATAAGGTAAAATAATATGGTCTACTCTAGACTAAAAGAATAAATGCTATTTAGCAAAAAAAAAAAAAAAATTATATATATATACAGCCTCATGGCATAAATGGTGCAACCCTAAATTTGACTAACATGACCTACAGAGGCCCAGAGTAAACATGCTTGGCGCCTATTACCTCCTGATTACAAAGTTCAGCTTCTGTGTCCTGTCCTTTACACACGGTACCACCAAAGGCTGGCCTGAAACAGAAACATCACTACGAATACATATATCTGCATTGCATCTAGTTTACAATCACTAGTTTCTCAGCAGAAACTGATGCTGGATACTAGTACAAACACAAAAAGTACAAATACCATATTTCGCTCTTTGTACTGCCTTGGTACATTGAGAAGTGTTCTTTTTCTATATGCTCCTATGTTCTAACAGCAGTTGTCATATTGCCACTCTGGCACCTGGGGTTGTTGCACTGTCTCCTGCGGTAAGTGATTCCTCCTCCACATGTTCTTGAGCAGACAGAGAATTCAGACCATGAAGACCATGAGCCGTGAACCATCATGGAGGAACCCAAAGTAGAAGGAGACACACACCGGCCCTTTAAACACCACTGCATCGAACAACATCCAAAGAGAATGGAATTAAATCTGTATGTAATACATTTTAAAACATAATGCTAAATTTCCTTTTTAGAATCTCAAACATGTTCCATAAAATATACTGTATGTAGATGCATACAAGTATTCTTTCTTAAGGATTCAGTGTCAATAAATGTTGGTCATAGCAGTCTGTCACCTGACTGGGCCCACACTCTGTCCCGTCCAAAAGTGGAACAAGAAAATAGGTGCATGAGCTGCGGTCACGAGGGTTGATATGGCAGGACAAAACACGACAGGTTGCCTTGATGACAACAGAGAGAAAATATCAAACCTTGATAGAAAGTCTGAGTCAGATATTTATTGACTAAATGAAAATTACAATCAAAATAACCTTGATAGACCTATAGTAAATAACTTAAACTCTTTTGTGACTTTTTGTTCATGTGTTTTATGTTCTATCAATATGCTATTTGCATACACTACTCCTAAGAAATTACTAAATTACTATTAACTACACACATTGAAATATTTGAGGTTGATAGAAGTCTCTTACGCTCAACAAGGCTGCATTTATGTTATTTATTCCTCATAATAAAAACAAATTATGTCCCTGGATATGAAATAACAAATGCTTCTGGGTATGTTTAAAATGTAATTTATTCCTGTGATGTCAAATACCATCTGCCTCTGACTAAGTGGCAAATCATGCTCCTGGGTTTGATTTAACCAAAGCTTTTTGGGGTTTTAAAAAATGGCAGTTTTTCAGTATGTTGCGCCCAAACTTTCTATATTGATAAGAAAGATGTCAACATAAAACAGAGTACTATGCTGGTCAAGTGATTTCAGGTCTTTAAAGCACTAGCTTACTCAACATATCATCATTAGTGAAAGAGCAAGCAGTAGCCGAGCTGCCAAACGCTATACGGCACTGATCATCCACTCCATAGAAGAGACCAGGCCTCCTGTCCTGCACTGAACCGCCCAGCACCAGCACATCCTTCACACACTCTGCCTTCCCAGCACTACACAGACAATCAACACATCATCATGATGAAGAATACTGCACATCTTCAATGATTTGAAGTCTCTAATGTTCACCAAGGCTGCCTTTATTTTTTCAAAAATACAGTAATATTGTGAAATATTTTTGTGTAATATTTTTGTGTTTAAAATTTCTATTTTATAATTTCATTTATTCCTGTGATCAAAGTAGTTGTTATGCTTCATATTTTTGTTTTGCTTTTCAGGATTTCTTTGACGAATAGAAAGTTATTATTTTAAAGAGATTTTTTGTAACAATGCAAGTCGCTTTTAATACATCCTTGTTGATTTTATTTTTTCTTATTGACCACAAACGTTTGTTTAAGTCAAATAGATTCATATTAAATACAATAAATAAACATGGTGTAAATAAATAACTAAAATGGAGCCAAAAAGAATTGGTGCTCTTGACATTTAAAAAAAATAAAATAAAAATTTGCAATTTGTGACAGATGTAAAAAAATTAACTGCTGTTATATTTTTTTTTTTTAATTATATATATATATATATATATATATTTTTTTTTTTTTTTTTTTTTTTTTTTTTTTTTTTTCAAAATAACAGTGTTTTTATTAGTGGTGTCAGACCTTTGGCGGCTGATGTATAAGTGTGTTATACAGACACCTGAAGAAGTTGGGGAGCTGAGCTCTGCTGCACTGGGACCATGTGAGATCAACACTGTTATAACCTCCATCAGATGCCATCATAAACCCACTGGAGCTGCATGTGTTGTCTATTCCATCATGATTTATGCCAAAACTGGAAAAAAAAAATAATGCATAAACAATTACAGCAATGTGTTCAGTTTCACCTCACATTTCAGCATGGTAGTATGACTCTAAGTTTTATAATGTTGTCAAGCTGCTCACCTGTGGCCAATCTCATGAGAGATGGTGATGGCAAGATTAAAGCCTGTATCCTCTGTAATCACACAGTTCCATTGAGAGCAACAGACTCCGCCCAGCTGTGTCACACCTCTCACAAGCTTATTCCCATTGGGTAACACCAAATCAAACTTAATGTGGTCAAAGAGATGCACTAAAATGCAATTATGCAGAACGTAAATTCTGGTACGTCAAACAATTTAGCAAGATATCTAACAGCTTGCTCCAAAAATGATTTGCACTTCATATAATATAATATAATATAATATAATATAATATAATATAATATAATATAATATAATATAATATAATATAATATAATATAATATAATATAATATAATTACTATTAATTAATAGGGTTTACTTTGGTACCCCATTACCATTTTCTATAAATTAATTAATTATAATATTTAAATTAAATTAAATTGCAATAATTAAAATCTTAACAATATTAACAAATATAATTTAATATAATATAATATAATATAATATAATATAATATAATATAATATAATATAATATAAGTTTTTTATATTTAATAGTGCTATGAAACAATTTAAAATAATAAATGATTAATGGTACATTTTCTGTAATTAATCACAATTAATTATATAATGTAAAATATTTAATGAATAAAAATATGTTATCGTAAATATATTTTCACACTGAATCTCCAAATTAATACCAACTACACTAATACCAACACTGATGCCTCTGTTAAATTACATTTTATTACTACTAATTTTATTTTATACCATACACACAGAGAGTTCCATAAATTAACAAAAAGCCTACAAAGTCAATTTGATGATTACACAATAAAGAGGAATGACTGTATTTTAATTAAGAGTGCTCTCTATGGTTTTAGTCGACACCTGGTAATGTATAACAGCAGATCTGCATGTAAAGGGTCAGTGTCAGCATCAGGGTTGACCTTCTGACCCCACTCGCACACACTTTTTAGAGAAGAAGTGATGTTTTCGGAGATCTGGATGTCTGGCTGTGGATTAAAACAAGCTTTATTGTCCTTGTAGAATAATATAATGGCTGTTGTGTACATCATTAGGTCAAACAGCCATTATTACCTTTGGCTCTGTGAGAATGACCATACGGACAAGATGAACTCTTATATTGGCACCGAGAGTAACATCTCTAAGAAGCTCAGAGGCCTGCAAGAGTATAAAAGATATTTAAACAACACAAAGTAACTTGGGTAGGCACTAATCCTATTCCATATATTGTACATGTCAAATGTATTTTACTTGAGAATGCATTTAAATCCAATTTCTTGTCTGTAACTGAACAAGTAGATTAAACACACACATACGATGTTGAGGTTGGTTAGGATGTATCTCTCAGTGTCTTGCCTATGAACATCATAGACATCTGGACCCACCACCACTGCTAGCTCCAGATGTGTGACCTCTGACCCCAGAGGTGTCCTCCATAACCTGAACTGACCTAAGGCAGACGCAGATCACACAGTTGACACTTAATATAATTATCGTTAGTTTTGCAGTTATTGTTTGTGGTGTGACTGGGCATTAGATATTTCAAAAATGTTGTATTACACTTTAGAAAGCTCTAAGTTTGATCAAAGCAGCACTTTGTATAATCTATTTACTGAACTCGATACTGAACTGATTCGGCTGTAGGCACAATTGCAGCTATACTGATGTTAAGACGAACAGCTTTATTAAAAGCATAATATTTCTTCTATTTTAACAGTTCAATTAATAAAAAGTCACTTTCAGTATCGCTGGTTATGTTGTCTGTTTTAGCTCCACTAGCACTGCAGAAACGTTGCGTGTTTCTGAGCAACAAACATAAACAAACAGAATTATTCATATAAAATCTCATAAAAAAATAATCCAATTACATAAACAGAAAATCACAAAATACTTAATATACAGAAACAAGTACAAATTTCATTCACACTACACACAATACAACCATAAAAGCACACATCCTCTCAAAAATGAATACCTACTTATTCAGAACTAAACATTTGACTCAACTATTCAAAGTACCCAAAAATACCTACTCAGGCAGTATGTGATTTTGGACACAGCTTGGTTTTGTTCCTGAATGAATCAATGTTTTGAACTAATCATTTGATTGAATGATTCAAAGGACTCACTTATCAGTCAAATGTCGCCATCTACTGGCATAACAATGTAAAATGCAGAAAGTGCTCTTATTTTACAGCTGGTCATTTTAAACTTAACACTGCATTTGGTGCTCCTACTGTGAACGTTGAAACATCCATCAATGATTCTGTTACTTTCAACTGTGACGCTGAAACATTGACTTGACTTGACATAAACATCACGTTTTGGACTTCAGGCAAGCACTTTGAATAGATGGATATAGATGTTCTGTTGTGGACTTCAGGCAAGTTATAGGTTTATGGTCAGTGATACTGTATGATACTGTATATAATGTTCACTCATTCTTAGGCTGTTTAAAACGTGTCCTCACTGGTAATGTGTGGATTAATAGCAGGTGAGGTACACCAGAAGGTAAATCCATAGTAAGCTCCTTCAGATGGTCTATGTGTTTTTGAAGCACCGGCCGAATATTCAGCCTCCTCTCCCCTGACTGAATCAGACCTTGCTGAGGACAAATACAGACTATGATTAGAAATTTGTCTCAATATAGTACTGTACATGGACAAACACAAAGCACAGTAAAAAGCATCTTCTTACTAATTTGCCATGGCAGATGGGGAGAAGAGTTCTCGTATGCGCTGGTCTCAGTAACTTCAGCTGCTCACAGCACATATCCTCCCTTTTCTTCACCACACTCACTGTTGAGTTGATCACCATCTCCAGACTCATAGGACAGGACACAGGTTGTTCATCTCTGTGTTGGCCCAGCTCAAAGGTCTCTTCTTCGCTGTGAAACGAGCACCTCCATAGCCCTCTGAAAGACTTGAACAATTCACCCACACCAGCTCAAAGTGAGGCACTGAAGAGAACAAACTACTAATGTCAGGGTGTTAACATGTTTAGTTTAGACAAATTGACTTTTTCAAGTCTTTTAAAACCTGTAATTTGTATTTTTAAACTTATGGCCTATATCTGTGAACCCTTTGACTCCTCATTCGTGACTAGTATTTCTCAATATCCGTGAATCAGACTCACCTGATTTAATGGAAATAGTACCAAAATAATAAAATAAATCTTGAGGTTTCAGTGACTCTAAAAAATCCTGGGAAGAAAAAACAAAGACTTTATTTAAAATTAGATTTGATTAATTAATACAAAGGTTACATTGCACATAAATACTGTAAATTTAATAAATTGCAATATATAAACACTTCTGTTCATCTTAATTTATAGTTAGTTATTTTTAGGAACCAAGTGAAAAACTTTGTACATTTAGATATAAAAGTTTCCAAAATCTGTAAACATTCTAAAACAGGTCATAGATGTGCCTTTTTCCAAACTTAAACACACTTACATTCTGCAAAGTGCAATGTGAAATCAGTAGAGCTGTTGTTTTTAACAGGCTTGGAACCAGAAAGAGCCAGATCAGAGCTCCCATGTTTGACCACATCTTGAAGCACAGGCCTAATCAAATGAGGCTGAACACGCCAAGAGAGCAATCAGCCTGCTTTACCACTGCAATTTCAACTTCTGTTTGAAGTTGGTTGAAAGTATACTGTGAATAGACCAATGTCTCACACTCTGCCTGTTTATAAAGATCAACATAAAAGG
This sequence comes from Cyprinus carpio, assembly GCF_018340385.1. Taxonomy (NCBI): domain Eukaryota; kingdom Metazoa; phylum Chordata; class Actinopteri; order Cypriniformes; family Cyprinidae; genus Cyprinus; species Cyprinus carpio. The sequence continues at coordinate 19,765,920 of NC_056579.1, read as the reverse complement.
TTATTGATCAGCAGTTATTGGCCCCACTGAAACACTGAGTTGATGAATGACAGACAATGTTGACACACTATGATCTGTGTAGAAGGTACTGTAACAAGCTGTGCTGTGGTTCTTTTATTGATTTCATGGAAAACTGAAAGAGAATTCTCATGTAATTCCAAATCACAGTACAGGAACATGATGTTAAACTAAGTGGGACACAACATTAAAGAAAGACTACAGGAATAACCAACAGTCAATTTATGAGATTACTCAATTAATTTATATTTGGAAGCTCTGTTTAGACTTTCTGAGACCATGATTTTCCATTTTTGTCAACCACATCATTAAAAAAAAAAACTACACAAAACAAAACTAAAACAAAACAAAATCATACACGACACCTCCAATTTAAGAGTTAGAGAGTTTTGTTGATGCATAGTTAAAGGGATACTCCACCCCAAAATGAAAATTTTGTCATTAATCACTTACCCCCATGTCGTTCCAAACCCATAAAAGCTCAGTTCATCTTTGGAACACAATTTAAGATATTTTGGATGAAAACCTGGAGGCTTGAGACTGTCCCATAGACTGCCAAATAAATAACAGTGTTAAGGTTCATAAAAGGTATGAAAGTTGTCGTCAGAATACTCCATCTGCCATCAGACGTGCAATCTGGGTTATATGAAGCAACGGAAACACTTTTTGTAAGTGAAGAAAACAAAAATAATGACTTTATTCAATTATTCCTTTGTCAACAGTCTCCTCTGTGTCTCTCCATATCACCGTATGCTGTGTATGCTCCTCTGTGTCATCCGTGCCACAAGGATGCACTGTTTTCTTTCAAATCAAAGTTTTGATTTGATTAGTCTCATAGACAGTAAAAAAATGGACACAGCAACCCTGTTGGATTCAACGGAGACAAGTGAAGTCAATTAGAAGCACGCACTTCCTGGGGGTCGAGCGTACTGCGCAGACTCAAACTCAGCTTGATGACGTAAATGTCATGTGAGCAACCTGTCTGACAATTGGAAGTCTTCTAATCGCTGTGCCAAGAGAAATCTGAATCACCCACCAAATCTTGCAGACGTTATTGAATAATTTTGTCCCATTGCTTTTATGGACTCTCTATGGGCTTCTCCCTTGACTTCATGCCTCCACGTCCCCCCCGATAGCCTCATAGGCAGTAAAAGATTGCCTGCGAGCTTCTCCTCCTGTCCATACGGTAATTTCTCTACTGTGCGACTGAGAGTCGCAGGTTATGACGCAATCGTTAGCCTATTTTTACAAAAACGGGGCCATAACGTAAGATACAAGGTAATGGGGCCTTTTATACATTTTTGTGTTTCTTTAGAAATAATGAATGGACAAATGGAATCTTTAAACGCCTCAGATGTAAAGTTATTCGCTGTCAAAGTGACGCCAAAATAAATGGGAGGCAATGGAATGCTAACAGCAGGTGGCGGTCTGCTAGCCAATGGCGGTGCCCAGGGATGCTTCAATAAAATATGAAACCCTGCCCCCCTGATTAGTCTGGAACTTAATCATTTACCTTTGATTTGAAAGAAAACAGTGCATCCTTGTGGCACGGATGATACAGAAGAGCATACACAGCACACAGTGATATGGAGAGACACAGAGGAGACTGTTGACAAAGGAATTGTTGAAAAAAGTCGTTTTTTTTTTTTTTTTTTTTCTCACAAAAAGTGTTCCCACCGCTTCATATAACCCAGATTGCATGTCTGATGGCAGATGGAGTATTCTGATGACGACTTTCATACTTTTATGGACCTTGACACTGTTATTTATTTGCAGTCTATGGGACAGTCTCAAGTCTCCTGGTTTTCATCCAAAATATCTTAAATTGTGTTCTGAAGATGAACGAAGCTTTTACGGGTTTGGAACGACATGGGGGTAAGTGATTAATGACAACATTTTCATTTTGAGGTGGAGTATCCCTTTAAGACGCAGGATGTGAGAAAAGAATAAAGATACGACTGTTCTGGTCTGATGCAGCAATCTTGACTCGAATCTTGAATTTTTGTTAGCTTATAAAAGCTACAGAATTGTAAATAACTAAATAATTGAATGTTTTTAGTTTGGCACATACAACTATTTATTTTCTGCAAATTTGCAAATGATTTATTAATGATATTTGTTGGGTCAAGAAGTATGTGACCACATTTAAAATCTGGGATTATGGGAGGTCCGACTCATTTCTGCGAATCGGTTCTTTCGGTTTAATGATCTGGTTAAAAAAGGAATGTACATCACGGAGATGTCTATTTTACGTCTGCATACATCTGCAAGAAGTATTTTTTAGAGTGTTTGTTCATCTGCAATACGTCTATAGGACGTTTTCTATCAGATGTCAAATAGACGTTCAGGGATGTCTTTAAGATGTTTATGATGTAGAATGTATGTAAGACATCTTAGAGACGTCTCTCAGATGTTTGTACACAGAAGATGCTTTCCAAGCGATCTTTAACAGACATCTTGCAGACGTAACGTTACGTGTGCTATCTGGGACATTGCTCTCAAAATCACCTACATTTGACAATAAACTGAAAAGTGTCAGGATTTCGAAATTTTCAAACGAGAAAATGTTATGGGACAAAATAATTCTGGGCTTACTACCAAAGGCCAGATGGTCTTGCTTGCATTCTCGAATCGTGTTTGATAACAAGATCATGTTTTGCACAAACTTGTGGATTTCACAGCTCACACCCTGCTGTCATTAAAACAAGTGGTAACAAATACTAAGGAATTCTGAAATTCTTGTTAATTTCAATAAAGGTACACTCGTTGTACCGAACAGGTAATTTTGAATCAAATTTATAAAAGAATAAAGATAGTGACCTGTTGGTCTATGCACAATCTTGACTAGACGGCAGGATGTGAAGGAAAAGAATAGAGATACGCATTTCTGGTGATGCAGCAATCTTGACTCGAATCTTGAATTTTGTTAGCTTATAAAAAGCAACAGAATTGTAAATAACTGAATAATTAAATGTTTTTTAGTTTGGCACATACTCTTAACTATTTATTTTCTGCAAATTTGCAATGATTTATTAATGATATTTGTTGGGTCAAGAAGTATGTGACCACATTTAAAATCTGGGATTATGGGAGGTCCGACTCATTCTGCGAATCGTTCTTTCAGTTTAATGAACTGGTTTAAAAAAATTAATGTACATCACGGAGATGTCTATTTTACGTCTGCATACATCTGCAAGAAGTATTTTTTAGAGTGTTTGTTCATCTGCAATACGTCTATAGGACGTTTTCTATCAGATGTCAAATAGACGTTCAGAGGATGTCTTTAAGATGTTTATGATTTAGAATGTATGTAAGACATCTTAGAGACGTCTCTCAGATGTTTGTACACAGAAGATGCTTTCCAAGCGATCTTTAACAGACATCTTGCGGACGTAACATTACGTGTGCTATCTGGACATTGCTCTCAAAATCACCTACATTTGACAATAAAACAGAAAAGTGTCAGGATTTTCGAAATTTTTAAAACGAGAAAAATGTTATGGGACAAAATAATTCTGGGCTTACTCCCAAAGGCCAGATGGTCTTGCTTGCATTCTCGAATCGTGTTTGATAACAAGATCATGTTTTGCACAAACTTGTGGATTTCACAGCTCACACCCTGCTGTCATTAAAACAAGTGGTAACAAATACTAAGGAATTCTGAAATTCTTGTTAATTTCAATAAAGGTACACTCAAATTGTTGTACCGAACAGGTAATTTGTAATCAAAATTATTTAATTAGAAAAAACATGATTTAAAATGTTGAACCCCTACTGTACACACCTGCTTTATGTTTATGACTAGTAGTAGAACGCGGGTCAGGACTTTTATTTTAGATCGCTCGTCTGAGCTTTTATTTTGAAAAGCAGATTTTTCGTTGTCACGGGCTTCGCGCTGCTGAATGAGGGAAGCGCGTGCGGTCAGTGGGCACTGGGCAGGTAAAAACACACAGCGTTGAGGGAGCGGAGAGGGTATGTCTGTGCTGCCGAGAGACTGAAAACAAAGCCGTTACCGTCGACACGTACAAAGAGCTCATGCTTCTATCTGGCCAGTGATTAAATGTTTCCTTCACTCGACTTCGACACATTATTAGCGGCAGATGAGCTGTGGTCTGATTGTTCGTAGCATTAGCAGCGGCGCGGCGTGGTGCAAACCGAACAGTTAGCATCTGCTTGTTTTACTACCGTCGAATCGAACTATATCCAAAACTGACTGTAAATACATAAATAGGACGCAATTATGTATTTTCACTTGCGTTAAAACGATATAGCTATGATATCGCGTGAGTTTGTGTGCTTGTTGATAAGGGCCGTTTCAAGGTAACGTTAACGGTACTGTTTGTTTTTAGCCCGTCACGAAGGTGGATATTGTTATACGTGAACGTCACAACGATTACAAACCAGCTAACTTAAACCCTACCATTACTCACCTGGCTGAGATCTTTCCGTGACTCACAACGCACCAACGTTACCAATACCAACGCATGCGATCTAAATATTTTTGGCCGAGGTTTGTTTTGAGACGTTGCTCTTCATGCGATCTAAATAGACGACTCGGTTTGTTTTGAGACGTTGCTCTTAAAGGGATAGGCCTAAAAATGCGATTTGTTACTCTTAATATCGTGTCCAGAATTTATCACGTGTTTTGTTTTTTTGTTGAACTGTTCCTTTAAGAACGATGTGCTGTTTATATGTTGGTGCAGGCGTGATTTATTTTTTCAGAAGTGGGTCTCGGTGGGTGTGTAAGTGGACACCAGTCCAGACTATGCGTGCACGGCTATATTTAAGTGCTGGGGTGATAGTCTTACATGAGAAGTACAGTGCTGAGAGTAAACTAGCCCCAGGCCGATGCACCTGTCCCCAACCCCCTCTTATACAAATGTCTTGGGAATATTTTTTTATAGTTGTGTGTGCGTGTAATAATTTGTTCCTGTGTCCTTTTCTCCTACAGATTTTCTATTTTGTACATACATTATTTTGTATATACTGTTTATGATGACTTCAGTGGTCACTGATGCTGCCAGGGGCAATCGGGACAGAGCCCTACCACAAACCACACACACCTCACAGCCACAGAAACAATTACAGGTGAGCCGTACGTACACACACACACACACTTCGTTAGTTATGTGTGCCATATGCACAGGCCTGAGGGATGTGTAACTGTGTCATCTGTCTCTAGGCCACAGCCGAACAGATCCGACTCGCCCAGATGATTTACGACAAAAACGATGCAGATTTTGAGGGCAAAGTCCAGCAGGTGAGCAACACCAAAATCTGCAGAAGTCAGGAACATCATGGCCACAAGTTTGTTTTAATGATTTGTGACTATATTCTAATACTGAGGACAAAATCTGATATCCAGTCCTGAAGATGAAATCATAGAATCTAGTCATAACAATGGAATTTACCGTATAACACAGAATGTCACAGAATTTGGTAAAAATTTGAATGAATTAAGTGGGACTGTACACTTAATCAAATTGCAATATTTTATTTTAAATATACATTTACTTTAAATATGAAGTCTGCATGTCTTTGTATGAATCAGTGTGTAACAGACAAAATTAAAGGTTTATGCATTCATTTGATTACCACCATTTTTGATGATAAGTTTGTTAAATCATGAAACAGAATGCAGATAAATTAAAAGTAGATTTGTAGCTCTTAGTAAGCCTTTAATCTTCCTTTAATGAATCAGCAAAAATAAATTAACATATGGCACTTTTGTTGAGTAGATTTGTAGCTCTTAGTAAGCCTTTAAGCTTCCTTTAATGAATCAGCAAAAATGAATTAAGAATCTGTCAGGACTCTTTGCCTTTTGAATCAGACCTAATGAATCACTCAGAGTGGTTCAAAACAAATCAAGATTTGTTACTTTTTGTTTACTTAAGGTCCAGAAGAATCAATATAATTTCTGTCTGGTAGATAAAAAAGATAGAAGAATCAGTCTTGAACTCTTACCTTTCAGTTTTGAATTAGTCTAATGACTCTCAAAGAATCAGAACGGTTCTTGATTCACAGAACTGCGGTTACGTTCACATGTCTAATTCAGTGAATCAAGGTTTTTGTGTTGTATGCTTCATTCAAATGAATCAGAATTATGTGTTATAAAAAATTGTAGACTTCTTTAATAAAAGCATCAAAATATGTTACAATTTTGTTTAGCATAAAATATATAATCGCGTTAGATAATTGGTGTTTTGTTGATTGCACTGGTTGTGTTTGTCTCCTAGCTCATGGAGGTTACAGGCAAAAATCAGGATGAGTGTATGGTGGCCCTTCACGATTGCAATGGGGACATCAACAGGGCTATCAACTTCCTGCTGGAGGAGGTCACTGTCAAGGTGTGTTCTTGCATCAGCTGATCCTGTTTTACTCGTTTCTGAGTCTTTTGTAATTGCATTAATTATACCAGAAAAATAGACTGAGTTGAAATAATGTCATGAAGCTTTTCCAGCTTTACTAGCCTGCCAGTTACTAAGATGCCGTTCTTTCATAAACAGTTATGAGGTTAATAAACCCATTTTTCTGATTCTGTTTTGAATTTTTCACAACGCTACTTTGATTGCACAGGACTCATGGGAGACAGTTGGCAAGAAAAAAAGTGTTGGAAAGGAAGGGACGGCTCCAGAGAGCAGGGAGAAGAGAGGAGAGAGGGAAGGCAGAGGCCGCGGGGGTCCAAACAGACGTGGCCGAGGGGCCAGCCACAGCCAGGAAGGTGTGTCTTTCTGTGTCCTTAGTGTGTGCTTGTCCTAACTTGCGTGTATGGATTGTGTTTTAAGGCGAGGTGTCTAATGAGACTGCGTAATGTTGTCGCAGTGATTGGCGATTAGGTGTACAGGCATTCACTGTTCTTGGACTTTGTTTTTTAGGGCGGTCGGAAGAGAACGGGTTTGATTCAGCTCCAGGAGAGAGAGGAGGAGACCGTGGACGCAGAGGAAGAGGGAGAGGTCAGTGCATTATACGACCTCCAAGACATAACTGCTGCCCCCAGACGCGGTTTTTTATTTGATTAGATGCAAAAAGTGAGCTGTCGATTATTCAGAAATATGTTGAAAACTAACACTACCATTCAAAAGATTGAAATTAGTAGGATTTAAATTTACATTAAAGATAAGTTTTCCAGGTTAAATGTATTTTAAAGTGAATTTTCATCATCATTACTCCAGTCTTCAAAGTCACATGATCTTTTAGAAATCATCCCGATCAACTCTCTACGGACACATTGGCAATTGAGTCGCCATTGGCTAGCAAATTTTGTTTAGTCACCAGACAGATATATTTATAATGTTTGTAAAATGATTATATATATATATATATATATATATAAATATCACACATAAAAAAATTAATACAAAATAAAAACACAAAATAAAAACTCTAAACATCAATCAAAACAACAGTAAGACAAGCAATGATATGATAATCAAGTGCTGTTTGATAACAGAAATTTAGTAATTAGAATTAAAACTTGGTAGCTATGTATGAATGCAAATGAGTCATTTTAACTGAACTTAGGACTGGTGGTAGTGCTTTTTTTGTTCATTCAGTGTTCCTGTAAAAAATTGTAAGAATACTAACAATAAAACTGATATGATGATGATAATAATAATAATAGTATTATTATTATACAAATTCTACTAATAAGAAAAAAAAAAAAAAAAAAAATCATTAACAAGCTGCTGGATTCATGAATATAAATATTATGAAATATCATTCATGAATTATTACTCAGGTGGTGTGCGTTTGATAATAGGGATGATAAGGTGAGCACCAGCCAATGAGATTGTCTTTTGCGCATTAGTTCCGCCCTCTACCGGAAAACCCAGCAGTTCTTAAAAGCTGAAGAATTCCAAAGGAACTCCGTTACTTTGACAGGAAAATACAACAAAGAATATCGTTTACATGTAGCGCGTTAATTCTGCAATTCTCTCTCTCTCTCTCTCTCTCTCTCTCACTTTGCTCGAGTGAGAGAAAGTGATGGCGAGATAGGTACACCAAATAGACAAACATGGGTGCACTGCGCATCCATTGAGATGAAATGAAAAATATCACAGATTGCTTGACTCTGAAGCACTCAGTCAGAGTATCTAAGAAGTTATTAGCCATTGGCTAATATTAGACATCATTTAATATGTATATGTGCTCAACTTGAGCCTCCAACTCACACACTGGCAAGTAAAATGTAAGAATTTATTATCCATTGGCTAATATTAGACATCATTTAGTCACTCAGAGTGATTTAATTTAATCGCATATGCGAGTGGTTTACAAGCAATGTAGAGGGTTGCTAATATGCTGATATGCTGGTCAAACTTTTCTTAGGCTGCATTTACACTGGCACAAAAAAAATCAGATTTTCAGATCCGATTTTTTTCGCATCTGATCTGAGCCACTTCCAAATGTGTTTTTAAATCAGATAAATATCCGATATCTGGACATCCGACCTACGCCTAAACACACAGATCCGATTCCTCTCAGAACTCCCAATGCGAGGGAAACATGTTTGCCCATAAAGATTGTTTTAATGCCGGTGTGCTGTATGCGCTCACATTTATGGAAACCCCATACACTTAAAAAATATTAAATACAACAGCTAACACTCAAAACCTAACCAGTTTAATTAAATAAAAACAACAACCAACACTTGATAACTTAGCAGTTTTTGTAATTAAACCAACAAGCTTCACTTGTTCGCAAGCTTCACACTCGCTTGTGCGTTCTCTATCTCTCTGTCTCTCTCTCTCACTCGTTAATTCATTTTAATTCATTTCAATAAATATCATCTTGGCGCTACTTGATTTCACTAAAGAATTATACTTTTAATGAGCTGTAGATAAAATTGCCTAACAAATGAAAATTACTGTTATTTTCTGGTCTTTATCTGTTCAGTCAGATTTTGTGCTGCAGAACATCAATGGCAGTCTTTGTCCATGCTGGCAAATAATAATGGACGCTCGACATGAATTATATGAATAGTTTTAATAGCACGGCCATTCAAAACCAGAGGGTCTACCATGTGCATCATAAAGCGATCACTGACAATGATTTTGGGTCGGAATTAATGTAAACACAGATATCGGATACCAGTCATGTCTAAAGGTTGGTTGGACCACACTGGCCGATACTGATTAATCAACCAATAGTTTTTCAAATGAATACTTAACGAAAATTAAAATGTCGCTGAATGTGTTGGATGTCGCATTCTGTTCAAGCAGCAGCCTAAAACAGTTTATTTAATCACCAAATGGCCAAAAGTTCATTTCAAGAATGATCAAAAAGCGGCATACTTTTTTGAAGTTTGGTGTTAAAAAAAAAAAAAAAAAAGAGCAAAACAGAAAGAAAAAGCACAATCTATATTATAGCTCTCACGTGCTGTCCGTGATTCACCTCCAGAGACCGCTCTCATACTGTCTAATGACAGTGAAGCCTTTTAGCCGCAACAGCAATGGATTGGCAAGGACTTTTGCCTATAGCCAATAGTTCCGGCAATCAATTGTCGGTGCAGATTAATCGGCAAAACCGATACATCGGTCGATCTCTAGTCATGTCTAAAATGAATGTAAACAGGCGGGCCAAAAAATCAGTTATGGTCAAAAGATCATATCTTTACAAAAAGAACAGCATTTAGGAAGTGTAACAGTACACTTTTGTAACAGTATAAAAGTCTTTACTAACACTATTGTTTACATTCAGTTCTATATCAGTCTGATAAGGGTCTACAACATCTGTGAATCTGATTGGATCAAAATAGATATAGATTAAGAATCAAAATATTGGCAAAGTGGTTGATTTTTCATGTGCTGCTGCTTACCACAGATGGTCTACAACAGAGAACTGTAACCTCCAATATGTAGTTGTCCACAGTAACAACTATTATTGTGTGTATGATATTTGGAAATATGTATCGTGTATGATCTATGAGAAACTTTTAACATCCATGGAAACTCTCCAGTGCACTAAAGATTCTTTTTCTATTGCATTTTGTTGGTTGTTCTTTGGAACCTTTATGCTTGATCCAAGTTCTGCTATCTCAGACTGGGCAGGATGGGCTCTTTTCATGTGTTGCTATTTGTGTCACTCTGAGTAACATTTGTAGGGCACTAAATGTGACGAATGCGTTGTTTAAAGCAGCTGCAACTCGAGAGGGGAAGATGGTGAGTGAGGGAGAATGGGGCAGGAAAGACTCATCAGAAAGAACAATCTTCTGTCTCATGTCTCTTAAAGAGGACATATTACTTCATTTTTAAATGAAAGTTTTGTTACATCTACATTTCATTTCATGTGCAAGAAGATTAGCTAATCATAGGGCTGTGCGATAAAATGATGATCATCGTGATATTTTCCTTGATAAAAAGTTAACAAGAGTTTGATATAATGTTTATGCATCAAAAGCAGAACGAAACATTTGAACCGCGCCGCAGGGTCATTTATCCCCTCGGCTCAAAGTTCAAACAGTTTACTCACGGATGAGTTTCGGTCAGGCAACCACTAGAGATCCAGTGTGAAGCGCTTGAATTCAGCGAAGAACACAAATGAATCTGTGATTTAAACTAGTTTAAAGCCAGATGACACAGCGCTGACAAACAGGAGAAACACTGAGAGCAACAATACAGTCAGAAGACTTCAAATCCTCAAATCGCCATCAATTAACATGAATTTACTGTAGTAACACTAACTGCATCATGGTATTGTGGCAGAAATGTGGGATATTCATATCGCATTTTATTATATTATTCATGTAGAAATGTAGAAGTAATGGAATATAATACAGTATTTATTTGTGATTTAAGTAAGCTTTTGTGCAGTTTTACTGAATGCATTTAGACTACTGTTTATCATACAAATACCTAGAAATCATATAGTTACATTTTTACCATGGTATTAATAAGGTGCTTAATGTGTGGTTTTAACTGTAGTTACTATGATATAAATGCATGCTACTATGGAAGACCAATGATTAATTTTAATAACATTTCACCACATAAAAATGAGGTTGTTACAATTTTTATGGATTTACTGTTTTTGATAATGAACATAAATTTACTTGTGCCTCCTAACTCAAGCCTTACTGTCAACTCAAGCTGGGCTGCACGATATTGGAAAAAAAAATGACATTGCGATATTTTATTTTTCTGCGATATATATTGCGATATGAAATCTAATCAAATGTTTTCTTACAAACAAAAATGGGGTGAGCACACTTACATTCTCATTTTTAAATGATTTAAACATCAGAGTATTATTTAAATTAGAGTAAATTATGTTTTGTTACTTTAGGATATGGTTTGAATTGTTAACATATTAACATGAACTTACTACGAGCAATACTTTTGAAGCGCTATTTATTAATCTTTGTTTATCTTAGTTTAAGAAAACACAGCTGTTCATTGTTTGGTAATGTTACTTCACAGTGCATTAAATGTTAACAAATACTGACACAACTTTTGATTTCAACAAGAAGGCTATAGCCTAAATGTTGAAATTAACAATGTTGTAGAAGTGCAGTTTAGTAATAGTAAATGTTAAATAATGTAGTTAAATAGTTTATAAATAGAACATTATTGTAAAGTGTTACAGATGTTTTTATACACCAATTGCATCACGTCTCGTGAGTTCAGTGTTGGACAGGTCCAGGGTGTTTAAACCGCATTTTAATTGAATCGGTTCAAAGTAGAATCATTATTTTTCGCGAATCAGACGTGTAACGGCACACGTTGTGTAATTATCTCGGCATTTAGGATATTGCACAAAATTTGACAACACAAGAAAACATTTACTGGATAGTTTTTTTTTTTTTTCTCTCGACACCATCGTGTCAATTGATTGATTAATACCTAGGGAGAGAGAGCAAGTTAGCGCTCGTGTTGTTTGAAGATGTGTAAGGTGAGCGCGTGCGCGGGCCGGGGCTCTCTTGGTCTCTCTCTCTCTCGCTCGCTCTCTGCTCGTTCTTATATGCGCCCTATTAAACTGACAGGACATAAAAACACATGCAAATGATAAACTTTCACTCTATGATGGTTAAGCTGTGCAATTAATCCACGAATCACATTCGTCAAGGGCCGGGGAGCAGCTGGCCCTTACGGTTAATGAATAACGGATCAACTACGACAGCCTACATCGCACATCCTGCGATGTGACTATCGTGGATTCGTACAAACTCAAGCCTTACTGTCAACTCAAGCTACTGTCAAATTATCCTCCTAACTCAAGCCTTACTGTCAACTCAAGCTACTGTCAAATGTGCATTTCTAATAGACAAAAAAATATTGTTAGTAATATTGCAAACTGTGCTGAAGATGTCAAAGTCAGGCAACACAAACCTGTTTCTTTATTTGAAAAAATATCACTCATTAGAACATGTAGAAACAAAGAAGTTAATTTTTCTATTAAGATATTTATTTTAAGGAAAAAATGACTGGAAAGATGTAAAGAATTCAAGAACGTGAAGTGTTTGTCATGTTCTCACCATAAAGAGTAATGGCATAGTAATATTGGTTTGGAAAGGCACAAGGACCAGTTAATACATATTTGTTTTTAGCTGAACTTTTCCTTTATATTTTAATTTCTTCTAATTCTTATATATGCTGGTGTGTTGTCTCAGGTGTAGGAAGCCGAGGAAGAGGCAGAGGAGCTGGAATGAGCAGGCTGTCTCATGGAATGGGGTGAGTATTCACACTTTTGTCTTTCCAAACCCATCGAACACTCCTTCAGTGAGAAGTATCTCTGTACCCATTCCAAAAAACTCTTTCTTGGTCATTATTCTCACTCCTCCTCTGTTGGCTTCTCTTTGACCAGTAGGACGTTTAACCCTGCTGACTACACCGGCTCTGTTGAGGCAGGAGAGGCTGGAAATGAGACTACTGAAGGAGCAGGTGAGTGCTGTTTATTGATCCGGATCCTGAAAACACAGTTTCTTTAATAGGGCAGAAGTTGGTTCACTTATACTTTTCACTTAATCATATCTGAAGCCATTTTCAGTCTGGTATCAATGTCAGGTAAGCCGGGTTTTAGTAGTATCGATTTCATACAGCTCTGTATAGAGCTCAAAATGCTTATCTCTGATCGGATTTTTGTAGTGCGGATCATCCTCAAACCAAAAAGCACAGTTGATGGTGATAAATGTTTATGAATTTCTGAATATAACCCACTGCAAAACATCATTTTATCTTTAAATCACCTGTGCTTTTAGGAGCATGGAAGGACAGTCTGGAAGAGTGGGTGGCCGAAGACTGGAATGAAGATGTGAGTGATCTCATGAATGTTAAAATGAAACTGGAAAGCTTGATCAAGAGATGTCAGTGTGTAACGCTCACTTCTCCATTTATCAGCTATCTGAGACCAAAGTGTTCACTGCTTCTTATGCGCTTGGCTCCAAGAACCACGTGCAGCCTGGACAGGGGTGAGTGCTTCCTGTGCTTCAGCACTTTCTAGCACAGAGCTCAGATGTACGGACGACTAGGAGTGCCACTTAAAAAATAAAGAAATTGATTTCATTAAAAAATATATTAATTCAAATAAAAGTAATTTCATTCAAAATGTAAGTTTAAAAGTAATTTTACTATGACTTAAAATTGACAAAAATAAACAAAGTAAATTGAACAAAATATTACCTTAATATCAAGTTTTAAATTAGTTCATTTGATTTGTCAACTGCCTTTATTTACTAGATGCTTTTATTTAGCCATTTATCAGTCAAGTTAAAATAAATGCCATTGAGTAGTTCACACATGGGAGCAGCCAATGATGTATAAAGTGGAATTTTTAAACTCTGTTTGCAAATTGATAGAAAAGTGTTTAGTAATTTTATATAGGTAAAGTTGATAATTTTTAAAAATAATTTTTAATTTTATTTAACTTAATTCAACATTCATTTATATACCTATTTAATTGCAGTGCAGTGTTAATTTCATTGATGAATAGTTTTCGTCAACAACATTTTTTCACAGACAAAAATGAGAATAATAAATAAAATAAATAAAAACTCATTTTGAATGACAAAAACTATGACAAATCGATTGTCATTTTCGTCAGAGAAGAAAAACAACACGAAAATGTTAAGGTGTGATGATTTGGGAAAAGATCCAGTCAGATCTCCTGCGTGGTTAGGAGGTTAGATGTGAACATTTGGACTGTAACAGTCTATTGATCTATCCGACGGGACATAAGCTAGCATACACTTGCTGCACGTATCATAAAACATTAAAAAATGTCAATATCTGGGAGTAAGAGAAGAGCAGACATGAATAAATTTGGATAAACCCGTGTATTCGGTTTTAAAGGGACAGCAGCCTAATTTAGCTGTTGTATGTGTCGATGTTAATCAAGCAACAAAAAAAGATCACTCACTGCTCTTGACTGAATTACTTTTTTAGCCGTAATAAGGATTAATCTAAATGTATTTGTATAAATATGTCTGCTTGAAATGAGTAAGAATGTGGTAAGTTGTTATAAAGAATGATTAATATATAACCATTGGTATTTCATTGAAAGGAGGATCATGTTCTTGTTTCTTTATGAGATGTGGTTTATTTTATTTTGATATAAAGGCATGTTGTGTGTGACAGCAGTTAAATCTGTCTCTATATTGCATGATAAAAGCTTAATATTAAACCTATATTATGAGTTAGTACAAACTAAATCTTCTGTAAATAAAAGCAATACACAAACTAAACACAATAAAAATTACATGACTTAATCAACCATAGATTTAGTAGACTAAAATCCTATGATATTTAGTTAACTAAAACAATTCAGATGACTAAAATATGACTTAAACTAAATAGCATTTTAGTCAAAAGACTGACTACATCAAGACTAAATCAAAATTTGATGTCAAAATTAACACCGGTGCAGTGACTGCATTTAATTGTTATTTAGCAAAATACATCTACTTAGCCATTTGAGAAGTCATTTATTTATATTTAGAAAGTAATACATTGATAATAGTTTTCTTTATTTGCTTTTATGTGGCACACGTAAGATTATAATGGAATTACGAAATATGAAAGAATTTAATTTCTGCTATAAAGCATCTCTAAAAGCAATAGTGTTATTTCTTAATACAGTGTTGGTTTAGTTCAGTAACTGTGTAAAGTTCATCAATTATGAAACATGTTTGATTCAGCTGTATACAGCTCTAGAGAAGGCAATAGTGTTATTTAGCTCACTGTTAAGTTCATTTGCTGCTTCATTATGAACGAATGCAATTCAGCTTTAAAGCAGCTCTACAGTACACAAAAGTGTCATTCAGCTTAACTCAGTTTTTGTTATCCAATAGTGTCAGTAGTGTAAGCAAGTCTTTAAACTGTGCTCTATTACATGTTCAACAAGCAGTTCTGAAGAGCAAGTTTAGACACATCTGTCTACCTGAGTGCTCCAAAATATTTGGCAAGCATTTACTATGATTCCCCTCCCTGTCTCGTTAATTTATGACTTATGTTTAGCAATTGAAGTCGAAAAGCAAACAGCCTTACAAACTGAAACGGATTAGCCGGCATATGCAAGTGCACTCCTGGAACATCCTCACTTCCTGCTTGATATGTTGTGGAAGCAATAGGGCAGAACCCCATCAAAAGTGAATCTGATGTTTTGCATCATAAAACAGTGGCCTCTTTTGTAGTTGTCTGAAAGTTTTTATCTACTCCTCAGGATGGATCTCGGCTCTCTGTTGCCTAAGGTGGCTGAGGGCGACTCTGAGCTGTCCGGATTGGAGCCGTCGTCCCCGGACACCCTCACCCAGAGCCTGGTGTTCACCAACTCTCAGCAGCACGCCACCCGGACACACACACACAGCTACGCTTCTGCTGCTGCTGGCACTTATGCCCATGCCGCATCGGTGAGAAAAACACACACATACAGATTTCCGTATTTTCCAACCTCTGAGGGACGACCCATGTCATCTGTGTAGATCCAAGTTTTATTTTCTTTTTTTGCCATTGTTTTTTGTACTAAAACAGTGCAAATGTTTTACGCTGGAATAAAGTGTCTACTTAAATGTACTAAAACTGCAAATGCTGCATTCATAATGATCTATTATTACATGCGGATTAATGCCTCCAGCATTGCTTGATTTAGAGGCGCCATCTAGCGGCTGTGTGTGAAGCTTTCTTGAGTTCACTGTATTAAGTTTATACACGTGAAAATTATTGCTGAAATAAATGATTGCTGATACAAAGTTGTGAAGGAATGCCATTCGTTAATTACCCAAAGTGTTAAACTATTTGATTGAACATTGTTTAGCTGACTATTAAACTGCTAAATAACTAAATTTGCCTAAATGAATTGAGTAATTACAGAAATGGGGGGGGCACTTCAGAATTCACACAATCTGTCACTGTCCCTTTAAATTAGTTGTATGATGTTATAAATATTAACGTTTCTGGATACAGTGAAATATCCAATTTAAGCCAATAAATATCCAATATTGGCTAATTGTGATAAACTACAAAATCTTTTATACCTCATATGGAGTTAATATTTAGTGTGCATCACATATTACATAGCGGACTACTTATTGCATGCTTTTTGTTATAAGAAATCTCAAAAGTACCTGTACTTTGACACTTAGGTCTCAAGCTTGATAAAATAGTGTGTTGAATGGCATATTAGTTTTTCCTGTAATATCAAAATTGGTTTTGAGAGTCTTGAAATTTACTGAGATTGGTATTGAATACTAATATTTTGGTGTCATGACAACCCTTTTGCTTTCCTTCTAGTCCATGCTGGGATCCAGGCTTCCCCAGAATGATGTACAGAAAATGGAGCCAATCAGCACACCCCGAATTGCCCCTTTGTCCAATCAGATTTCAGGGCCCCTGAGCAATGGCTCTGCATTTGTTGAATCCATTGCTCCAGTGCCTCTTGAATCTACACCTGTGACCCTTAATGAACCCAAGGAGACCCCTGTTACAGCATCTTATCGTAAGTACTATGCATACACACTAAAGTTGCCCAGTCTGTACTCTTACTTGGCTGTTGCCTCGTGTCTTGAAATCAATGTGGTTTTCCTTAACACTCTCTAACATTTTTGAACACACATTCTCTGCCAAAGTTTAACAGCGACTGACACATGTTGGAATGTCTTTTCTGTCTTTAGTAGACCTGAAGGCCCAACCCGACCCATCCCCCATCCTTGGTCGTCTGACCCATCATCAAAATGCAGCACTCCAGTCGGACCTGCCGGCTCAGGCCCGAGACCCTGCTCCACTTCCCCCACATGATGGGCCTTCTCCGACACTGAAACCCCACTGCGAGCCTGCCGTCACCTCGACAGAGCCGCCACAACCCAGAAACATCAGACCACAGAGACGGAGAGCACCCCCTCCTTCTAAGGTAACAAAAGTTCCCTGTAGCCCCTTTTATTGTTTGTCTGTGAGTTCTGTTGTAAAATTTATCAGCAATGCGATTTGGCAGCCATAAAAGTAGTTAAAGGGGTCATAAAATGGAGACTCAAAATGTTCTTGATGTTTACACATTTAAGAGGTTACTCTACAACAAAAACATACTGCAAGTTTCAAAACTCAAAACGAACTCACCCAGTTTAAAATTTTTTTTTTTTTTCTACACTTCTGAAATGTGACCCTGGACCACAAAACCAGTCCATCTTCTAAAATAATCATAATCAAATTTCACACATCTTCTGAAAGCTGAATAAATACGCTTTCCTTTGATGTAAGGTTTGTTAGGATCGGACAATAATATTTGGCAGAGATGCAACTATTTTGAAAATCTAGAATCTGAGGGTGCAAGAAATTTAAAAGTATTGAGGAAAATCTCCTTTAAAGTTGTCCAGATGAAGTTCTTAGCAATGCATTATTACTTATCAAAAATTAGGTTTTAATATATTTACAGTAGGAAATTTTCAGAAAATCTTCATGGAACATGATCTTTACTTAATATCCTAATGATTTTTGCATAAAAAGAAAAAATCAATTTTTGACCCATACAATGTATTTTTGGCTATTGCTAAAAATGTACCCCAGCGACTTAAGATTGGTTTTGTGCTCCAGAGTCACAAATGGCCTGATTTAAAATTATGGAAATCGTGACGTCACGGGTACGCATTTTGACCTCAAAGTACACTATTATTAACTCTAAACCAAAAAAAAACAAAAACACTGGACGCATTTCATGTAACGGGTACGCATTTTGACCTCAAAGTACACTGGTATGATTTGTCACTCTAAACTATGCAAAAACCTGGTTACGACTCTGTCTACGCACAGATCTCAAATCAAGCAAGAGCAAAAGAAGAAGAGTTTAGCCAATCAGAGCGCTGGGTTCATTGCCCAAATAGGAAGCGAGGATGATTTACAAATGTTTAAAGCCTATCATTAAGAGACTGCAACACAAAATCCCACTCGATTCCCCTTCCACTCCTGCCATCTGACTGATTTCTAAAGCGTGGAAAGTACAGTAGTCATTGCTTAGTTTTTTTTTTCTTTTCAGTTTTGCGTTTAAATAATTTCACCCCTTTTTTTTCTCCCAGCTGACTCTGTTTGTGTGTGTCCATGAGTTCACGTGCTGAGGAAACTCCTCCACGCTTATAACATGCATTCTAAATAGCAACACATGCCAAAACATCTTCAGCTGTAATAAATCATTTCTAAACCTGCCGGCCAACAAAAGAGAACATTATAACACGTTTTTGCTCCACATCAGTCGAGGGTTTTAAATAACTTTCTCATCTGATGTGGCTTCCTATCACAGAATGAGGCAGAAAATATATTCTTTACTGTAAAAAAAGGCTATGTCGATAAGCAATTGATTATAAATGTACATAATTAACATGATAATACTTGAAATGGCTTGAAGAACACAGATAAACTATAAATTGTCGCAGTCGAGTGTTTTTTGTGTTTGTTTTATCAATCAAAATGTTTAATTTTTTTTTCATTCAAAATTTTTCTATCTCTTTTTCAATAATATACATTTACAGCAACATAAGGAGTTCTTAACATAAGGAGTCCTTTGCGTCATCAGTTCTATTACTTCTGTAATTCATACGTGAATTCTCCCTCTGGCGTCCAGTATGAATGAAACATTACATGTGCTAAATAATGGCCAATCCAGAAAAATAATACTTATCCCAAAAGCAATTTGTAGACATATGATGATCTGTTTTTCTAGAGTTTTTTTCTAAATAGCATTTTAAATTGCAAATCGAAAAAAAGAAATACTCAGATGTGCCAAGCCATCAGAACTGAACTGAAAACTGTGGTTAAAAGCTGAGGTATGTATTGATCTGTGGGCTAACTGTATTGTTGCATTTTGTGCAGACCTGCTAACCTTTGGAAAATATTTAACATTTAATCTTGCATTTTGTACATTGTGCAATTACAATTTTGACATTAGCCATCAAGGAGCTTCAGGTATTTATGTAGATATCTAGGATTAAATGAACCCCCCCAAACCCCATGTCCCATCACACTGATGGTTCTTAAAAAATTGTTCCAAGGTTTGCACAATCACAACAATCACAATAATGACACTTAAAAAACAAAAAAAAAAAAACAAAAAAAACAAAAAGATTCAAAAACATTATAAAACAACATAAAAAAACCATGAAAAATATACCAAAAATCTGAAATGAGCGTTGTGACCTGTGATCGGTGTAATATATAAGGGCTCGTGTACAGATGTTCTTTGTCGCAAAGTGGTTTACAGCTGTTTATGCGGTAGTGAAGCCAGTGAAATGTTCAACTTCACACTTCCTGTTAGTAGTGCAAAAAAACGTATGTTTTCTATACTGTGCTTATTTTATATAAAGCGATCAAAGACTTTTCTTTTTATAATTGCTGGAGCAGTCAGTTCAAGATCAATGCGAGTCAGTGACTTGATTTCTGCATTTTCTCCAAATCTACCCTTAAAAGCAATGACGCAGTTTACACTGCTCAGTGAGTCTCACTGTGTTTTCACTGTGTTAGCATTGATTCAAGTGTGTATGAGATTGCAGAAATCATGTTGCAATAAGGACATCATTGTGTGCTCAGTAGACATGACTGTGTTTGGCTGTTATAGTAAAAACTTCAAGTTCCACATGTAATGCTCATTTCATGTGCAAAGATGTTAGCCAATCATAGCAGTGGGTGTATACATTGAAGTCTCACCTCAGACAGTCAGAGTGAAATATTCAGGGTAGAAAATATCCATTTACTTCTAAATTAAAGTTTTTGATGAAGAACCATGCTAAGATTATCATTGCACTTCCTAATGCTCCTAGGTCCCTGTGACTTTCGCAGTGCAGAAAAAATGCACAGAGTTGCCAAATTTAGTTATAGAAATTGAAAAATTAGTCTCTGCGAGTCACTTTAACAGCATTTTATTTCATTTGATAAAACTATCATCAAATGCACTCAAAAACTCAAAGGTCTTTACGACAACCAACAAAATAAAAGTTTGGTTTGACTTGAAATTATTGAAATGTATTACTGTATAACTATCACAATATCACAGTTTGTCCATGTTTTAATTTAAACTGTAAAAATGTTCACAGTTTGCAGTAAAAATTTAAGCAGTTCTTCCATTTACCTTATGGTTCTAATGGCTTTTTCATCTTATTAAACAAGTAATTATGCGTTTTGTTTGCCAGATCCCTTCTTCGGCAGTAGAGATGCCAGGCTCTGCTGACGTGTCTGGGCTGAACGTGCAGTTTGGTGCGCTGGATTTTGGATCCGAATCCACTGTGGAGAATCTCAGCCAATCAGAAAGTAGCTGTCAGGAATCTGTGTCTGCTCCTCAAACCCAAAACAGCCTGTATCCCAAACCCTCCGCCATCAGGTCTGACTGTCCACCTGCTTGTCTGTCTTTTATGCATGTTTCCAAGATCTTAAAGGGATATTTCAACCAAAAAACACATATCTGAAGTTTTAGTTGAAATACGCTCTTGTTGTATGGATTACAGTGTCTTTATAAACTTTTCAAAAACTTGAAAGTTGTGTTGAAATTGGCTTCCAGAGGAGGGACACATATCTGAAGTTTTAGTTGAAATACGCTCTTGATAAAACTCCATTCCATAAACAAATGACTTTAATGCATTTCTAATCAAATTTTTCTGGTTTTAGTGAGTCTTTAGGCAGCTTGCCTCCAGCAGTAATGGAGTCCAGTTACCCATCAGCCTCTCTTGGTTTACCGAGCACTACTGCCCCTCCTGTCTTGGCTTCGTCCTCAGCTAGCAGAGTGGAGTCAGCAACCACCACCCCTCTCAGTGTATGTCCTAAACTTATTTCATCACATTTACCATAGCTTGGCAAAATAAGGCATTTCCTCTGGAATCTTCACAGTCAGTTCCTCATACAGATTTTGCTCATGTTTAAGTTCGCAGTTTTCACCGACAGAAAGCTGCTTGCTTTGAAAGAGATTTCTGTGTGAGCGGTGCTTTGTGCATCCCTAAGCTCTTAACGCTGGCTCTCGCCTGCACCTTAATTAGATTAGCTTGTTCCAGACCACCCAGAATCCATAGCTGAGCTGTTTTTATTCAGGATTCCTATGTTTATGGAAAATACCTGGAAATATCTAGAAATGTGATATTTCTTGTCTGAGTTTTACATGCAAGGAAGAGCAATAAGTTATTTGAAATGACAAGTTGAAAATTTGAAAGTTAAAATCTAAACTTATTCTATCTAGTTGCTGAGGCTACATATCTCATTTTAATTCTTTAACTTGATGTACTAAAATAACTAAAGCTGAAATAAAAATGAACACAAGTGTAAAAATGACAAACAACAAAATCACTAAAACTTTAAAATTAAAACAAAAGCAGAAAATATAAAAATAAAAATACTGAGTCAAAATATTAATAAAAACTAGTAGTATCTCAGGATACTAAAATAAAACTGTTAAAATCAAATGTAATGATTTATTAGTGAACTGCTCTGAATTTGAGTGAAATTAAAAAATCCAGTTATCAAGAATGTTTTAGTTGTAGTGTTTCATTGGTCAAATCCAGTTCTAATCAAATGAACAGAAAAGGGATTATTTGCAACAAAGACAATTGCCATCAGTTCATACTGCTGCTAACACATATTCTAATCAAATGAACAGAAAAGGGATTATTTGCAACAAAGACATTGCCATCAGTTCATACTGCTGCTAACACACTCTCACAAGCAGACAGGATGAGATCTGGTGTCTAGTTTGGTCAGGTGATGTTTGACACGAGGGCTGTCCGTAAGGTATCAACCATGTAATATGTAAAGTAGAGATTTTATTGAAGAAGACATGAGATACAAGAAACACTGTACATAGGACAGTGATGCCTCAGTCATTGACTTCAGTTTTGGCAAAAGCCAGAAGTCGCAGGGTGCCACATCTGGACTGATCATTGTCGTGATGAAGCTGCCAATCACCAGTTACCTAAAGCTGCAGCTGTTTTCAACATATTGCATCTCTCCTCAAATTTTACATATTACCTAGCTGGATACAAGGACATCCCTTGCGTACCCCATTCTGGTGTCAAACAAATTCACCAAAATAAAGCAAATGCTCTGATAAGTATATTAAAAGGGGATAGTTCACCCAATTTTTGGGTGGAACGTCCATGTACATTAATTTTCTGCATGATGGTCTTCATACATCTATTTTTCATTTCCCACAGAATGGATTCAGTGAAATGAGGACATCCAGTTTACAGGAAGGTAATTGAGTTCTGTATTTCCAGATTCTCCATTTTTACCTGTATTTTCGTTGGTAGTTGAATTTGTAGCATTGGCAACAAATGACATTTTTGACCGGAAATATTTGCAGCTGCTCCATCCAGCACCCCTCAACCCATCTCCACAGAGAATAGCTTGTCATCTTCATCACTGTCATCTTCCTCCTCTTCAGCAGCAGCGCCTGCCCTCAGCACAGCTCTTCCATCACTTAGCAGGTATGACTGACCCACCCCCTTTGAATTTCAGTCTTATTAAAGGGGACATTGGATGAAATTTTCACTTTAGTTTTTTCCATTTAGTTGGGTTTCTGGAGAGTCTGCCAGTTCAGAAAAGCTGAAAAAGAAAACACGCTGCCAGTTTGTTATGGGCTGTCTAAGTCTGAAAATGTGTTATCCACTGTGTGTTTCACTGTTTCAATTTGCAGCCAGTTTCTATGTAAATAGCTAGCTATTTGAATAAGACATCCTCCAAGCCATGTACAGAATCCAGTGCAGCAATTCATGTGTCTTATGAGGACTTGCCCCAGGAAGAGGGGGGTGGGGTGAGCAGTAGCTCATTATCATTTAAAGAGACATGCACCAAAAACGGGTCGCTGTGAACAGAGCTGTTTAAGGCCTTAAAGAATCATACCAACTTGTGGAAAATGTACATCTGATGTCCCCTTTAAATATTCATGAGAGAAGATATCATTCATGAGAAGCAGTCAGTCTTTTTATGGTCTTATGATTGCTTGTTTTCCTCAGTCACGTGAGCAGTGTTAACTCTCCTGGATCTTCTGCGCCCACCAGCTCTTCCCTGAGTGTAAGTGTACCCTCACCCCACTCCCATCTCCACCTTCTCCACCTTAACCTCACCTCCTCATCCTTACTTGTTTCAGCAACAAAAATCACTTCTCTTGTTTTTGTATATTATGGATAAGTCTGACTGAATAATTGTTGAATTGAATTGAAATGCTTCCTTTAGACGCAGATGGGCACTGGCGTGAATGTGAGCCTGTCCACGTACTCTGCTGCTGTGTCGGGCGTGTCCAGCTCCACGGTCAACTCAAACGGCCTGAACACTGGAACCCAGAGCCTCACCGCTAACGGTGCATCCGCTCCCTCTGCTGTCCGTTCTGCACCACTGCAGACCAACATCACACCCTCCAACACCTCTGGTCAGTCACAAAAACTTCAACAATATTTTTATCGTTATTATTTATTATTAAAAAGTAAATGTAAAATCTAAATGTTATGTCAATCTGTAAATAGTTTTTTCTTGTTTCCAATTTTTTTTTCCTATATCTTCAGGTAAAGCTCCTCCTAACCTGGCTCAAGGAGTGCCTCCGCTGCTGGCCAGTCAGTATATCATGGGTCCTGGTGGCCTCCTGCCTGCTTACCCGGTTAGTGTATGGCTGATCTGCTCTCAGATAGAGGAAGCTACATTTTTTTTATATTTATATATATATATATATATATATATATATATATATATATATATATATATATATATATATATACACTGTCTCACTTTATCTTTATCCTTTGCTGAAGTGAAGTGTCTCCTCGCATGCATCTCAGTGATGGTACTGACCTGTCTTGTACACGTTTCTGATCTTTCTGTGCCTTCTCATCCCTAAAGCCAATCTATGGATACGAGGACCTACAGATGATGCAGTCCCGCCTGCCCATGGTAACCATTTCATAGTCAATTGCCTGTTTTCACACTCTTTTGACAATGCATTTCCTCCTATTAATAAAATTTACCCCTAAATCATTTCTACTCAGTAGGACTGCAGATTTTTGGAGAATAAAAAATATAATTGCTAGAGATGCATCGATCTTACATCTACATGAGTAGTTTTTAATCTAAATTAGACTATAATTTAGAAATTTTAAGCAAAAACAGAATGCTCTGACTTTAGCTTTGTGCAACTATACTACATAAAACTTATCTGAATGAAACAGCAGAGAACTGAATGAGACACAGATTCACTCTCTGCCAGCAGGTTGGTGCTTATGAACAGCAATGATAGTGTTTTGTGGGTTACAGCTGTAAACAAAGCAGTGCTGCGCTTATAAACTGTACATTAATATGCATTGTTCAGAGGCACGATGAAAAGAAAATACCACAAACTTTTTAAAAGATAGTAACTTCCCCTCAGAGATACATTCATATACACAGACCATTTGAAATCGGAAATCAGAATCGGCCAAGAAATTTGCAATCGGTGCATCTCTAATAATTGCTGCTTTTCTGATAATTTTTTTTAAGCTCCAAGTTCAATGTGCTTGTTTGTGCTGCACAATTTAGACAAAAATGTTGATTTATATCAATATGACGAAAATAATTTGTATTAATATTAGTAGTAGTGCTAAATAAAACAATAATAAACTATTCAGATATTTCACAGTATAAAAAAAATCAAGTGTTTAAGAAAATATATTTTTTTACAGTAAAGCTGTACAATTGTCTGTCTATTGATTTTCAAACATTAAACCAAGCTTTTATGGCAGAAACCCGCAGCAAGTGGGGAGGAGCTTTTACTGTAATAATATGATAAACTGACTAAATGATGTCAATCTTTATTATTGGATGACCTGTTCCTTAATGTTTAATGTAATTTGTTTGTTTTTTTTGGTCACTTTTCTATATAGGATTATTATGGCATGGCTTTCCCTGGTACAGCACTAGCTGGGAGAGATGGAGGATTAGCAAACAATCCCTACTCAGGTAAGCAGCCATCGTTTAGGACTCAAAGCTAAGGTTTTTTTTCTACTGGCCCAGTTGGGTCAGTGGTGCAGATTTTTACTGGCCCTGCCAACATTTTCACTGGCCCTGCCACAGCAAAATAAAATAGTTGCTGTTGTCATTGTTTTTGACCCATGTTATCTTTTATTCTAATAAATAAGCTTATATAACACCAAAATTTTAGATACCAATTAAATTTTACAATTCTCAATTCTAATTTCGATACCACAGCCAAAACTACTAGCCTTACAAATATAGTTCAGACATTATTAAAGACAAGTCTATTAATAAGAACAAATGAACAAATTACATGCATTAGAACAGTTCCCCTCAGAAATACATTCATATAAACCCCTAATTCAACATTTAGGATTTTCTACCAATATTTTGCACATTGTGGTCAGTGATCTTGCTCTGCCTGCTACAGTATTTTCTCCTCTTTGCGTTCACCTTCAGTGTCTCTGGCCTCTGTTAATGGCTGTGTACACACTTTATAATATTTCCACACAAGTGATTTTTTGGAAAACGATTGCAGTGCAGTTTGTGTGCAAGCCTGGAACAGAGATGATTGAAATAAAAAATAAAATAAAAAAGGGCAGTCGACCAGTGCTCCACTGTATTAATGAAACATAGATTAATCGTTGATAAAGCTACAAAGTTACTCACAAAGACTGGTATTTTGATACTTTTGTATGTATTTGTCTGTTCAAGCGCAAGAAGGCGAGGAAAGAAACAAAATTCGGGTCTTGCACATTGTCAGAGACGCAGCTCTCTGTGTGCGCGCTGTACACACAACACAGTGTGCGAGTACTGAATGTAATTGTCTTTCGCATCTTGCTTGAATGCTTTAAAATCGCTTGAATTTTTAAATTAACAAGGCTTAAACACATGCAACTGATATATTTTCATGATGAAGCCGCAGTGGCCCGATCGGACAAGTGACAAGTTTGTCAACTGTCCCAGGCGTCTTTCACGCTGGCCCCGGGCCACCGGGCAGTCCTTCTTGTAGAGCCCTGGTTGTTGTTGTTTTTAAAGCACAAAGATTGTTATGCTAGTGCAAAAAGCTAGGACAAGAGTTATTACAATCCAGTACTTGTTCAGTCTAAAAGACTCTTCTGTCTTGACTTGCTCGTACAGGTGAGCCTACCAAATTTGGCCGCAGCGACTCAAACTCCCCAGCCCCTGCCACCAGTCTCTCCTCAGTGCCCCCCTCACAGTCTCAACAGAGTGCTGTGCCCCCTCAAAATCAAGGGCCACAGAACCCAGGTCAAGCCCAGCAGGGTCAGACCCAGGCCTTCCTCAATCCCCCTCTGCCTCCAGGTTACGGCTACACCAGCCTGCCCTACTACCCCGGGGTGCCGGGAGTGCCCAGTGCCTTCCAGTACGGCCCCACTGTCTTCATGCCTCCAGCATCCACAAAGCAGCACAGCATGGGCCCGTCCAGCCAGTACCAACACCAGGCCGGATACGGCCAGCACACGTATGGCCAGGGTAAGTGTTACAGGCTACTGAATTGACGTTTTAACCCTGGGAAGCCTGACATATTAAACAACACACTGCTTAAAATGCATAAATATCAGTTATCACTCTACATGTCTACATGTCAGAAGGCATGTAGTAGATTTTGTACAACAGGTTTTTCAGTAAAACTGATCAAATTGATCACAGAATTGATCATTTAGAAGTCTTTATGAAACTAGTATATGATACTGTAGGATTTTGAGGGTCCTAAAATGTTAATCATTGGGGCTGTAAAATGGACTTCCTTATTTGAAATCTATCATCTCCTAGGTTTTGATGAGATGTCCCAGGCTCATGCTGGAGGAGATTATGGGAAAGGAGGATATGGAGGAAGCTCCCAGTCCCAGGCCAAAGCAGTCAGCAACAGCTCTGGAAAAGGTAGATTTTACACACTCAGTTTATGTACAGATGTTGTTGGTCTAGGGCTGCAACTAGCAATTCCATTGAGTCATGTTTTATTCGGCACATAACTAGCATGCCAGTTATGTGCTGAAAATAAAAAACATGACTCAAATGCATTAAACACATCTGTCAAATGTGTACATAGAAATATATCAAAAATAGAAATTACTGCTTTGAAATGGCGACCACTAAAAGTTTCCCGTGCACAGCGCGGAGATGTGATTTGATCATCAAAGGGTCATGCTAACTTCTGGTTGTTTCCCTGCGGTTCTTTGGAAAGCTTACTAAACAGACTGTATCAGCTGTACAAAGCTTGCAAATGTGTAAAAATAAAGTCATATTTAAGATGATTTCAATTGAACCTTTGAAATCTTTTCTTAGCACCAGGACTGTCTGGATCTGTGAGTTCAGAGCTCACTGGAGCAGTGTACACCAAGACCCAGGTGAGCTTCACATTTCTGCTTGTTTCCTACGGTTTACTTGGTTTACTTTATCCTTATAAATAATTTAGTTTTAAATGACCACTTTCCACTCTCTGGATATCTCTTCATATCCACCTTATTTTTATTTGTTTTGTTTTTTACTCAAGGCCGTTAATCTCATTTCTCTTCTCTGACCCTTCTAGTCATTTGACAAGCAGGGTTTCCCTACAGCAGCCGGCCCTGCGTTCAGCCTGCCCTCAGCTCTGGGGGGAACCGGCCCGCTTAACCCCGCAGGTGCCCCCGGATACGCCCCCGCACCCTTCCTTCACATACTGCCCCATCAGCAGCCCCCCTCACAGTTACTGCACCACCACATGGCTCAAGACACGCAGGTAACTCACGTCTACAAGCGTTCACAATCAAATACTGAGGTGTTTATTAAACTTTTTAATATGAATGCCTTTTCCTTTCTAAACATGAATGCCTTTTCCTTTCTAAACGTCAGTATAAACTCTCAAACAGGTGACAGAAGGAATGTACTAGATTGTGTGCAACACTGTTTTCAGCTAAATTTTTGATCATGTTAATTTGCATATTAAATATGATCCAGTAAGCTTTATAGGGTTAATGTTGACTCTTTTTGTCCTCTGCAGGGCCAACGCAGTCAGGCCAACAGCATGCAGAAGAGTCAGGGCAAGTCCAACTACAGCAGCTCTCCATACTGGGCTAACTGAACGCGCCGTTTACACTGTTACCCACATAAACACCCAAATCTGTGTCTGCACTGTCCTGCCTCTAACATGAAACGCACACTCGCACAAACACACTCCGTATCAGTCGTCCCCCGTCCCCCTCCTCCAGCGTTCTCCTCTGCTTTCTTCCATTTTTGTTGTTTCCTTCTCTGAATTAGGTTTTCCATGTAAGATATTTATGTAAGTATTTATATATACTGTAAATGTTAAGAAGCTGAACATTAAATGTGGTCGCTCCATTTTATTTTTTGAAGGACCTTTTTTTTTTTTTTTTTTTTTTTTTTTACTTTTTAAAAACTGCAGAGATGTAGCGAAAAATGAAAAGGAAAAGCATTTTGAGGAAAACTACAGAGACAATGCGATGAGAACTAGAGCACTGATGGTGGAGGAGGGTGAACATCTCGAGGGGCTTCACAAGCATTGAGAGCGCACCACTCTTGACTCTTCTCCTCTAGGGATAGTTCTCCCATACAGTGGTTCTGAAAGAAAGGAAAAACAGCCCATACATTTTATATTTTACTCTTGCCCTCTGAATAAAGGTTCTGAGCTATTCACTATGTTGTGTGTCTCTTATTTGCATAGTGCTGCTTGTGACAGTTTTTAAATTAATCCATCTGGGATGCATCTTCAAACTATTACAGTGGATTAATTCATTTTTTTTATGACAGTGGAATGGCTCGGTTTTAACTAAATTCCATTTTAAGTTCACTTTTAACATTGTTTCTGTAATTTTAGACAAAAAAGTATGCTTTTTAACATTAACATGAAATATGTTGTTTGATTGCAAGTTTCAACTTGGCTAATTTTCTCAGTTTTCTGCTGTTAGCTTATAATAAAGTTAAAATTATTTTTGCAATTTCAGTAACAAAGAAGATGTTTTTCCATAAAATGTTAATTTTACCCAAAAATTAAATTTGTGCATCTGTAAAAAAAAAAAAAAAAATGAATAGATAAAACATAATTTCACAAAAAAAAAGAATAAAGAACAAATTCTACTTGGTTTCATATTTGCTGATGTATTATAAAGTGCTATGATGACTGAAAAGAAAAGCATTTAAAAAAAATGATACTTTCTGCTGCTTCTGTCCATGTATTTATAAAAGTGTCTAATGTAGAACTATTCATCGTTAAAGTAATGTTTACACCTGCATATGAGGGACACAAATGGTACCAGTAATTGTGAAAAGATAAAACATCAAGGTTAAAGTGAAATTGAAGCTAAATCATTTGGTGTCTCAGTAATTTTAAAACACTTATGCGTGCACTAGAAAATGATTTAGTGATTTACAAATGCTTCTCAGGCTGTACTTTTAATGAGATTTTATTGTGTGTTGTGTTGTTTGTTATGATGTGTATTTGTATGACTGTCTTGGCCAGGACACTCCTGTATAATAAGTTTTTAATCTCACTGAGCTTCTCTCCTGGTTAAATAAAGGCGAATATATAATCTCAGCAACATCTCCTTAATAGATTTACAGGGCAAAGGCTCTTCAGACTTGAATTAGCTCAGGGGTTTAGGTATTTTATCTCATCTAAGCTGATCTGTTCAAGGAGTTTAAAAGGTGGTGTGTCACGATGACGTTCTCTCCAATAATTCTGCCTTCTATCTTCCCTGGAGACAATCTGCAATGACGTGAAGACCATAAGCATTCAGTCTACAGCAGTGGTTGACTTTTTAAATCCCTCCATTGTCCATCACAATATTTGAGGCCGACAATGTTTTTTTATTTTTGGTATTTCTGCTGTAATTATAACAGTGCTATTTATTTAAATATTTTTTTATTAATAGAAAGTAGGAGTGTTGATTAACTTAACTTTACATTCTGATGTTTCATTTAATTTTTATTTTTAAGCAGTTTATTCAAAACACATTGACAGATGGATTTGTGTTTCAGTAAAGAGTGATGTCAGTGTCCGTCATATAGTTATGAACACTAGAGGGCGCCAGCATGAAGAGGTGCTTTAGTAAGTAACCTAGTTTTTAACTGTGCTTAATTTTGCTTTCAAAGTGGATGAAAGTAACATTGTTTTACTGATTAGTATGTTCTTTTTTTAATATATTTAACTTCTTTCTCACACACACACAAAAAGACTGTGAAAGTCAATAGGGTCCAAACAACACTGACTTTCTTACATGGACAAAAATAAATAAATAAACAATCCAAATATCTTTTTGTGACTATGTTCCACAGAAAAAGAAAATCGTACAGTTTTGGAATGACGTGCAGGTGAGTAAATGCTGACACAATTTCCATTTTTGAGCGAACTATCCATTTCAATTCTATATGATGGTTTTAAAACAGTACAGCAATGAATTGTGGTCCTTTATCGTATCATACAATGACCTTTAGAAGATGATGCGGTCTTCATGGCACTCACTATTGTGTATTTTCATTCATGTGGACATATATAGGGCTGGCCTGCAGTGTTAATTACTCTGATGCAGTGAAGCTTTGCATTAATTGATGCAGTGTTTGCATTAATTTACTTTGCTATAACATTAGATTGTCTGTCAGCTGAATAGCTGGCTGGCTCCGAATAATGTAGTCTCTGTGTGTGTGTGTGTGTGTGTCTGTGTGTGTGTGTGTGTGTGTGCATATAGAGGGAAAATGTTTCTAAGAATGAAGTTGTGTGTCATCCATGCACTGATTTGCTGAGAATAACAATGATCTCCTGCCAGTGAGACCAGTGAGGGGCTCCCACATTGCCGTCAGGGCCACAGAGCCCTTTTTGTCTTGCTGCTGTGTGTTTTCTGGCTGCCTGTCTCTCTCACATATGCAGGTCAATGGGCCCAGCCTGTGTGATGTTTGACTACTGTCTCTTTATTTCCATCAGCATTTAGCACGTAAAATCCTCCCTGCCAAAAATTACATTTAGAGAAGCTATCAAGTAATACAGTTTTGACTGCATCAACCAGTCAAATCATTTTACATGCTGCTGCCCTACTTCTCTTATTGCATTTGGTGAGCAAGTGCACAAATGAATAAATGGGTTCTATGCATTAGCCACAGAACTCCTTGTTAGGTGGTCTGAGGAGTTACATGGGGTCCGGCCGTGTGAGAATTGTTTAGTGACATTAAAAGGAGCTTATGAGATGAATTAAATATTTTAAATAATTTTGTCTGTAAATTTCGGTTGAGGTTTGTCTCATTCCTGTGGGACAATAAAGAAATATTCACCCAAAATGAGAAGTCAATGTGGTCCAAAACATGGACGAAAAAAAGAACTGAGCCTTTTTTCAAAAATATCAAAAAATATCTAAGCCATTCTTGTTTTGGGGGGGGGGTGATCTATCCACTCACCCCACATACAAATTAAAATAAAATTTACTCAATAAACAATAAACAAACAGGGGCTATCCTTTTAAAGACATCTTAAATGGTAATAAAAATGTTTTTGCAATATACTTGTAATGTCTCAGTCTATAATATAGTGATGAATATTGACTATTTCTTGTGTATATAGCTCTTATGCAGCTTCGCCCCTTTTCAGCACTGTGCTTGTTGTCTGAACTGCTCATTTTAAAATCTTCCCAATCAACTGACATTTGTTTCAATGCATATGATAACTTTAGTTAAGTTTACAATAAGTAAATCCATTCACTGGTAAATTCTTCTTCAACAGCTACGATACAGAGCTACCGCAAAACAGAAGTTCAAAGAAATTCTAAATATGGCTGAGCACTTGTTTCTCATGAACCTGATTTCAGTTCAGCCACTCTGACTAAAGGCTGGAATACACAGGACTTTTGAAATTTAAACCGATTATAAAACACTCATATACCCAGGCCTTAAACCCTTGCGGTCTTCCTCAAAGTACACTTTTGTGATATAATGCGGCTTTGGCCTTGTCCCAAATCGCACCCTAAACCCTTGCATTCTTACACAAATTCCAAACACACCTGAAAAAATACCGCTCACAATCACCGCTATAAAACCTAAAATGACAACGCAGAAGTGCACATTGAGGGCAAAGGGGACGCTCACGAGCACCCTTCTGAAAGCTAAAATGACGAATGGGACACCCTCGTCTCGTGGACTTAAAGGGATACTCCACCCCAAAATTTGGTCATTAATCACTTACCCCCATGTCATGGGGGTCGTTCTAAGTTATTAATGACCAAATTTTCATTTTGGGGTGGAGTATCCCTTTAACAGACATACGCACACGGCTGCCATTGTGAAGCCCAAAGTATACTTTGGCCGTCCACGATGGTTCACGCACTGTCCGTGTTATGCAATTTTCGTCATCAGAAGTTTTGTGACCGTGCAGACAGTCCACCTACAACATTGCAGGTGCGAGGGGATTGTTGAAACAGAACTAGTCTACTAGGTGGTACTGCACATGTGTTGAACTCGTCCCTTCACAGTTGAGTATAGGCCCTGTCCCAAATGGCACACTTCTTCATGTGCATTTGTGGTCTAGTGGACTTACAATGGCCACCATGTATGCGTGTCCGTTAAGTCTAAGAGACCACAGGGTGTCTCATTCGTCATTTTAGCTTTCAGAAGGGTGCTCACGAGCGCCCCCTTTGCAGCCGCTATGGGCCCTCGATGCACACTTCTGCTGAGCCCACACTGAGGCGAGCTCCACAGCAGACTTCTAGCCGACAGTCAAAGCGGAATTAAGTTACGAAAGTGTGGAAGCAGAGGAAAACAGCAAGGGTTCAGGGTGCGATTTGGGACAAGGCCATAGTTTGAAAGCTGTGTGGATGCATCTGTGCATGAGACGGAATGTGGAAAGTGAAGTATACCTGCGCTATAAGTCCACAAGTGCACATGAAGTGTACTATGTGGGACAGGGCCTATGCACTTATACACTATGTACTCAACCCTGTAGTGTAGGAATTTTATAAATTCTAAATGTTATTTATAGATAAATGGTGTGAACGTACTACTTGCAATATTTATGCTATAAAATGACATAGAATAGTGCATAAGTAAGCAAATTGGGACACACCTTATGTGTCTAAAATAGTCCAAAAATATCAAGCATGCTTGATGTCCCATGACTGTAAAATCAGATTTGGTGCTCACCAGTCTCTACGCGTTTTTCTGTGAAATCTGTAAACTGAAAACTGCACACTGGCTCTGGCTTTCAACAGCGTAAACTACAAATCGGTGGAACAAATCTGTGCAAAACTTGTATTGTGTAGGCTATCCCCACCTTAACCTGACTAACTTTGTGTTTTACTTCAATGTTGTTTGAAAATGCAGCAGAAAAAAATAAATAATAAAACAAATAAAAATATATTATTCAGTCATCTTAGACCTCCTATTCTTTTATTTTGACTGGCTTTGTGGGTTCAAGCCTTAATTGGGGGGTCAGACCCCCCAGACCCCCATAATTCACACCCTGGGATAATAATTATCCAGTGATTTCCGCGCATTACGTTTGTTTACTCAGCTCTGAAGAGGTGATAAATAAAGGCTTAATTGCAGCAGAAGGAATGCACGCTGGTAACTGTTCTCAGAGGAAGACACTTGAAGGGGGGATGCGACTCGGGCTCGCGGGGTAATGGCTGTCAAGCGGAATTTGCGCCCCCCGGTAGAGATGCGTCGCGCTGAATGGGTTGCCCGCTACCTCCGTGAGCTGGGTACTTGATTCCGCTCTCAAATCTCCGCATGTCCCCTTCTTTTCTCCTCCTCCCTCGGTGCTTTAAATTACAATCCTGCTCTCGCACTCAATGGCGTGTTCACGGGGTGTTTTCGTCCCCTTTCATCTCGTTTATAAGGACCGTGAGATATTCTTGTCCCTCGTCTGTTGTCGGATTTGACAGCGGCTCCATTCACGGAGAAATTGGCCGTAATTAGTGCAATTATGCTGATTCGCACTTGTACTGCAAACGGAGCAGAGCGCGGAGGGATAACCAAAACAAAGATCAATCAATCAACGCTCGACACATAATGATGCCATCAAAAGTGTCTGGTGACGAGCGGATGCGACTGTGAGAGGAACAATTCTGCAGCCCACCACCTGTTATTGATACTGACGTCACAGAATGCTATGGACTCGAAGTAAACAAGGCACACAAGGTGTTTACTCAAGAACAAGTCAGTTCCAAATGTACAGAAAAACAGTGTTTATTTAGTAAATGATTGATGGGCATTCAGCTGCAAGCAGTCATGCTGATATTGTGTGAATGTGAAGTTGCTTTTTATAGTCTAATAAACTTGTATAATATTTGAGATCAAAATCTTGGCCTGTTCCATCAGTGAAGACAGTCCCAAAATAAGCCAAAACATCAAGTGTTGCATGTCACTAAAGCAATGCATGAACTGGAACAGACCGGCCTAGGCTATAACTACAACAACAACTATATATATATATATATATATATATATATATATATATATATATATATATATATATATATATATATATATATATTTGTATATTATATTATATTATATTATATTATATTATATTATTATAAGTGTGCTTCAGCTATGTTTGCTTTTGACAATTGGCTGTCAGTGTTTATATTTTTATCAACTGGAAAAAAAAAATCATCCTGAAAGTGATTTCTTTTGTTCCTCTGTCATTATGGTTAAAGCTGTGGTGTGAACCTCCTGTTCTCATACACGATTATTAGATCATAGAACGATTATTAAAACTTTATAGATATCAATATCATATTTGGTAGCTACCAATAAAGATAACTATAACTATAACTATAACTATATAAGGATCCACGCAATAAAATTCAGTTCTTCGTAAACACGCACTGCAGCTATGTCTTTTGTCATCTTAAATGCTTTACATCTTTAAAGTCAGGTTGATTCTGATTGGCTGTCAATGTTTTTATCTTTCATCAACAAGAGTAATTCCAACACTCTCTGTGCTGACGGAACGCGGTGTGTCTTTAAGACCCTGCGGAGCCCCGGTAACTCCACACGGCTCGGTGTCCGTACTCTCCAGACTCTCTCTGTAGTTATTTGAGGGAGGCGCTAGAGCCATATCTCCACTTGGAAGTAACGGCACTGTCTTGAGAGAACGAATCAAGCCAAAGCCGTGCGAACAGACTCTCGCGTCTCTCGCGCTCTCTCTCTCTCTCTCTCCGTGGCGACGGAGTGTGCGCGGCCGATGCGCTGCAGACCGAAGCGTTCCGAGGCTCGTATCCCGTTTAAATCCTGCGCTCTCCCTCTGCTGAGTATATGTGGAGCTCAAGCGACACTTCTATGAGAAACCGCGCTGAACGGCGAGACGAAGTTTGGTTGTTTTCCTAAACCGGGGGTGCTGGGGAGAGTCGAGAGAGAGATAGCGAAAGATGGTTTTGAACAGCCTCCCGTGCGTCCTGGTTTCGCTGTGCCTGGTTTTTTTCTCGTCTTCTCCGTGCAAAGCTCGGATTTACACCAACCACTGGGCTGTTCGGATAGCCGGCGGACCTGAGCAAGCGGACCATATCGCGAGTAAATATGGGTACAGAAACCTGGGCCAGGTACGTGTGTCCTGCACTAACATGCTTTGAAGCGTTTCACGGGTGTTATTTCATCGTGTTTGCCGCCCAGTGCTCTTTCCCCTCAGTGCAAGTGTGTTTTCACTTTGATTGAAGTTCAAACGTCAAGGCTGGAAGTTTCCCAGAGTTGTGTTTTGATAATTCAGACTGATAAATTCACATTTTCAAGACCAGTCTGCCTGAAGTCTCGTTTATAGCGCAGGTCTCCACTGACTCCCAACAACAACAGGTGTTTTCGAAACTTTCCTGCGAGTTGGTGGATCTATTTACTGTTGTGTGTTAGTAATGAATGCTAAAATTATCTAAATCTAAATCTAAAATTATAAGTTAGAATCCAAAGTCATGCATGACATGCAGCTCGAGCAGGATTCGTGATATGTAACATTCAGTGTAACAAGCTGAAAATGTTACACAGGCTGAAAGTGTTAGTTTCATATGTTCTAATTGAGTACTTAGAATACTTTAGATTAAAATGACATAAAATGCAGCCGTTTGCAATTAAGTCAAATCAAGTTTTGTAGATGTAAAGGACTGCATTATGCGGCATTATAAACTGCCTTGGTCTCAGTTTCATCTTCCTTCTTATTATATATAATGTATAGTTTAGTTTAATCATATGTTTTGTAGTCCAGTTAGTACTTTGGTGGTAAAAAAAAAATGCTGGTGCATTTAAATAAATAATAGGTTAATGTAAGTTTATGGTGGAGCCTTAAACTTCGCTCAGGCTTCAGCAAGCCTGTATGTCGGATCTCAGATCTGCCATGTGGTGAGAGATTTCACTGCGACCGTGTTCAGTGTCTGATTTCACAATGTGCTATCTTATCGCCCATCTTGTCACATCCAGAGTAACTATTTATGAAAGTTTAAGCACTCCTCTTGAACTTTGCAACTCATCAGCCTTGTGTCCTCCTGTGGGAATCTGCTGTGATGAGATTGCATTAGGAGCCAGCTGTAGCCTATGTGTTCATGAACAAAACAAACGTCAAGTTAATTTAAAAGCAGTTGCTTTATAAGCAGCGTAAGCCCATTTGATTGACTGGCAAAGCTTATCATTGGCTTCAAGAGTCATTATTTTGTATGACAGACTCCTGTATCCCTGTGGAGTACAGTAGTCAGTGGAGAATGTTTCATGGCTGCCTGGTGTTATTGCACTTGTCAAATGAATCTGTTCAGTGGAAAGTGATACAGCCTCTTGAGTAACCAGTCTTCCAGTCAATGACATCCTAAATAATAAACGATGCATGCTGGTTTCAACATGCCTGCGGTAAATGTTGCTGTAGCTCTTTCCTATGTATTCATACCGATATTCTTACATATTAGACGTGCCTGCCCTGATATGCTTTTTTTAGTTATTTAGTACAGCTGCGCATTTAGATTCTTGTTTTGCAATATGTTATTTTGTGATGTGTTTCTGATGTTGCAATGCATTAAATGACAGTTTTGTGTGTTGTTCCTGTAGATTGGTGATCTGAAGGACTACTACCATTTCTTCCACAGCCGGACGATAAAAAGGTCGACGCTTTTCAGCAGAGGCACACACAGCTTCATCTCCATGGAGCCAAAGGTCAGGCTGTCACTATGGCAACCCCACACCTGTGTGTTCTATGGTCTATATGGACTCCTGATCTTGATCATCACTGACTAGAATTCACAGTGTATTCCAAACAACTGTTGCGCAATGCACATGCAAAGTTCTGTTCACGAACAGCGCTTTGTGTAAAATCTTGAAAAGGACGGTTGGGTTAACATGTTGGAAACCTCACAGTGTTGTTTTGTTTATCCAAAAGTTAAAATTGTCATCTTTTACTCACCGTGTCGTTCAAAACATGTTGGATTGACTTTCTTCTGTGGAACAAAATGAGATATTTAGCAGAATGTTAATGCTGCTCTTTTCTGTACAACTTAAAGGGATAGTTCACCCAAAAATCAAAATTATGTCATTAATGACTCACCCTCATGTCGTTCCAAACCCGTGAGACCTCCGTTCATCTTCGGAACACAGTATAAGATATTTTAAGATTTAGTCCGAGAGCTTTCTGACCCTCCATTGAGAATGTATGTACGGTATACTGTCCACGTCCAGAAAGGTAAATAAAAACATCTTCAAAGTAGTCCATGTGACATCAGAGGGTCCGTGGTCTGTTTTTTGAAGCATCGAAAATACATTTTGGTCCAAAAATATCAAAAACTACGACTTTATTCAGGATTGACTTCTCTCCCGGGTCTGTTATGAGCGCGTTCACAATACTGCAGTTTAGTGATATCCGGTTCGCGAACGAATCACTCGATGTAACCGGATCTTCTTGAACCAGTTCACCAAATCGAACTGAATCGTTTGAAACGGTTCGCGTCTACAATAACCATTAATCCACAAATGACTTAAGCTGTTAACTTTTTTAACATGGCTGACACTCCCTCTGAGTTCAAATAAAACCAATATCCCGGAGTAATTCATTTACTCAAACAGTACACTGACTGAACCGAGCCAGATAACGAACGAAACATTGACTCGTTCTCGAGTCAAGAACCGTTTCTGTCGGACGCGTGCGATTCGAGAACCGAGGAGCTGATGATACTGCGCATGCGTGAAGCAGACTGACACACAGCGCGTCTGAACTGAACTGGTTCTTTTGGTGATTGATTCTGAACCGATTCTGTGCTAATGTTATGAGCGCGGGTAAACCGAAGGCTTGAATCAAGGGCAATCATCGCCAATGAAGTCATTACGTCGAGCGCAAAAGAACTGGTGAACCGTTTTCGGCAACCGGTTTATTGAATCAAACTGTCCGAAAGAACCGGTTCGCGGAAAAGAACAGAACTTCCCATCACTACCGGTGATCCGAAAACCGATGCAACCGGTTCTTGACTCGAGAACGAGTCAATGTTTCGTTCGTTATCTGGCTCGGTCAGCAGTTCAGTCAGTGTACTGTTTGAGTAAATGAATAACTCCGGGATATTGATTTATTTGAACTCAGAGGGAGTGTCAGCCATGTTAAAAAAGTTAACAGCTTAAGTCATTTGTGGATTAAGGCTTATTGTTGACGCGAACCGTTTCAAACGATTCAGTTCGATTTGGTGAACTGGTTCAAGAAGATCCGGTTACATCGAGTGATTCGTTTGCGAACCGGATATCACTACACTGCAGTGCTGTGAACGCGCTCATAACAGACCCGGAAGAGAAGACAATGCTGAATAAAGTCGTAGTTTTTGATTTTTTTGGACCAAAATGTATTTTCGATGCTTCAAAAAATTCTAACGGACCCTCTGATGTCACATGGACTACTTTGAAGATGTTTTTTTTACCTTTCTGGACATGGACAGTATAC
Organism: Cyprinus carpio; assembly: GCF_018340385.1. Classification (NCBI taxonomy): domain Eukaryota; kingdom Metazoa; phylum Chordata; class Actinopteri; order Cypriniformes; family Cyprinidae; genus Cyprinus; species Cyprinus carpio. The sequence goes on along the minus strand of NC_056579.1, from coordinate 19,726,632 downwards.
CGTACATACATTCTCAATGGAGGGTCAGAAAGCTCTCGGACTAAATCTAAAATATCTTATACTGTGTTCCGAAGATGAACGGAGGTCTCACGGGTTTGGAACGACATGAGGGTGAGTCATTAATGACATAATTTTGATTTTTGGGTGAACTATCCCTTTAAGTGAATGGTGACCAATGTCTGTCAATCTCTAAAAATGACAAAAAGCACCTTTAAAGCAAAAACTGAAAATGAGATTATTTTTATTTATTTTTTTCACCGTAGCTTTCAAATCTTATTTGCATATATTTCGAAATCCGAAATGTGTCTTTTCAAGTTTGACGTCAGTGATGCCAAAAACCATTTGTGTTTTTTATTCGGCGGAGGACAAAATCATACAGGTTTGAAAAGACATGAAGGTCAATAAATAATGACATAATATTCATTTCTACCAAATAACCAATTCATGGACTTTTTGTAGCTGTATAATTGAAGTCAAACATGTTCGTGAGCTACATGAATGAAGCCTATGTATGTATATTTCAAGGAAAAATTAAGGTATGATATAGTGCATTAGGAAAGTTAGCACTATATATTATTACAATTTTTTACATTGTGACATTACCTTTTTTATAATTAAGGACATTTTCCTCCATAATTCTCATTAACAAAAAAATTAATTGCCATCATTCTTATTATTATTGTATTACTACAAAGAAAGTATGTTTATATCATCAAAGTGTTTATACCTTTGACATCATTGGATAGTTTCTCATTACTGTATAGCCATCATTCATTTAATAAGTCATGAAAAGATGTTAGTTTGTCAGCTCCTAAAGGACCTCTTCTCATTCTTTCTCAGGTGGAGTGGGTGCAACAGCAGGTGGTGAAGAGGAGAACAAAGCGAGATTATAAACCCTCATATCCTGGTCCTGTACAGTACAGTATGGTGCAGCCCAGCTCCATTTACTTCAATGATGCTAAATGGACCAGTATGTGGTACATAGTAAGTATTATTAATGAACATGCTGTACATTGTTCTTGTGAGTTGCTAACATTGAAAAACACTGATCATTGTCGTGGTTTTCATCATTTCCTACTCTACTGCAGAAAATATGGGGCATTACTGAACTGTTCAACTCTTCCGTCATTAACCAAGATCTTACAGTGAATGAATCATCAAGCACGTCTTATTCTGAAAGGGAAAAAATTCCATCATCAAAATGGATTTACTTTCTCCTCATCAAAAAACTTGCTGATGTTAGAAAAGGCACATGGATACGGGGAAATCATTCTGTTTAATTTATTTGTAAAGCATTTCTTATGCCTTACAAATCCCACAGTGATCAATGAAAAGGTGATAGCAGCAAGGAAGAAACTTTAAGATAAAGACTGATATAATTATCCAATAATATCATAGACTAGCTCCAAATCCAGAAGGATAAAATCAAGTCACGTCTCATTCTGTTTAAGTCAGCAATACAGCCCATTATTGAATCGAAATGCATTGCGAATGCTTTCATTAAAGACAGTGTATCATGTTGAATGCAAAACCAAGCCAATCTTCTGCTTTTCAAGACACCTTTCACTAAAACGTAATGGCAGGTAGTAAAACTTCAGTGTTTTTAACTAAAAAAAATTGTCAGATTGAATCTCGCTCAACGGAAACGATGCCTGCCACACCAGATTAGCCGAGTTTCTACATGTGAAAACCACCCAGAGAGATACACTGAGCTTTGGTAAGCTCTAACATAACGTCTCGCGGAGATATTTTCTGTGAGGTAATTGTATAAACAGGCTCTTGTTTTCATAGCTGTCATGTTCCTCAGCTCACGAGAGTCGAGAAAATGGTGTGGTTCATCAGCACGTAGGGAATGTGAAGACATCCTTGCGCTTTTTTACACTGTAAACAGCCATTCAGATTTCCCAGAATGTACAAAGGTTGCACTTTGGCTGCTGCTGAATCCTTGAGTCATAGCACACATAGCAATTGTTGTCATTACTTTCTGTCTACGAACGTATTTATAGCTTCGACCAAAACGGCGAGCGTGAACTAAGCGCTTGTTCTTTAATGGGTTGTTACAGATCTGTCAATGGTTAATATGGCTCAGATAACATTAATACTTTGACCCGAAAGCATCCATTTGGCTCAGGTTTCTCATGTTGACGTGTGAGTTACACTTTGGGAGCAAATAAACTTGACTTTCCAGGATGGGGTCTAATTCTAACTCTAGGCCCAAACTGTACATTTGGTTCCATGTGACGCATGTAATAACAGTGTTTGAGGTAGACGAGGAAAGATGCAGTAATTTACAGAGATATGTTTTAAAAATAATTTTAGCTTGTTACCACGTACTTGGGATTTTTTTAAAGCACCAAAAATAGGCAGGATTTTACTCTGGCTGTGGCCTTGTGTTTGGCATGCATGTTGCAGGCACATTGAGCTGTGGTAATCGTGGGAGATGTGGGATCGAATCCACCCCTCCCTGTATCTCAGTAATTTTTTTTTTTATATAATAATAACCAGAAGACCTACATTTTCTTTGCATCTGCAAACATAAACACTAAATGCATTTATGGTAGTCCTTCAAAATGCTTCTATGCACATTTCTGATCAAAGGTTTGGGGGTCTGTAAGATTTTTTTTTAAGGTTTTTGAAAATCTCTTATATTCACCAAAACTGCATTTATTTGATTAAAAGTGTAATAATATTGTGAAATATTTTAATTAAAATAATAATTTAAAATAAGTGTTTTTATATATATATATATATATATATATATATATATATATATATATAATATATATATATATATATATATATATATATATATATATATATATATATATCAGATATATATATATATTATATATATATATATATATATATATATATATATAAACTTAATTTTTCCCTGTGATGCAAAGCTGAATTTTCAGCATCATTACTCCAGTCTTCAGTGTCACATGATCCTTCAGAAATCATTCTAATATTCTGATTTGCTGCAAAAGAACCATTTCTGATTATTATCAATGTTGAGAACAGCTGTGCTGCTTAATATTTTTGTGAAAACTATGATACATTTTTTTTCAGGATCATTTGATGAATATAAAGTTCAAAAGAACAGCATTTATTTGAAATTTAAGCATTTTGTAACATTTACTGTCACTTTTGAATAATTGAATGCATCTTTGCTGAATAAAAGTATTAGCTCTTTACCACAACAAAAAATCTCACTGGCTGTAAACTTTTGAACAGCAGTGTGAGCATTACAGTGTGAGACTCTTCACCTAATTAGATTGTTTTACGTCCTCTTTTATTTCTGTCTTTGCAGCACTGTAATGATAACATCCATAACTGTCAGTCTGACATGAATATCGTGGGCGCGTGGAAGAGAGGCTATACAGGGAAGGATGTGGTGGTTACCATTCTGGATGACGGTATCGAGAGGAACCACCCAGATCTCATCCAGAACTATGTATGTGTATCTCTGTGTGTGTGTGTGTGTGTGTGTGTGTGTGTATGAGTGTTTTTAAGAAAGTAATTACTTGCTTGCTGTGTACTCTGTATTATATATTTATTAGTGGTTACATTTTTAGTCAAATTTGACTAAAAAATTATCTTTTCACACAGAATGTGTTTTGTAGTCCACCGCTCTGCTTTTCCATTTAATTTCTTATGTCAATTTAAAAAAAAATAAAATAAAGTGCATTTATAACACTATGCTTTTATTAACATGGCCTTAAATTTAAGAAAACTAACACTTCTGCTGGGAAAAATGGAAACGTTAAAATTATATTTGTTGTAGTTTCCATTCCCCACTAAAAAAGGTTTACCCAACTCGCTAGAAATAAGAAGGAGGTCCGTGGAGTTAGCATTAGCAGGATGCTGAGCTAATGTCACAATACTCTAAAGCATAAAAACACATATTGCATACTGGAATACCAGGTAAAGCAATCCATCTTAGTTACATTGAGCTTTAACTTATTATCGAACAGAATGTATGTTCATTTATAATTAGCATTTCTGCTAATTTCTCGTTGCAGTGCATTCTGGGATACACATGATACTGCCTTAGAATTTGGCTAAAACAAGTAATCAGTATGATCAAGGCTGCTTTAAGGCAAGCCTCCAAGGTTAGCAAAAAATAAAAAGAAGTCAGAGACAATTTAAGTAGGATTCAGTTTACACACATGCCATTCATTTCAATGGGATCCACAAACAGTGACTGACAACAATGAGCTCTGACAGAAGTTCAGTGTAGGAATCTGATCATATACGCTTTCTCCAATGGTACATTCACGAACCTTGGTGTCTCCCAATAATAAGCCCACCTCTGGTTTAATTAAAATAGCTACCTTTTATAATATTTGAGCACACCAATGATGCCTTAATAACCTAAAACTAAGTCTTGGATCAGAGCAATTGAGCAAAACAAAAGCACCCAGACTGAGACGTTTCGTAAATTGACTGATGATTTTGTGTTTATATAAGCTCAGTCCTGAAAGTACATGTCCAGATTCACATGTTCACATGCATAAGTCTAAAAGCGTTGTCCTAACTGGCACATTCCCATAATGGATGGAAAAATCCACATTTGACCGTGTTCTCATGTGTCTTTTTCTTCCTTTGATCTGTTTGCAGGATAATGAGGCCAGTTATGATGTGAACGGTAATGACATGGATCCCATGCCACGATATGATGCCAGTAATGAGAACAAGTAAGAGTGAAGTTTATTACACACTTTGAGCATATCAGGTCATTAAAACCCTGGAAAGGCTTAGTTTATACAGTCCTCTCTGTGGTGTGTGTGTGAATGTGGGTATTTGGCTTCTGATCTGTGCGCTAGTAAGAGTGTTTGGCATGTTTGTTTGGTGAATGTGGGTTTTTGGAGTTTGCTTTTTGTGCGTCTGAGGGTTTCTTAGGTGTATGAGTAAATATGGCGCTTGGCTTGCAATCAGTGTGTGTAGAAGTAAGTGTATTTGGCATGTTTGCTTGGCAAAAAGGGATTTTCGGAATTAGCTTTCTGTGAGAGATTATGCGTGTGTGTGGAAATGTTGGCACAAGATCAGTGTGTATTTGGAAGTGTTTGGTGAATGGTGAGATTTGGTTTATTGTGTGTGTATATATATATATATATGGGTGTGTTTTGTGAGTGGGTGGAGGCCCCCATGTGTTTTTGTGGCTGCCACTCTGTCAGTGTGTGTGAGCCTGTGCCAGATGGCTCTGCAGCTTTTTTGGACCATTCAGACTGAAAGCTTGGCCCGGGCTCTGATCCTCTCTGCCGTTGCCGTTTCTGCAAGGAGCTCAAGTGCAATGCAATTCTACAGCTGATGAGTGACAACCGAACCTCATCTGCTCCCTTCATGGAGTTTTGCAATCATTTACGCGCACGCATGCCATTCCAGATGTTCATGTTTTTCTTTCTTTCGTTGAACACAAAAGGAGACATTTTCAAGAATATTCACAAAGCTGTCTACTGTAGCAGATAGCTTTCAAAATATGAACAGACAAAAAAACAAAACCAAACAAAAAAAGACAAAAACATAAAATTATTGCAAATAATCTTTATTCTAGTGCGCTATATTTTAAAGTGAATTTTTGAAAACTGGTCACATTTTGTCCTCAAATCAAAACAAATGAATTATGTTTTGCACAGTGTTATTTTAGTAATATTTATATACTATTTTGGTTTCTATTAATATTTTGTATTGGCTTTTATTTTTTCAGTTTTCACTTTCATTTTAATTACATTTTTTATAATTTTGTTTTTTATAAATATTAAGTTTTAATTTATTTTAATTTTAGTTATTTCCAGTGAGTAGCTTTATTGCTTCATTTATTTAAGGCAACATTTCTCATTTTTCTTTATTTAAAGATTTTTTCATCTAATATTTATATTTTATTTTATTTATATATACACTGTCTTTAATGATTTTACTTTTGAATTCAGTTTTTCATTGTTTTAGTTTTAAGTAATTGTCATTTTTGAGCTTTTTGATTTTTTTTTTTTTATATATATTGCTATTACGGATACATTTTTTCTTCGGTTTTAGTTCGGTTTTAGTTATTTTCAGTTAGTTTTAGCTTCAGCTTATTTAAGCTATTTGCAGAGGCAACATTTCTAATTTTTGTTGATTTTAAATGTTTAATTTAATTTCAGCCTTTTTGATAATTTTTGTTTTATTTAACAATATTAACCCTGTTTTTGTGTAAATAAAATATTTTTTAGGACCATTTTTAGGCCAAAAAGGCTCATTTCCATCTACCAAGTTCTCATTACCATGATGTAAAGAAGGTTTTTTTTTTTTTTTTTTTTTGTCCCTTTTTCACACCTCTCCTCAAGTTGCTTGATTTGAGGTATGATTCATGCCCAAATCTCAAATAGTGTGGGGCAAGTTATATGCCAAAACGTAATACTTTTCCCTAAGAATGAGCAATAGTAGCAGTGATTCTTGCCTTGCCTCTAAATGCTGCACAAACCCCCATCTGGAGGTCTCTGTAGGTGAGTGCACGTACGCATGAGTGTTTTGCTGTCGTGAGCACTATTCCCCCTCTTAATTTACACTTTCAGGAGCCCCATTAGAAGTATTTCCGTGGCCCGAGGAAAAGGGGAGTGTTTGACGGTGTCACTGTTTTCAGGAGGAAGTGTGTGTTGGAGACAGAGAGGGAGGTTTAGGTCTGCATGTATAGACACGCTCTATAGAATACCATACACCTCCTGTCCTAGCTGCTTCTGTCTCTGTGAGGCTTCGAGTGCAGAAAGTTCAAAGCTCTCACCCTATAAAGGAAATATAGACAACTAAATGGCAGTTAACTCCTTTAAATTGGGCATATAGTACATTTTTTGTAGCATTTTATTTCCTTAAACTCTGCTTATAATGTTAGTCAAGATTATTTGCAATTAAATTTTTTTAGTTATGACCATTATGCAAAAAATGTAAATATGAATGGGAATACACTTCAGAGATATTTTACTTCATAATAATTTGTAAGGGTGCTAATAATTGTGACAAAAGTGTATTGATTTACTTCAATGACAGGTTAGAATTTTGTGAATTTTTTTTTTTGAATGAAAGATCAATAGGATAAACAATGCAGATTTATTTTCACAGCCGCCTTTGCTCATATTTACCAAGGGTGCTAATAATTCTGAGCACAACTGTTTTTTGGGGGGGTTTGTTCAGTGATTCAGTAAAGTCTCTCCCCTGTCGTTTGGCGACTATCCTGCACAAGCTGTCGATCTGTTATGTGCTGGAATGTTTTGTGTTGGTTCCTCCACTGATAGTTTGTGTAATGTGAGTCTTTATTTCCCTGCGGTGGATTTTGACCGTGAGCTTCAACGCCGGGGGTCGTTCTGAGTGACCGAGCGGCTGTAATGTAAATATTGGAAGTTATATCTCACAGATGAACGTGGGCTTTGCACTAGACTTTCAGTGGAAATGCAGTTATTGACCCAGTGTGTCTTTTTAAGCTGTTTGTCAGATGTGCAGCACAAGTGGAGTTTCTCTCATCATGAGTGTGTGGCTGTGGACAGTGCATGTTCTGTATGCTAGATTTATATGTTACGTATAATATGAATATCAGTTTTGTTTATTTATTTAGGGAATGTAGGAAACATTTCAGTGTCTTGTGCGGTTCTGGAAATGCTGGAATGTTCTGTTCAGTTGTGGTTTGTGTTTCTGGTTTTCACATTGTCCTGTATTCTGCTAGCAGATGTGACTTAGCCTCACATAGCAGGGTTTTGACTATTGGCATAGTCAGTTAGACAGGAAAAGACTGCCTGAATGACGTGTAGAATGACCAAACACTTTATGATTTTAGGCCTAAATCAGGGGTGGCCAACATTGGTCCTGGAGAGCCTCAGTCCTGCAGAGTAGTGGCCAACCGATATTGGTTTTTTGACAGCCGATGCCGATATTTAGGAAAGCAGGGGGCGATAGCCGATATAATTTTTACAATTATTATTAATATTTAAGAAATTTGACAATGGATTACAAAATAAATGTGTAAAATAAACATACTTATACTTTAGATGACAAAGATTTTTTTCACAAATCAATAAATATTTAATAAAAAATATCATTTAAAAGGAAGTAAACGCTGTAACCAACAGGGCACTCAGTATTCTGAGAAGTTTGTGTGCATTGGGATTCATATTTTTCAAATAAAGCCAGGATAACACTCATTTTACAAACAGCACACAGAGAAAATGACACGAATATGATAGTGGGTGAATGCATAAAGCGCAGCATAATTTGAAATCGAGTTTAAAGTTTAAAGCATTCAATTCGCACGGACCGACCGTCACGCAGAGAACACGCGATCATGCTCGATAAAAATGCAGACTTCACAAGATCTCACAGCTGGATTCAACTAAGTTTGCAAGGTTTATGAAATGAAATGTTCATTAGTCATTCAAAGATTTGTTTAAATTATATAAATGCGTATTTGCTTAATGCTGACAGCAAACGAGAAAGTATAATGTTTGCCTTTATATTACTAATGATATAAAAGCAATCATTCTAATACTTTCTGTATACATTAATTCCTTTGTTTAACAGTTCTATCTGATTATTAGACAGACTTCTGTCCGTATTAGACAGAACTGTTAACAACGACAGTAAACAAGAGAATGTGAGCACTGTTTGTTCTGCCGCTGCTGTTCTCAGTGCCGTCAAAATAAACGCCTCGAACACATCGGCCAAGCAGAAAAACTTATCGACCAATACCGATATTTGAAAAATGTCAAATATCAACCGATATATCGGCCTTGGCAATATATCACCCTAAAAAAACAACAAAAAAAAATCTTAATACATAATTTATATCTAAACATAAACAAACAAAAATTAACAATCAGCACATTTTTTTTTTATTAATTTCTTTATTCAGATAAATATATATATATATATATATTAAAATCAACAAAAATGTTGACATCATTGTTTTTTTTTATTATTTTTATTTTATTTATATTTATACAGTCGCATTTAAAAGTTTGGGGTCAGCACTTTTTTTTTTTTAAATTAATTTCTTTATTCAGCATGCATGCAATAAATTTATCAAAAGTGACAGCAAAGGCTGTTCTTTTGAACTTTCGTTTCATCAAAAAAGTCACGTTTTTACAGAAATATCTGCACAACTGTTTTCAACACTGATAATAGAAGAAAGGTTTCTTGAGCAGCAAATCTGCATATTAGAATGATTTCTGAAGGATCATGTGACACTGAAGACTGAAAATTCAGAATTGATCACAGGAGTTAAAAAACATAAAAACCTTAACAAACCCAAAACTTCAATCATCAGTGTTTGTAGACTTGTGAAGTGAAGTGGTCAGTCTTGTGGATTTATGTTCTATGGCATGTTTCAGTGTTGGACAACCATTGGAATAGTTTCAGTCTGGAGTCATTGGATTGGCATTGAGTCGTCGGACCACCTGGGAGTTCCTCTGGCCTTTTGACCTTTTGACCTTGTAAATGTTTATGGTTGCGATGGCGACCGAACTCTGGACTCATCCCAGATCTGGCTCTACAATCTATCTTTACAATCCTTTTCTCTCAATCTCTTATTTTAATTAACTTATTACATTAATGGCTTAGATTGGAGATGGTGGTTACCATGGTAGCGTGAGTTTTTCTATGCAGCTGTTCACTGCTGGAGGTTCCACAGTCGAATCTTTCTCCATCTCTCCCCATCTGTCTGTCTCTGTCTTTAGTGTGCGTTTTTGGTGGATGATTTGTATTAGATTTATGTGGGTTTAGTTTGGGTCAGGAATGTATCCACGTTGCGTCTGAGGCGGAGGAACCGCTCAAATGTTTTCCTTCAATATCTCAAATATTTAGCCGCTGTGTTTTAGCTCTGCTGGCCGTGGACACACATGTTTAGTTTCAGTCCAGCTGTTTCTCTCTCTCTCTCTCTCTCTCTCTCTGTTTCCTGTCCACTTCTGCGTTCCTTCTGTAGCAAGTGTGTGTAATAGGTCAGCAGCAGGGCCTGTGCTTGTGTAAGGGTCTCCAGTCATTGTTTATGCAGTCGGTGAATGTGTGTGTGTCATTACTAACACTAACGTCTGGTGTGTTGTGTTCAGGCATGGCACGAGATGTGCTGGTGAAGTAGCGGCGTCCGCCAACAACTCGCACTGCACAGTGGGCATCGCTTACAACGCCAAGATTGGGGGTGAGTGTGGCTGACGGTCACTGTCTGATTTGGACCTACTGCTGTATCTGGGAATTCTGCCTTTTGTTCATACTTGCATGCATACAGTAAATACAGTACCACTGTATGCACCCAGTACCCCACAATAGTAAAGTCACAGATGTGAATTTTAGTGATTAAAAATGTTATATTATATAAAGCTGATTTTGAACGGGAGTGTATATATACATATATACATATATATATATATATATATAATATATATATATATATATATATGACAGACATGGTGTTGGATGTCATTGGCATGTTGATCTTCAGTGTATTCTTTGGGCTTGTCCTGCAGGTGTCCGCATGTTGGACGGAGATGTGACAGACATGGTAGAGGCCAAATCACTGAGTCTACACCCTCAACACATAGATATTTACAGTGCCAGCTGGGGTCCAGATGATGATGGCAAAACCGTGGATGGTCCCGCTTCCCTCGCCAGACAGGCCTTTGAAAACGGCATCCGACTGGTAAGAGCCATCTCAGCATGTATAGAAGTATTCTTCAAGTTTATATGAAAAGTGTGTTATGCTTTTCCCTTTTTCCATATGATGTGGCGTTCATAAATCGCAAGTGTAATTTTCAGGTCATCAGTCACGTCTCTCCAGCAGTCTGGCCCACCGAGGGTGTTTTCCTTTCCTTCTCATACTCCACCACCTGCTACGGCAGTGAACTTTAGAACGTGATTTTAGTTTATCTTCCCTGAGTCATGAGTCGCAGTCAGTAATTGGCATGTATCCCGTGCCAAAGGTGTGTTTGGAGTGGTTTAGGCATGTTTCAGGTATGTGAGACTTATAGACTTCAGGTAATACTGGTCTCTTCTCATCAGAAAAGGCTGGGGGATATTAATGCTTGTAGATTATGCTGTCCTGATGATGTTAGTTCCTGCTTTGAAGTGTTTCAAGGGTGAACTGTCAATCAGTTAAAAAAAAAATATATTTATTTATTTGTTTGGAATTGAGACAAATTCTTATTACCGTAATGCATCCGGATGATGTTTGTTGGTAAATTATTTTTAATATATGCCTAGGAAATGAGTGTGTGTGTGTGTATATATATTTATATATAGAAAATGTACTTATTTATTTATTTGAAATTTCATTAAAATTTACCTTTGCAGCCACGATCACCACTGTTCCCTTGAGCATAAACTCTAGGTTGCTCCTGGAGGGATGTTTCTGCAAGAAGTGTACTGTAAATAGTCATTTTTAAAAAGCACATATTTCATCGTAAACAAAACATGTTCACTTATGTTTTTTTTTTCTTCACAGGGCAGGAAAGGACGGGGTTCAATCTTTGTTTGGGCGTCAGGAAATGGCGGTCGGAGTCGCGATCACTGTTCATGTGATGGTTACACCAACAGCATCTACACGATATCCATCAGCAGCACAGCAGAGAGCGGCCGCAAGCCCTGGTATCTGGAAGAGTGCGCCTCCACCCTCACCACCACCTACAGCAGCGGAGAGAACTACGACCGCAAAATCGTAAGAAGAGACGTAAATCTAGATCTTCAGCACGGAGTAAACTTGCTTATCATAAAACAGGCCTGCTGCTGAATTGGCTTCAGGCAACCACGTCTGTCATCTGTCATCATTTATGCACCTTTGAGTTGTTCCAAACCTTTATGAGTTTCTTTCTTCTGTTGAACACAAAAAATTGTCAACTGTTTGATTATAAACATTATTCAAAATATATATTTTTTTGTTTTCAACAGAAGAAAGAAACTCATAAAGGTTTGGAACAAAGGTGCATAAATGATGACAGATTTCACTTTTTTGTTAGAAATATATTCCTTTTAATTGAATTAAACCTTACTCTAATGAGGAAGAATTAGGTTGTAAATACAAAAGAATGCATTTTAGTCAAGGCTTTTCATTCAAAACATATGGTTTTGGAATGACATAGTAATGAGTAAATAATGACAGAATTTTAATTTCTTGGCTTTTATCTTAAGACTTTTTTTTGTTGTTTCAAAATGTTGATGTTAATCTGTGCTTAAAATGAGCTGAAGGAAACATATTTACTTGTTCGAATATTTATGGAAACCTTTTGGAAGTTAAACGCCAGTAAACTGCACAATATCTTCGAAAGTAGAGATGTGTCTCGCATCGTTTTTTAAATTTATTGCTGTTTAAATGCGTCTAATGCATTTTCATGTGTTTCTTTGGCCACACACGTGTGTTTGATCTGCTTTTGGTCACTGTGTCATGAGAGCATCCTGGTGTTAACCGCTGCGGTTTACAGCCCACACACAGTTTTACACACTCCTCTGAGAGTTACAGAGCGGCGCTTCTTCCCTGTCTCTCAGCTTGTCTCAGAGTGACGTGTGAAATTCCACACTGGCTTTCAAACTCCTTTTGCAATATATGTTTACATTCTGAAGCCCAGTGTTACAGACATTAGCACTTCTCTTTGTTGTGATCTCCTGCAGTTTTCAGGTAGTTCAGCTGAAATTATAGTTTTTCGCAACTGTCCATTTTCTAGATCACTTATATTCACACAAGTTTATTATCTACCCATCCAGGGTTATTGTCATAAATACTAACAGTGAAAATATTTAAGCCAACTTTACTTTCAATAAAGTTTTGAAGGTAAAAAAGAGATGGCGACGTGCGGCGGTCTCGCCCGACCCCCGCCATAAGTGGACGAGGGCTACCCGCTCTAGGACGGGGTGGGCTAAAGAAGCTAGTCCAAAAGTATCAGCATCGAATACGATTTGCGACCACCTCTCCAGTGTTCTGAAGGCTAGGAAAGTCGACATTGCCTGTGTTCAAGAGACGAAATGGAAAGGATCGAAGGTGAGAGAAATCAGCGAAGGCTACAAGGTCTTCTACGTCGGCTACAGCAACTCCACCAACGGCCTCGGCATTATCATCAGCGAGAAGTTTTGTGACGCCATCGTCGAGGTCAATCGGGTGTCGAACCGCCTCATCTCGATCAAGATTGACTTGCACCCAGTACCGCTGCACGTCATCTCGTGCTACACCCCACAAACTGGTCACCCTGATGGAAAGAAGGACGACTTCTGGCAATCCCTGGAAGCCCACATCCTCTCCTTCGATCAAACCAACCGAATGGTGATCAGCAGGGACCTTAATGGACACGTTGGCCTGGAGCGGGACGGATATCGCCACACGCATGGCGGACAAGGGTTTGGGATCAAGGAACGCTGATGGCCGGCGAATCCTCGACTTCAGCGAAACGTACGACCTGGCCATCACCAACACCTTCTTCAAGAAGTGGGAATTGCACTTGGTGAAGTATGAGAGTTATGGCTGCTCGACCCAAATCGACTACTGGCTGGCGCAGCGAGCCGATCTAAAGGCCGTTATGGATGCCAAAGTCATCCCCTCGGACCATGTCTACCTGCCATCACTGGTTGCTGGTACTTGACCTGCACCTACGCCTTGAGAAACGACCACCCCTGTGCACCGACCTTGAGAGGATAAAATGTTGGAAGCTGCCGGAGCACAAGGCCACCCTTAAAACCCGACCCTCACTGGGATTCGAGCCGACCCTGACCTGCCGACAGAGCAATGCTGGACGTCTGCCAATTTCCCATCACAGCCACCGAAACACTCTGCAAATCCAAGCCCGGCAGGAGGTATCTTGACAAGCAAGTCTGGTTCTGGACAGACGTTGTCCAAGAGGCAATTTCTGAGAAGAAGCACGCTTACAAGTGATGGCGGGTGACCAGGCTCGACGTCGACTGGTGGGAATATCGAATGAGGAAATTGATGGCCAAGCAGGCCGTGACGGCCAAGCGGGATGCTTACTATGTGCGGCTGTACAAGGAGTTGGAAGCATCTGGAGGCGCCAACAGTATCTACCATCCTCCGTCGTTAGAGCGTCTACTTTAGGGATATCAGCAATGCCAAATTTCCGCACCGCCCATACCAAGTGCGGAACCAGTGCCTGGCCCCATCCCTCCGATTACCACCGAGGAGGTGGTGAGAGCAATTGAGAAAATGAAGAACGACAAGACGTCGGGCCCTGATGATATTCCAGTCGAGGTGTGGGAAACGATGGGCCGAGGTGGGCCCGAACTGCTCGCTGACCTGTTCAATAGTGTCATTTCCGACGGTGCCGTTCCCAAAGTCTGGATGACGAGCACCACAGTGCCCGTCTGGAAAGCCAAGGGCGACGTTGCCGAGTACACCGACTATTTGCCAATTCGCCTCCTCTGCCATGCCATGAAGATCTTTGAGCGCGTCATCGTTCAGTGCCTGCGGGACATTATCATGATCTAGCCGAACCAGTGCGACTTCGTCAGTGGCTGTAGTATGACGGACGCCATCTATGCACTGCGTCTCCTCATCAAGCGACATTGTGAAAAGAACGACTGTCCACCTTGCCTTCCTCGATCTGGAGAAGGAATTCGATCATATCCCACACGACCTGATCTGGCACTTGCTACGGTCCAATGGTGTCCCCGAGGCCTACATCGACTGGGTGGGGATGCTCTACCACCAGCATTATCTGCTGCACCGCCAGAACGTCGTCGCCATTCGATATCTGCATCGGCGTCTACCAAGGATCCGACCTCTTGCCCCTGCTCTTCATCACATGCATGGACACAATGAAGGCAGGCCTGATCCAACGACCACGCCCTTGGACATTGCTGTTCGCCGACAATGTCCGCCTCATGGACGAGGCCCATTAGCAGCTCCAACATCAAATGCAGCAATGGTTGGACCAACTCAATGCGAATGGCATGCGGTTCAGCATCACCAAGAGTACCTGGAAGCTGGCATGCAGACAGATGGATCCATCGCTATCAATGGCCACACCCTGAAGAAAAGTGCAGAATTCAAATATCTCGGCTCGCTGTTCTCTGCAGATGGCGACTCACTGCCTGATGCCCAAGCGCGTGTGAACACTGCGTGGCTCAAATGTCGGCAAGTGACAGGTGTGTTTTGCGATAGGAAGATGCCGGTCATGCGCCCGGTCGTGTTGTGTGGATCAGAGTGCTGGCCTGCTACAGCCAAGCACAGAAACACCATGCACGCCATGGAGATGTGCATGCTCCAGTGGGCGCTCAGCTTGACCCTGCTCAAACAAGTGCGGAATGAGGACGTCATACGGGCCATGGGCGTCGCTCTGATTATGGAGAAGATGCGAGAAGTGCATCTGCGATGGTACGGCCACGTCATGCGGAGTGACGATGACTTGGTGGTCAAAACCACCTTCCACCTCAGCCTGCCGAGGGAAGTGACCAAGAGGAAGGCCCAAAAAGAAATGGATGGAGTGCATTCGGGACGACATGCAGACCCGTGGTATCGCCCCTGACGATGCCCACGACTGAACCAAGTGGCGAATGTTGTGCCAATTGGTGGACTCCGCACTGCGGGACTAACGCCCGGAAGAAGAGTGTTTGGGTGGCTTGAAAATGCAAACTTTTTTAAACCGGTTTCAACATGCAAGTGCTTTTAGTTGTTTTTGTGTAAACTACAAAAACGTGAAGTTGTGAAAAAGGTGACATTATGTGCTTGCATATTGTGTGTTTAGTATATAGGTATGAGCGCAGGCGCAGAGTATTTCTTTACAAAGGGATATTGCCAACTACTGGCCTGTCATGCATAATATAGCATTATTCAATGTGTTGACGGAATTTTAACTGAAATAGGAAGTCAGGGTGGGACATATCGAGCAGCTCTGCCCCTTTTTTTAAATAGCCTATTGTGTTTCGTTTATATTACAGCTCAGCCAGAGCCATCGCTTGAGCTCAGTAAAGCTGCATTTTACAGTTTATGACCACAGTCACAGTCTAGCCTATAAGGGTTTTGGATTCGTTTATTGATGTGATGAGAAGCTGAACCACTAACAAAAATCCATATTGGCGGAAGTGAGAGACAGTAGCTGCGTCCCAAATGGCACACTATACTCTACGCACTTATGCACTATGTACTCTGTTATGTAGAGTATGAATTATATAAGGTCATTTTGTCATTAATAATTGGAGTCTGGTTGACCCTCCCCCTTTGCTACGTAATTAAATCTGAGACAGTTGAATGCATGAAGTGTCCAACATTCCATATTGCATTTTTTTTCGGTTATATAAGTGCATCATCTGGGTATTTAAAGTGCACTTTTTCTTATTGGAATTTTTAGTGTGAATGCACTACTCGCACTATTTATACCATAAAATGGCATAGAATAGTGCATTAGTCTGTGATTTGGGATGCACCTTGTAAGATTTGAATGCTTATATCTTCTAAATGCAGTGCTATTTTGTTATTGTTTTGGAGCACACTAGCTTATAGGTAACCTAAGGTCAACATATTCATACTACAAGCCAAAAACTTTGATTTTGGTTTTAATGGGGACTTTAAGACTTCTGATCTGATCAGATCCAGTGTGAAAAATAAAACATATCAATCCAATTAGACAGGAAGTGGGCGTTGACTTTTAAAAGAAAAAAAACAAAAACAGCCACACTTTGTTTTTTGTGGATTTAACGTTTAGAGCAGAGTAAATCCGAAATCTATCACGCAGATGTCTCACAGCTGAAATTAGAGTCTCATTTAGTTGATCCAAATGGCCTTAAACTAAACTCTTGAATATATTTCAAATATTTTATTGCATGAAACTTCAAACTGATGCTGACACAGTATCTGAGTGGATCCAGTCCATGCTGCTGAATCACAAATGCCCCAAAGTGGTGGTAATTTACAGCTAAGTGTAGCACAATGGCACATTTATAGCACATTTCATTGTCAGTAAGTACTGCAGTTTGCTGAAGTGCATTTAACAAATAAAAATTCAACTTTGGCAATATATCTTTTTGAGTTAAGTTTATTATGTGCGATTAAAGCAGCAGATGGAACAATTTGTGGCCCTGTGTGAGACGGGATGAAAATGAATACACCATATAAATCTAAACCATACTAAAATCGTAAAATAGTAATTTTCAAAAAAGCAAATGAAAAATAAATAAATAAATAAAGTTAACTATAACTAAACTCAAATAACAAAATACAAAAAAGCAATGCAACAAAACTACAACACACTTGTTAAAATAAACAAAGCTGTCTATCACATACTCTCAGTGGAGAAAGTGTTGTGTATTATAACAGGAGCGGTCAAGTATTGTTACTTCACGTCATGTTGCTCACCTGCAGTGTCAATACACATTCACTTTGTTTACCAGTTAACACATGGAAACACCATGCACAAGAATAACCTGAATTTCTTTGTCTCTCTTGTTAGATCACAACCGATCTAAGGCAGCGCTGCACAGACAGTCACACTGGAACATCAGCGTCAGCGCCGATGGCAGCGGGGATCATTGCTCTCGCTCTGGAAGCAAAGTAAGTGGAAGCAAACTACTGTATGCTCTCATTTCTCTAACAGCTGTTTAGTGGAAGTGTCTGTTCCAGGCCACTTCAGTGGAATTAGCACCACTAATTTAACCACTAATCATGCAGGTGTTATGTTTTTCACACTCTTGCTGACCCTCTGAATTAAAGGGATAGTTCATCCAAAAATTCCTCACCCTCCACTTGATAAAAAACCTATACGAGTTTCTTACTTCTGAACACAAAAGAAGATATTTTGAAGAATGAGGTTAATTAAACAGTTGACCTTAGCCACTGACTTCTGTAGTATTATGGAAGTCACTTGCCACAGTCAGCTGTTTGGTTACCAACATTTTCAAAATACCATCTTTTGTGTTCAACAGAAGAAATAAACTCATACAGGTTACACAAAATCAGTGACTGAAACTTAAATTAATTTAATTAACGCTTCATGTGTTTTGACTGTGTGCCTTCTGGGAAATTTATATTTATGAAATGGGAAGTCATAGTTATGACTTCAGGTGCATTCAAGTCACTTTGTGCAAAGTCAATGTGCATTGAGTGCCTTTTTTCTCACTTTTTTGTTTTTATTAAATTTATGAAGGTGCTGTAAAATGGATCGCCATATATTCTGTTATAATTGTGCAATACTATCATATTTTGTACATGCTGTTTAGCTATTTCTGGAAATAAAGGGAAATTGAGGAGAACCTTGGCATATGGCTGCCATGTGACTGTATATTCCCAGCACAATGCAGCGAACCAAACAGAGTTAGATTGTTTTGATATTTCGGGGGATAGTCGGGGACACATGGCATCCATCTCTCTTTGGTTTGATGTTTGATCCCACTGTGCATGGTGAATTATGGGAGCGAATGCTTCAACCAGACATCCAGGCAATGAGACTTTGTGAACTACAGCTGAAAACTGTGGCCAGTATTATTGTTTGGATTCTAATAATTGAGTTTGGAGATATTGAATCCAGTTTGGAGATGTTATTATGCAATTGGTCGCGTAGACACAGATGTCCATTAATCTTATTTTTGACTCTGTTGCAGTCCTTTCCTGACGTGGCGAGATGTACAGCACATAATAGTGAAGACATCCCGTGCTGGCCATCTCAGTGCTCCTGACTGGAAAACCAATGCCGCTGGTTATAACGGTAACAGGCTTTTTCATTTCTTTAAACTGCCCCATCTCCTTTTAACCATCAGATGGGAAGTAATGCTTGTGAGAAATTTCATACCCAGAAATATTCAGACGTTGATTTCATTATTGCAAGCTCAGTCTTTTGGGTTCTCCAGACTAAGGGTGGGTGACCAAAACCTTATATGACGATTTGACAGTATAGTTATTTGTGTTTTAAATAAGGTTTTTATGAAAGCAAAAATGTAAAAAAAAAATGTATTTCATAATTAACAATCGATTTCAGTATCACAAAAATCTAATACTAGTCTACTTAAAAAAAACTCTCAAGCTTACCGAAGACAAGTAAACAATTTGTGGTAAAATAAGAAGAAACTAATTCGTGCGACAGGACAAAAAACTGCAACCCAAATTCAAAATACTGGGGTTTTTTTTCCACCCGGCCCCTCCTCCTCAGACTTGACACACACTCAGGTTGCCAGATTGACGACACCAACAGGAACGAGTGCACTTGACGATGAATGAAATGAAATATGCTATGTTTTCTGCCAGTTGGCAACCCAGGGTGCCGAACTACAGTTGGGTAAACTGGCAGTGGGAGGGTTTCACAAACGAAAACAGAGAAGGACATTCAGGCCCGGAATGCACATTTTCAAAGGAGAATAACTGACTGTAGCATTGTTTTTCAGATAAACAAGTATGTTAACTTAGCATGTTTCTTAAATATCTGCAAACATATTATGATATTTATATGCTTTAGTAGAGTCAAAAACTTACATAGAGCCCCTTTTAAATGTATGTTATCTTCACTTGTGTAAATTAAATATGGATTTATTCCTATTGAAGTTAGAAAAGTGATTCAGTTGAGAGCAGTGAGAGATTAAGACTGAATGCACAGCTCTAATATAGTGATACACATGCATTTTTTTCTCAACTGTTTAGGTTCACTTAAGACATAAATGACTGTATTTATGAGGATACTCTCAAAGATGGGCATTTTGAAACGTAAGTGTGTGTATTTGACCGTTCGAGCCCAATAAGGTGCCAGAAAGAACTCCGTTCAGTACTCGTGTGCTGTGTGAGAGGCAGCTTTATGTACGCGCGTTTCAGGTGAGTGCGCGCCGACGTCTCTCTGGCAGTGCTCACATATACCAAAATTTCGCTACTTTTTGTGCTCCGATGGTTCATAATCGTTTATAAACTCTTAGAAACGCATTAATTTGACTAGCTTTTATGATGGCGTAGTAACGTCACGTGAGCATAACCGTGATAGAGACGATTAATTTTACAACATGAATATACATCAGGGTTATTATAGTAAACTAAAACCATAAAAAAGTGTCATTACTTGAAATATGATAAACATTAACTTAAAATGAAATGGAAAAATTCAATAAAAAAAGTTTTATCTAGTTGGCAAGGCATCGTTTCTCATCTTCATTTAGTTTAACAATGTACTAAAATAACCAAAATTAAAAGTATAATAATAAAATTGTAAAAAAAAAAAAAAAAAAAAAAAAAAAATCTGTACAGACAAAAAAACAATAAAAATTGCAAAAACACACAACAAAATTCCTAAAAATGGAGAGGAAAATATAAAATTTTAATATAAATATAAAAACTAATAGCATCTCAATGATACTAAAATAGCCCTGATCATGACTGATGGTAATTTTGGTGTTCATGGTAACTCTAAATCTGTGTGCATATTGTTATTTTTTTTTGTTGAACAGTTAAGTTGTAAATATTCTTACAGTCAGTCACCTGTATGGCTTTGGGTTGATGGATGCGGAGGCCATGGTGAAAGAGGCAGAGCGCTGGAAACAGGTTCCCCCACAGCACATCTGTGTGGAGAATGCCGATAAACAAATCAGGTATATGCAATAGCTCTTAAACATCCCACAGTAGGTCAAATTTAATACATAGTAAATGTAAATTTGTTTCCCGTAGAACCATCCGTCCAGAGCATGTCGTTCGTTCGGTGTACAAGGCAACAGGCTGCACGGATAATGCAAACAATCATGTTATTTATCTGGAGCATGTGGTCGTACGTATAACAATTACACACCCGCGGCGAGGAGACCTGTCAATCAACCTAACGTCACCATCAGGGACAAAGTCACAGCTGCTCGCTAACAGGTACAGTGTACAGACTATGCACTAATCTTCAGTAAATGGTTACTTTTATAGAATTACTGCATATTGTGGTTTGTTCTTTCTCCCTGGTGAATTTCAGTGGAAGAATTCCCAGATTTCCACTGAATTGGTCCAGTATTTTTAAGTGCATTGGTGTAGCATCTGTTTATTGTTACTGCAGGCTTTTTGATCACTCAATGGAGGGCTTTAAGAACTGGGAATTCATGACAACTCACTGCTGGGGAGAGAAAGCTGCTGGAGACTGGATACTAGAGATTTATGACTCTCCTTCCCAACTCAGGAGTCAGAAAGCACCAGGTTCTTTCTCCAAGCTAAACACAATACCTGTTCCTTTGAAAACAACACATGGTCTTACACAGACGTGATTTGACACATACATATCAACTTAGGCTGTGTGGTATAATATAATATAACTGAGGTGCGAGATTCAAGTTTGATTCATTTTTTTTGGTCAAAATGTTTAATCATCCATTGACAGTAATGCAGGTGGAATATCGAACTGGATGTGACATCTATTTCCCCTGTTGTCATGTCACATACGAAATATGTAGTTTTAATGATATAATATCTAGTTATAATGGGATAACCATGTCGCTTAATGACATGCTGTTATTACAAGAAAATACATTTAATGACTCATAATCTCATTATTTTTAAAGAACATAGCGTTAAATATAAAAAATAAATTACATTAATCGTAAATTATTTATATTGAATTTTTGAGTCTATTAGCAGTCCTATTTTCATTACGTCAGTCTTTGTTTAGTTTAAGTCCTGATACTGACATACTTGTGAGTAACCATTTCCAATTGGGAAGGCTGAGAAATATTAGTTCTATAAATGAGGGTTTCATTTCATTGCACACCCACTGACTTGTTATTCACTCCAGGCAAGCTGAAAGAGTGGTCTCTGGTACTTTATGGCACCTCCCAGCATCCGTACTCCTTCCGCAGTGACAAGCCTCGCTCACTGGCGGAGCCTCAGCCTGATGACGAGTACAGTGAGGAGTATGTGGGTGAGTACTCTTTTGTAGTTATACTATGCATCACTGCGCATCTGTGGAAACTGCTCAGTTTCTGTTTTCTCACATAAGGCTCGTGCCACCCTGAGTGTGAGAACGGCTGTGAGGGTCCAGGGCCCCAGCAGTGCATCACTTGCCTCCACTACTTCCTCAAGTTCAAGAACAACACCAGGTACACAGCTTTTCATTACACCAGTACACATTAATAACTGTTATTTACTGCTTTTTAAAAAATGTTGGTACTCAATAACATAATGCCCACTGTTTTTTGTTTTTTAACTGGATGCATTAAAGGCATCTCGGGGTAGAACAAATGTGCTGACATTTGCATAAAACAGAAATATAACATGAAATGATATCACTTATCCATGCAGACCCTCATGACTGTTAGACTGTAGGTCAGTAGGTCTCTTAAAATATCAGATCATTTCATATTTTTATAACATGACAAGGTTAGTTCAGGTTGAACTAGAATTAATTGATAACTTATTTGTAAATAATTAATGCTATTTGTAAAAAAAAAATATGCTTAATTGAATCAATCCTATCATATCCTATATTTAATCAATGTTTATTTATGGAATAAAATGTTATGAGATGAGTAACACGATATTTTTAGTCATTAAATTTGAACTTTTTATATGAAAATCTTATTTGTTTTTAAAACACACTACTGTTCAAAAGTTTAGGGGTAGTAAAATTTTTACATTACAATAATACTTTTATTTACCATTTAAAATGTTACGAAAGATTTCTGTTTCAAAGAAATGCTGTTCTTTTGAATGGTGGTATTGAGTTGTATTACCGTTTCCACAAAAATAAATAAATAAATAATTGTTCTCAACATTGATGATAAGAAATCTAATATTAATATTATAATGATTTCTGAAGGATCAACATACAACAAATAATTAATTAATCATAAAAAAAATCCATCCATCAAACAAATAAAAAACATACAACAAAAAATAAAAAAAAAAATAAATCAATTATAAAAAATAATAAAAGAATTTCACAATTTTACTGTTTTTACCATATTTTTATTTTTATTTTTATTTTTTGGGTCAAATAAATGAGAAAAGAAAATCTCACCGACTCAGAACTTTTAAACAGTAGTGTATGAAAGCAGCATGAATACATGAGGACATTTCTAAGAACATGTCGACTTGACCCACTTAAATTTGGTGTAAAACTCAAATCAATATTAAATGTCCATGTTTTCATTTGTTTGGTATGTAGCCTTATAATGAATTGGCTGTACAGTCAGTCATTGCAAAATAAACTCCCTAGCTACAGGGTGATACAATACCCCAACATGAAACATGTGCATTGCGTAACATAATTAGAGCTACTAAAGAATTGAGAACTTTTTAATGCATTTTCAGAATGTTTGTATTACTGAAACTACTCTTTTTATTATTGAAAATAATATTACTTGGAGTCAAAAGATTAATTAACTCCTATAAAAACACCAAAGCTCATGCTGACAACAGCTGTGTGTCTGTGTGCCCCTGCTAACATCTCACATCTATCCAGACACTCTGTGTGTGTGTGTGTGCGCGTGCATGCACGTGTCATGATTACATTTATAGATTTTGTGTTCTCCGGCATCCCAAGTTACACAAGCCGCACTCACATCTGGAGTTGATGGCTTTTTTCAGACCCTGACTTTTGCCTTTGTTTCCTGGTGAAAGTCTTTCCTCACGGCTGCCAGATGTTGATTTTTCTGGGCTCATGTGGCTCTTCCTGTCTGTGTCTGTCTCTCTCCATTTCTCTTTCCACCTCTGTCTGTCTGTCTCTCAGGATGTGTGTATCTGAGTGTCCGACTGGGTTTTTCCGGGACGATAAAAAGCGCTGTAAGAAGTGCTCTCCGCTGTGTGAGTCCTGCATGGGCAGCCGCAGTGATCAGTGTTCAACCTGCCGCTTGGGTCTGTACCTTGTGGAGGGAGGAAACAGCTGCGCCAGCTCCTGTCCTGACGGCTTCTACCTGGACCTGGGCAAGTCACACTTCATCTCACTCCAGAAAACCTCACATGCTGTTGAATTTGAGACCTCATGTGGCTTTTCTTTTGCAGAGTCCACCATGTGCCGGAAATGCAGAGAGAATTGCAAGAAATGTACATCTGCGAACATCTGCACAGAATGCCAGACTGGTCTCAGGTAATTCAGCCTACTGCAAATACATTATTCCACCTCCGACATGTTTTTTTTTTTTTTTTAGAGCCAGTATATGAAATATAGTCAGAATCTTGGCCTAAAACTTTCCTACGATCTACACAGAGAGCTGTCAGAATAAAGCCACGCTGGCTAAACGCTGAATTATCACTGGAAACATCCTGTTACACACGTTGTAGCTCTTGAGTTTAGATGTATGTTGAAATACTGTCTCTAGTGAGTTTGCTCGGGCTTTTCCTACTCCTCTCCGACGTTAGATAAAGAGGGAGAGAGAAAGGTGGAAAAACAGAGAGAGAAAAGAAAAACAGGTCATGGCACAAAATCTGGCGTAATGCGCAGCAGCTGTTCTGTGAATGGTTTTGAAATATTCTCTGAATATACGTAAAGGTTTTTTCACCCACTTATTTGGACTTTAATCCGTCGTTGTTGATCTTTTTAGACTTGTTTAGACTACAGAAGGTATGAAGCAGGATGGCAGGGCTAGAGTGCAGATGAGATGAATTTTCCTGCCTGCAGTTTCTCTCGGTTTAAGGTTGCAATTACAGTCTTTGTAATTATTCATTTGACTTGTCATTCACTGCTGTTTTCGGGGAAACTTTATCAGTCTACTGCATGAGTTTAGAAGGTGGGCCTTCCCTCTGAGAAGAAAAAACCTAGCAAAATTTTATAAAAATTGTAATTAAAAACACCAGATCTACAATGCTGCATGCCAACCATTTTGAGAGGTATTTCCTCGCGTATTATTTCATCAACCATTTATGTTTGCATTGTTGAAACTGGCAGTGAATATGTTCATTTAGTCCAATTAATTAAAAAAGATTAAAGCCCACATGGAAATTCCATAATAAGTTTTTTTTTTTTTAAATTAATTCAATAAAATGATAATTGAATTTTCTTCAGATTTACATTTTTACACCTCTAGCGATTAAAGTTTTTTTTTTTATTATTATTTTTTTTTTAATCACAAATAGCAGTTTCTACTCAAGAAAATATTTTAGAGCTTGATATAACTAGAAAAAATACTTTAATTGCTTTCTTCTTATATATATATATAAATTCATCTTATGACCCTCTGTGAAGTTTGCTGAGGCTCCTAGTGGGCCCCTGGATGAGAGCCTATTGCTAAATGTTTTGTGTTTTTACCTGCTCCTGCTGTCATCATTATTATTATTTTGCACAACAATGATAATATTATTTTTCATGAGTTTTTACTTCGTAATTGTACTATCCTTTTTTCCCTTATAAGCTCTGGAGGCTCATCTCTCAGTTTTAAATCAGTGACGTGAAACATAAGTGTGTAATAAATTGTGTTGTGGCTCCGTCTCAGTGTTGAACCTCTTTGAATAATTCCCTCTTCCATTCTGTCTCTCCCTCTTTCTTTGCTTCTGTCTTTTCCTGCTAGTCTACAGGGGAATAAGTGTCAGCTGAGCTGTGAACCTGGCACCTATTATAATGGGCACCGACGGGCATGTGAAAAGTGCCACTTGACTTGTGCCACCTGTGCAGGTAAACTCTTGAACACCTGAATTTCTAGTACTTTAGTTTCCATTTAGGTTTGCAGTAGGCTTTGATCATGATCTTTGGCTTAAAAGCAATTCATAAAATATAACTTCCAGTAGTTGTTTTTTATATTCTTTTGGAGAGAACACTGATTGGCTATTCTGTTCTTTATTTAAAAAAAAAAGCATAGTTAGCAATTTTGCATCCAAAAATGTCAAGAGGATATAACCATCCTGGGCACAAAAAAGATGCAGAGTATGATGTCATTTTAAAGTTCTAGACTTAACAAGACTGTGAAGTGCCTTCTGAGACTATTACATCAATGCCTTTCTCTCCAGTGTCCAGAAATTGCAACAAATTACTAAGGCTTCGCAGAACAACCAGTGCTTACAGTTGAGGTCAAAAGTTTACATACACCTTGCAGAATCTGCAAAGTATTTTACCCAAAATACAAGGGATCGTACAAAATGCATGTTATTTTTTTATTTTTTTATACTAGTGAAGAAAATAATAGTGCAAGGAGTATGTAATCTTTTGACCTCAACTGTAGCTTCTGAATATAGTTTATCCAGCACAATTACTGTAGCTAGCTCAGATTCTGCCCCAGATTTTAACAACAGTTGATATATGCACACGTGTACACTTACAGTATGATGATCACATTTGTTCAAACTACAGTATCTTTAGCGCAACAACTCAATTACTGGTCACAAAAAGCTTTTCT
Organism: Cyprinus carpio; assembly: GCF_018340385.1. NCBI lineage: Eukaryota > Metazoa > Chordata > Actinopteri > Cypriniformes > Cyprinidae > Cyprinus > Cyprinus carpio. Next base: position 19,700,427 of record NC_056579.1, on the reverse strand, counting down.
TGTTCAAGTCATTAGAGTGAATTAAAGTTCTTCTGGGATGTGTAATAGTTTGGTAATTAAAGTAAAAAATGTCGTTGTAAAGGACCTTTTGAGTCCAAAAAATGTCATGCTTTGGTAAACTGTCACAATTATGATACAGAAAGTCAAAATTATGAGGTACTAAGTTGTAATAAAGATAAAACGGCTTAATTATGAGATAAAAAGTAAAAATTGACATACTAAGTGATAATCATGAGACATTGAAATTGACATACTGTGTCACTGAGATAAAAAGTCTAAATTAAGATATTTTGGCAATATCTCATAATTATTTATCAGTGTTATAATTTTGACTTATTTCATAATCATTTATGGGTTTTTGTCAATTTTTACTTCAGTTTTAACTATCTGTTGATTATGAGTTAGCTAGAAAGTCATAATTGTGACTTATTTCCTAGTTTTTGTCATACTTGTTTCAACTTTTTGACTTGTTTCAGCTTTATCTCATAATTGACTTAGTAGCTCATAATTTTGAGTTGTCATAGTTTTTATGTCATAATTTTGACTTGTTACTTTAAGCTTTATCACATACTCACGACTTAGTATGTCATAATTTTGATTTATGTCCATTTTTGTCATAATTTAAACTTTATCTTATAATTATGACTTAGTATGTCATAATTTTGACTTGTCAGTTTTTGTCGTTATTTTGACTTTTCTATTTTATCTTTATCATAATTATGACTTAGTATGGCAGTTTTGACTTATGCTAGAGTTATGTCATCATTTTGACTTTTTTCAACTTTATCTCATAATTTCAAATGAGTATCTCATACTGATTATGTTTGTATATGGCAGAAATGGGCTTCCATACAATTGCCAACAGCTCAGAGAATCAATTCTTTTTGGTATTAGCTCCCATCCGTAATGATATGTGCCTTTGAAGATTAGTTTCTCTACGAGCGATAAGTTATTTGTGTTTTTGTAACTCATACGCTATTGCCAGTGGCTTCCAAGCATTCTTGAAGGGGGCAGCTGTGGCCTAATGGTTAGAGAATTGGACTTGTAACCAAAAGGTCACAGGTTCGAGTCTCTGTGCTGGCAGGAGTTGTAGGTGGGAGGAAGTGAATGAACAGCACTCTCTTCCACCCTCAATACCCATGGCTGAAGTGCCCTTGGGCAAGACACTGAACCCCCAGTTGCTCCCTGGGCGCTGGATATATAGCTGCCCACTGCTCCGGGTGTGTGTTCACTTCTCACTGCTGTGTGTGTGCACTTGGATGGGTTAAATGCAGAGCACCAATTCCGAGTATGGGTTACCATACTTGGCAAATGTCACGACTTTCACTTTTCTCAGAGGAAGCCCTTTCAGGAAGAACTTTCTAAGTGTGTACATTCCAAAGTGCATTTCAAATTATTTGCGGTCTGGCTTTTTGGGAACTTGATGGTATTCCCTGTGCACAGGAACTGGCATGGAAGCGTGTAATGAGTGCGCTCCGGGCTATTACTTTGAGGACTGGCGCTGCGTCTCCAGCTGCAGTGTGGGATATTACTTGGCAGAACAAACAACAGACAACGGAGATGTCCAAAAGTTTTGTCAAAAGTCAGTATTTCACTGCTAAACAATGACATCTGAGAAAGTGTTTACATTTAAACAGCTTTGACTCTGCCTGCAGGTGTGACCCTACCTGCTACGTCTGCGCCGGGCCGGGGGAGAGGAACTGCAGCACCTGCGTGAGCGGCTATAACCTGGAAAACGGCATGTGTATCGTCAGCACCATCTGCAAAGATGGTGAGTACTGTTGATTCATCCATGCTAGCTTTTGGTTAGCTCCTTAATGCAGTGTTTTCTTTCCTCCAGATTCTGATCTGAATCTTTTGTGCTACAAAATATTTTAGTTTTTGCATGGGGTTGAATCATGGTGTGTTTATTTTGGTTTCTGATGTTGCTCTTTTGGAATGATGTGTCCAGGTCACATTTCACCCCAAAATAAACAGAAAATGGTATTTTACAAATTTTTCTTTTCAACATTTCCAAAAGCAAGTACATTTACCCCAAATTCTTATTACTTCATTGTTGTTTTATTTGATTGGTTTACTAAGTTTGGAATCACTAAAATTTTTTTTGAAGGACGTCTCTTCTGCTCACCAAGGCTACATTTATTTGATCAGAAACACAGTAAAAACAGTAATATTGTAAAATATTATTACAATTTAAAAGAACTAAACAAAGTATTGTTAAAGAAGAAAAATATCACAATTACCATTTATATATATTTATTTATTTATTTTTTACTCCCATGGCCGGAAACAAACTTCTATAGAAAACAGTTGTGCTACCTAATGTTTTTGTGAAAATGGTGATAATTTTTTCAGGATTTTTGAATGAATTGAAAGTTCAAAAGCTTTTTTTTTTTTAAATAGAATATATTTTGTAATAATGTAAAAATCTATACTATCGTGTTTGATCAATTTAATGCATCCATGGGGAATAAAAGCATTAATTTCTTCAAGAAAGTAAGTTTAGTGATTGTGAACTTTTGAACGGTAATATAATTTTCATTATTCTCAGTAGTGATTCGCATTATATCATGATTACTGTAATATTTTTTTAAAGGAACTACAAAGAATATCATCGTGACGTGTAAATTCATTGCAATATATATATATATATATATATATATATCATATTATATATAGGATATATATATAAATATATATATATATATCTAATATATATATATAAATATAAAAAATGCAAATAAAGCAAAGCAAAATATAATTTTTTTAAAACTTTCCTCTAATTTTGAGGTGAGATGTGCCCAGATATCTCAGGCTAATTTATTTTCAAAGAATGCTTGTGAATTTGGGAACCTTTTTAAAAAAAAAAAAAAAAAAAATTTTTATGGTGGAGCGTAATGTCTGCTTTTTTTTAGCAAATGAAAACAAAGCTACACTGTCAACCTGTGACACTGTAAAAATTATTTTTTTTGATCACTTTCTAAATGTTTGTTCTCCTTTTCTTCCTGATGATCTTTCCTTCAAATCTTTTCATCCTGGATTCCAATCACACCCGGATATCCTCCTCCGTCGAACAATCAACTGGATTATAAAAAATAAAAATCAAATAAACCCAACACAACAACATTTGCCCATCATCTCTCACTGTGACCTGATCTGCATCATTTCCTGTCCGCCGCCCATTTGTGTGCTGTCTCTCTGCTCCTCTCTCCTCTTCCTGCTCTCTGGAAAGCAAATGAAGAATCGTGGGCTGAGGGAAGTTTCTGTGTGCTAGTGAAAAAGAACAATCTGTGCCAGAGGAAGGTTCTGCAGCAGCTGTGCTGTAGAACATGTTCTCTAAAGGGCTGAAGGAACTTTTCCGGCCCCACTTGCCGCTCACGTTCCGCTAATTTATATTCCAGTCAGGAACCTCGAATATGGGACTACATCGTGAGGTTTCCCGATGCCAGAACTACAACAAACCTACCTTTATCTCTGCGTGTCTGTATGCGTGTGTGTGTGTGCGGGTACGTGTGAGTGTGTCGACAGAAGCTGTCAGGGTGGTGCGACTGGGATCAGTAATAAACAGCAAATCATACATGTCAGTATTTTGTGACCAAAGCATGGATGCCAAATTTTTGTACCTTTTTCTTCGTTTTGGGTCCAAGAGAAGAATTTGGAGCGACATGCTAAGCGTTGAAGCAGCGGTTCTGTATTTTTCCACAGTTTCACGCATGATGATGACAACAATGATCAAAGCCAGTTTGTGCATATTCTGAAATAAAGCGCACTCAGAGAACCTCTACGATTTTCAGCAAGACCTCTGTGAGCAAAAGGGACGCATAAACCATAGCACAGGTTCATCCACTGACCTTCATGACTGCAGTCAAATCAATAGCTGACTACGGAGGTACAAGGTACAATAAGTACTTCCTGAAGTGATAAGTATTGTACTAACACTAACGACCTGCGGTTTAGCCTCGCGATGAGATGAATGCCGTCAGGTGGTCTCACTGTTCTGAAATTCTTCACCTCAGGCTCATATCTCATACTTTTATTGCGTGCGTGTGTGCGTGTGTGTTTTCGATTCATCATCGTTGCAAGTGGAAAAATAGGTTTTGGTGAAAAATAAACATAAGTTAGTGAGCCCTGAAGAATCATTGACTGGGCTGAAGTACAGGTTTTATTCGTGGTAGCTGAAATGAGGCTTATCATGTTATCTGGCCTTTATGATATATTTTAAAAATAAATCCTTAAGCATGCATTTTTATATCTCGCCATTTCAAAAAACAACTCCACAATGTTAATCCTAAATGATTCGTGTGAAATAAGGAACTTTAAAGTGTGTGTCCGGGTAGATCAGGGTCAACAGCCTGAAATAAATGTGTTTAGTGTTACGATGGTTTTATGTGTCGGGTTGTGCACCGCAGCGTCCGTTTCAGACGCTTTCCCCATAACTATTTATATTTTAATGATTCATCATGGAAATTAAACGTTAAACTGCTCCATTTTTAATTGACTTGGCCACCTCAAATAGTTTGTTATTCCAGGTCTTTATGAAAGTAAAAAGTCTGTGATTCACATACTTAACTGGTGCTATTGACATAATGGAGTTATTAGAGAATGTTTTTGAATTCACATTTGTGAAAAGGATTTGTGAATTCAATTCAAGTCTAGATTTTCATTTGATCATATTGGCCATGTTTACTGTATGTCCATATTGCAGTATCTTGGGAAACGAAAAAAAAAAAAAATACTTGAGGGGAGTATGTAACGTTTTACCGAAGGTCAGAAACGAGGTGAAATGTTTAGTTATACTAATAGTACTACACAACACAAAATAGACTTCTACATTCATTAAGGACATGTTTGACCAATCCGCTTTTGCGCAATGTTAAGGGGATTTCTATGTCTTTTATTTATGAATGATGTGGTTTAAGATGACGTAGCCTTTTATTTATGAAAAAGATTTATAAATGGTCATAGTTCAAACGAGTTGTGTTTTGTGGATGGGATTGTCCAACCACTTTATGCTAATTGTGTATTCATGACACACACAAAAAAGTTGTAGTATGATTGTACGTTTTCTGCGAACTCAATACATGCAAGGTTACATAACTAATGTTATATAGGATTACGAGAATCAGTCTATGTTCAGATGTGTTACATTTACTCTGTTCTGGCAACGTTTTTTCTTAATGTATATATGTATTTTTATCACTATTAACCTTAAATATATTTTGCACCCACGTTCAATTGAAATAAGGGGGAAAAGGATGATCAAGTTTTCTAAGATTATTTTATATTTCTTTTTTTAGCCAACCGCCATGAACAGTTAGTCTAGATGAAGATGTGTTGTAGTCAGGGCCAAGAAAACTATTTTATCATGTAGAGAAGACTGGACGAAACAAATGGTTTACTGATCTTTTTATTAATGAACTTTAAAATAAAAACAAGACTCAGAGATGAAATGAGACTTCTTTTGGTTACTCGTTTAGATGCTGGGCTACTTTCTCAAAAGACAGACTTATAATTTTCGCTTGGTGGATAAATTGGGCGAAACAATCACTCAGACTCACACAGAAGGAGTGACCCGAGTCAGAAAGTCATAGGGCTCTTTTGACTTGGATCTGTATAGAACCACCCTAGCAACCACATAGCAACAAGCTAAATCCGACTAAAAACCCTCGTGTTTTGGTGGCCAGTTTTTCACTGACGAGCAGCGCTCACATTTTCATTATAAAAATCTATGCTTGTTTATTTTGACTTCAAGAAATATTGTTCAGAGTTAAATTCTTGCGGTGAACTGGTGTGAGAACGATTCAACCTCTCCTTGTTTTCTTTACAAAAGGCCCTTTTTGTTTTGAAGCGAACAATTCGGCATTCGACTGAGAAATTCAACTCAAATGTGCGTTGGTCACACTGAATTTAAAAGAGACAATATATGCGCCGCCCCTTGTTCTGACCTGTGGCCGTTTCCTTTAGAACCAACATTTCTAAAATATTTGCAGCTCCCACACAACCAGTGTCACTTCCCTGTGATGAATAACATGATAAAGCCATTATTATTATTGACACATGCTGTTTTAAATGTTACAGTCCTGTGTCAAATATCAAAGTGATTCTTAAGCATTTTTGCAGTTGAGAAAACTCTTTTAACTGATATTGGATTTGGACCAATGTTTCTTTAAGTTTAAGTTTCTTTTAGTGATTGAAACTCAATTACGGTCATGCAGGGTCATAAGCATTTGCGTCAGGACTGTCAGAATTGAGTGAATAGAGTGTATCAGAGCGTAAGCCTGAGGTCATCTGAAGGGTCAGGCTGCCATAGACGTCCAGCTCACTCTAAAGGAAATCTCACAAATACATTGCTTAGCCTGGGGTTAAAGGTTAGCTCAATGTATTTAGCTCTTCTCACATTCCCATAGCATCGCATAGGGATAGTTTTGTTCGATTCTAAACGCTAGAGAGTGAAAAATATATTTCAGTTCTAACACAGATATCGGGCTTGGTTAAAGTAATTCGACTGTGTATGTGCAAGACTTTTTTTTTTTTTTTTTAATGTGGTCAATTTTTTGCAACTTACAAAATCACTTTTTTTTATTAAGCTTTCAGTTCTTTTTTCTAAGGCCTGCTGATTCTATGAGAGCATTCTTCATGACCTTTCTTGCTTCTTTTGAGAGTGTTCTGATTTATGAATCCTGCATGTTCATGGCCTTTGAATTGTCCACAATCATAAACGTCAGCTGGTCAGTTCTTCAACCAGAAGCCTTTTTTTTAATGCTAAAGCTGAACAGGTAAGCACCTTGGTTTCCCTTTCTTTTGTGTGTGTTCTTGTTTGCTTGTTTTTTGTTTGTTTCATTAGCTTGTTTAATTTGCATGTTTCTTTTTTGCTTCTTTGTATTTATTTAATTTACTTGTTTGTTTGCTTGTTTCGTTTGCTTGTTTGTTTGTATGTATGTTTTGTTTGCGTGTATTTTTTTAATCTGCCTGTGTTTCATTTGCTAGCTTGTTTGTATTTATTTTGTTTTGTTAGCGTGTTTGATTTTTCTTGTTTGTATGTATTTGTATAACCTGCTTATTTGTTTTTGTTTGCTTGTTGCATTTGCTTGCTTGAATGGGTTTCTTTTGTTTGCTTGGTTTGTTAGCATGTTTACTTGTTTCGTTTGTTTTGTTTGCTTATTTATATTTCTTTAATCAGCTCGTTTGCTTTACTTGATTGTTTTGTTTGTATTTTCCTACTTCTTTTCTAACTGTGCCTGCAGGGAAATGTTAATTATTTCTGATGCTACATGCATAAATATACTAATATAATAAACAACATGAACCATTGGATTATTTACCAACAAAGCATGGAAGAACTGCTAATACAATTTACTACCTCCACTAGATGAAGTGGGGTATTCTAGTTAAGGATCTTTATGTAGCTTATGTGTTATCTGTGTTTTTTGTTGTCAGGGGAGTATTTAAGCAAAGCTGAAAAATGTGTACTGTGTTCCTCGACCTGCTCAAAGTGCACTGGACCTGGGAGTAAAGACTGCATCAGCTGCCCGCACACCAGGTGAAGTGTGAACAAATCACTTGTTTCTCACAGCACCACAGTCGAAGTCACAGTGAGACAAGATGTGCACTGTGTGGGGAAAGATTTCAGTTTTTATTCTTTTGTAGGCTTTTTGATAATGGGACATGCGTGATCCACTGTGATCCTGGGAAGTATGAAAGGGACGGACAGTGTCATCTTTGTCACCACACATGCCTGGAATGTACTGACGGGGCGCCTGACAAATGCACTCGCTGTAGCAAAGGTAAACTGAGTCATCATGACTGCCTCACATAACAGAGAAAAACACAAACTCTTAATGTAATTCTTACTCTGTTCCTGTCTTCACACAGATAGGTTTGGAGTGGAGCGGTACCTCTTTGAAGGACAGTGTCGTGAAAGCTGTCCAAAGGGCTATTCCCATTCCTCGAAGGGAACATGTGACCCCTGCCCTCCAAATTGTACTGTTTGCACTTCATCAGGCCACTGTCTCCACTGCACCCCGTCCTATTACCCCAAAGACGGGACGTGTGCCAAACTGGAGTGTGGAGTGGGTCAGTTGCATCATAACTGTTCTAGAATGTTCTCGATTGCTTGCTTGACATTTTCCATGTTTCTTTTTTCTGATGTTAAGATTCTGGTTACTTTTTTTGGAGTGTGAGTGAGGTTTATTTGAAAATTCTTCTGAAAATCGAATCAGTGGTTCAGCTGTAGGCCCAGTGTTGAAATCACATCGTCATTGCCAAAATGCTTTTTTGCCAGTTTTTTTCACCATAATCTTTCCGATGGATGAATCTCACAAAACCTGTCAAGAAATGACCATATAATATTTGTGATATATGATGTATAATGTGTTTATACATCATGATAACATTTGTTGTGCCGCTTTTTTGCATCAAAATGCATCAACAAACAATACAAAAAGATAAAATAATGTAAAAACTGTAATATTGTGAAATATTATAATTTAAAGATTTACAAAATATACAATTTAATTAATATATAGAATTTAAAAAACTGTTTTCTTATTGAGTATATTTTAAAATGTAATTTATTCCTGTGATGCAAAGCTGAATTTTCAAAGCTAAATCACATGATCCTAAAACATTTATTATTATCAATGTTGAAAACAGTTGTGCTGATTAATATTATGTGGAATTTGTGACCATGTTTCTTCAGGATTCTTTAATGAATAGAAATTTTATAAGAACAACATTTAAAAAAAATAGTCTTCACTGTCATTTTTTACTGTCATCACTATCATCATTTTTATTTAATGAATCCTTACTGAATAAAAGTATTAATTTATTAATAAAAAAAGTAAAATCCTACTGACCCCATACTTTTGAGCAGTACTAACACAGTAATTGTATATTGTAATAAAGTAAAAAAAAAAACAGTTATGATTTAATGAATCTGTTAAGTCATGAATATATTAAGAGTCATTAAAAAATACAGGAAGTAAAAAGGGGGTAATGTACTTAATTGTCATGAAAATAATGTGGCAACATACTAATGCGCCTAAAAGTAGAAGAAAATGTACTTTTATCTTTTGATTTTGCAGTGCAGTTTGACAAGGACATATTTTCCTGGGATTTCACTCCACTAGACAGAATTCTTCTCTCTCGTTTTGTGTGCTGTGCTAGACCGCTTTAGCCTATGTATATCTGTAAATCTAACTCTGTGGATGTTGTTTGGCTTCTCACGACACCCACTGCTGTTTATCTAATCTTCTTCACAAATTGTTATCACAGTCAAAGATGAGCTGAGCATGAGGGACGAGCTTGTCTGCAGAAGTCAGACTGAAATAGCACCAGAAATGAGACAGTGGGGGAACAGAAATTCTTATCATTAGTGGCAGACATGTATAAACGGATCCTGTGCTCTGGCCCCCAGGGCTCCCACACACTACTGTGTGCACACACACGCAGCCTCTGTCTGCTCTTTCCTGTCGTTTTAGACTCATGCACACTCTGTCTTATTCTACATGCTAATACAGTCATTATCTAGTTTTTATGTACATCTGTATCATGCATTTTCTTTTTCCATGTTAGCGACACTAAGAAAGTACTGACTCCTGGTGCGATGCTTGTTCTTTTATAGGTGAAGTAGTCGACTTTGATCATGAAGACTGTGTACCCTGTGAGGAGGGCTGTCAGCATTGCCTCACTGGTCAGTATTTCATTATTTGAACAGATGTGCGCACAAAAAGCATTGCTCTTAAAGAAATTAAATGCATCATGTATTAAGCAAAAAACGTCCAGTTTAATAGTCTGTTTAACATTAGCAGGGGCTAAATTTCTAATCAAACCTGGAAATAAAGTTTTAGCATTTTGAAAATTAAATTTGTATGCACTATTTTCCGTTCTTATGTTATTAACCCTATAAAGCCTACTCTGTCACTCTATATCACTCTTTATTTTGATACACAAATTTCTAAAGCTTCTAAAATATCAACATGATCAAAACTTTGCTAAAAACCTGTTGCACACAATCCACTCCATGCCTTCTGTCATCTGACTGATAGTTTATACTTTTTAAGCAAGTAAAAGACATTTTAGTATAATTAATCCCCCTTCGGGTTGTGGGTCATATTTTTTGTAGTGAAATACTTAATTTAAATTGTCAGTAATATTAAAAGATTAACACTTACTGGACTTGAGTAACTTAGGTTTACTTGATTATATTTTTAGAAAAATCATGTACAGATGTATCAAATATAATGCATTATTTTATTTTTTTAACTCAGTTTGGCCTCTGAATAAAAATAAAAGTTTTTCCTCGAGTGTGAACTTAATGTTCTGTCTATATCATACTATATGAGCCATAAAAGCCTGATCAAATATGATATTTAATAATAAAAAAATCAATCATTTCATATGCCAGGTTTTACATGGGTAACTATTACTTTTTTTTTCTTTTTTCTTTTTTTACTTTTTGCTCAGATTATTAGGTTTATAGTTTATTACAAAATTATAAATTACAAAATAGAAGCATTTGACTATTGGTTTGTGATCTGGACCCGTTTCTGCTCTAAACGCACCAGTGATTTCTATATGCGTTGTATGTAGGCTACTAGTGCACAAATGATAGGGGTTGTGTGTCTCACCACAGCTCCCTGTATCTCGTTTCATCTGTTGTAATTCTCATAATTAGAGCATGTCTGGTCTGTATCTCAAAATGTAGCAGGCTGCCTGCATAGGCTGCACTTAAAGGCAGTATTATTTGGCATCATGGCTCAAAATCTTGTGGAAAATGCTGTCTAGGTGAGTCAGTGTGTGTCAAGATCAAAGTTGTAAAGACACAGATTTGTCTAACATATCAGCCCGCATCTTTACAGCCCATTTAAAAATCGGGTAAACCGATAAAGTTAACATCTTTCCTTCAACAAAAAGATCTGGAAACACAAAATCATAATCCGTGTATGTGTGGCGGTGATATTCTGTTTATTGCTGTCGCCCTCTGCTGGTCAGTGTAGTATTGCAGGAATAATATTCAAACTGAGAAACAGACGTTTAAAGCTTAAAAACGCTCATTTCTCACTCATTTCTTCTTGTCATTTGTGCCTGTGCATATTCATTTCTTTCTCTGCAGCAGCTCAGGCATAAACTTTTTTTTTTTTCTCATGTAGTCTGAAACTCATTGATTGAGAAAAAAAAAAAAAAAAAAAATTCATAATGCAATTTAGAAACGGCAGTATTACATTATTGTTTTGCATTATGACCTCCAGTAAACAGAACTGAGTGTGTGATATGCAATAATGTCGTCCTCTGCTGGTCACCATAATATTGCATAAAAAAAAATGCATTTCCAGTAAAAGTTTCTATTAGTAATTTAAATGAGTGTGTTATAGTAATCAGAAGACTGTTTTAACAGTATGTTTTTTTTCCTTAGTGAATCCAGAGCATTGCATGAATTGTTCACCAGACTATTATGAGTAAGTCTGTCTCATGTTTTGTGACTTGATGAGTAGTTATAATCCATGTGCTAATGATGTAAAGAGTAAGAGATGGTGTATTTCTGCAGGCTGAAATCGAGCTGTCACAAGATCTGCCCTGAGAGGACATTTGAGGACAGGTCGACAATGAGGTGTGCTCGATGTGATGATCACTGCGAGTCCTGCGACGCCTCTGAATGTTACCTGTGTGAGGACGGCTTCTTCCTGTCAGGTCAGATCATCTCTCACATGCCAGTCTGTATCAACATTCAGGTTATCTCATTTAAGCCTCCACCTGCCCAAATATCATCTATTTACTGAAATCATGTGATCCTGCAGATGGAACGTGTGTAGAAACCTGTAAGGAGGGTTTCTATGCTGACATGAAGCAGGAGTGTGAGCCGTGTCACCGCACGTGCCGATCATGTGGCGGTCCGGACAATAACGACTGTGATTCCTGTGAAGATGACATGTTTCTAGACAAGGGTCAGTGCATCAACAAGAGCAAGATCAAGTGTCCCGATGGAAAATTCCTAAACGGTACAAAACTTATGTACTATAACTTACGTTATATTGATTTTAAAGACACTGGAAGTCTTTTAAAATAAGTGTGGTTCTTTGTTTCTTGATTTTGTGTGTATGTGTGCAGGCAAGGGTGAATGTGAGCAGTGTGATTCCTCATGCAGGACGTGTTCAGGGCCCGGGGAAGACCAGTGTGATTCCTGTCAGAAAGGTGAGTGAACTTTTCTAGTGCCTTCAGTCTATTTATTTCTCAGTATCCATGTGCAGTAATCTTTGTCAGATGTTGTCAGCTGGAATCTATATGCGTGTTTGTATGTCTACGCAGGCATGTTTCTCACCAACAGCCAGAGGTGCGTGTCCGTTTGTCCACGTGAGACTCATGGGAACCAGACGAGTGGGCGCTGTGAAGACTGTTCAGCAGGCTGTTTGACGTGTCAGGACGCACATCACTGTGTGAAATGCAAAGAAAGCTTCGGTCCGCTCTACTTGCAGGATGGAAAATGTGTTGCTGGGTGTAAAAGGTGAAAAATGTTCTTTCAAAACACACAGAATGCTACGTTCACACACATGGTCTCATGCACACACAGGCTGCATCCCAAATTGTATTTGTTATTGTACTTTGTTAAATGTTTGTTTTTTATTTAAATACATTTTATTTATTTTTTAGTTTTATTTTGCTTTCTTTTCCTTTCTCACATTTTGTTGTTGTTTTTTGTTTTCTAAGTTCTAAGTTCTTTTTTTTATTTTAATTTAGTTGTAGAGAAAATAGTGTTTTATTTGTATTTTATTTATTATTATATCATTTAACACTGTCAGCATTTTTATTTGTATAGAAAATGCAATGTTTTATTTATTTTAATTGCATCTTATTTTATTTTACTTTTTTGGTATTTTGTTGTGATTTTTCTTTTCCAGAAATTATGTGACGATGAATTTTAAAATAATGAATTTAGCTATAAGTGCATGAGAAATGGTTCTGTGGATCAAGCCTTTTATTGACTAGCATTATAATACCTGTGCAGTGTCTTGTTCAAACTCAAAAATATGTACCATTTCCAGCAAGGAACCAACTTTTAGCTGGAGTATGGAAGGTGGAACACAGCCATACATTAACAAAGATTTTATAATTTCTGTGTCATCCTCACAGGGGTTACCCAGAGGCTGATGTTTGTTACAGCTGTGCTGTGGGGTGTGCTTCATGTGAGGAAAAAGCCGATTTTTGTCTGAGCTGTGAGGAAGACTATGTGCGTTTCAAACACTCCTGTGTGCTTCAGTGCCCTTCCAGGCACTTTATAAAAGATGGAGTATGTGAGATCTGTCCAAACGGTTGCGCTGAATGTGACCAAATGCACAAATGCAGTGGTGAGGTTCTTAACCTTATTCATCAACGACTGACATTCTGTAATAATAACATCTAAACTGTATAATACACTAAACTGTTGTTGTATATATATATATATATATATATATAAAATATATATAATATATATAAAAATATATATATTTTTGAAAGAAGTATCTTATGCTCACCAAGTTTGCATTTATTTGATCAAAAATAACACCGTAATATCATGAAATATTTTCTTTTTGAAAATAATTTAAAATGTAATTTTGTGGAAACTATGATACACTACCATTTAAAACATTTGGGTAAGATAAAACAAAAAAAAGTTTTATTCAGCAAGGATGCATTAAATTGATCATAAGTGACAGGAAAGACTTTCAGAATGTTACAAAATATTTCTATTTGAAATAAATGCTGTTCTTTTGAATTTTCTATTTATCAGAGGGTCTTAAAAATCCATAACAGTTCAAAATTGATAATATTAAGCACAATTTTTGATTGCCAATAATAACTGATATTAACTGAGCAGCAAATCAGCATATTAAAATGATTTCAGAAAGATCATGTGACACTAAAGACTGGCGTAATGATGCTGAAAATTCAGCTTTTGTTAAAATATATTAAAACAAATTAAAAAAAAATACATATAGAAAACAGATATTTTAAATTGTAATAATATTTCACAATATTACTGTATTTCTAATCACATAAATGCAGCCTTGGTAATCATATTCATCAATTTGCGGAAGTTTTGAAACTGTTTTCTCTTTCTCCTGCTCTCTCAGCGTGTGAAGAGTACTACTTCCTGCATGAGGATCAGTGTGTGGGTGACTGTCCCAAGGGCTACTTCACAAACAGAGAGCAGAAGCTGTGTACGCTGTGTCACAGTGACTGTGCAGAATGTGATGGACCTGATGAAGATGACTGCACCTCCTGTGGGCATTATAGAGATGTTCGTCACAACGGAAAGTGTCTGATCCAATGCCCGCCAGAAACATACCTGGAGGGAGCAGAGTGTCGAGGTACAATACATATTCTCCTTCGTTTATTGCGGTATTGCCTCAGATTGGCAGGATAGTGTTGGACATTTTGCTGACATCAAATATGTCTGTTTTTTTAGAGTGTGATAAGTCCTGCCTGACGTGCTCGGGTCCTCATCCGTCCTCCTGCCTCACCTGTAGAGCCGGCATGAGGAAGGATGTGAACGGCCACTGCCAGTTCTTCAGTGACTGCCCTCTGCACACGTTCACCGATAAGGACGGCCAGTGCAATCCCTGTCACAAGAGCTGTCTCCGCTGCTCGGGCGCAGGCAAAGAGCAGTGCCTCAGCTGCAACCCCAAACACTTCCTGCTCAGTAAGGGCCCACCTGCCCATTTCCCTATGAAACTGAGCTTTAATGACATTTAGTATAAAGAAAGATCTTTAATTTGTTAATCAGTTTGTAACCCCAAACTCTTTCTGTTCAGTAAGAGCTGACTTGCTTACCAGATTTCATTTGGACAGAGTAGCAGAGACTATGAAAGTGAAAATCTCTAAAATGTCCTTGAGAACCTATGAATTATCACGTCATTTATGCTCAAATCTAAATAATAGAAATTAAAGGGATACTCCACCCCAAAATGAAAATTTTGTCATTACCCCCATGTCGTTCCAAACCCGTAAAAGCTTCGTTCGTCTTCGGAACACAATCTAAGATATTTTGAATGAAAACCGGGAGGCTTGTGACTGTCTCATAGACTGCCAAATAAATAGCAGTGTAAAGGTCCATAAAAGGTATGAAAGTCGTCGTCAGAATACTCCATCTGCCATCAGACGTGCAATCTGGGTTATATGAAGCGACGGGAACACTTTTTGTAAGCGAAGAAAACAAAAATAACGACTTTATTCAATAATTCCTTTGTCAACAGTCACAGGTCTCCCGGTTTTCATCCAAAATATCTTAAATTGTGTTCCGAAGACGAACGATGCTTTTACAGGTTTGGAATGACATGGGGGTAAGTGATTAATGACAACATTTTCATTTTGGGGTGGAGTATCCCTTTAAGTGAACTATAATGTGAAGTTTGAAAAAATATGCATCACAAAGGCAGTCATCCTGCCAGCTGTCTGAAGAGCTGCACTGAATACTAATAATGGAAATGCAGTTATACATTAGTCATACATGCATAATCTCATGTCTTTACACATTATTTCTGCCATTTGTCAGATCAGACATGTGTGTCCACGTGTCTGGATGGTTACTATGTGGACGAGGACAAGCAGGAGTGTGTTCAGTGTCACGTGAACTGTGCGTCATGCCATGGACATCACAGTAAAGACTGTACAACCTGTAAACCAGGCCTGCTTCTGCTCGGACACAGCTGCTTCACCACCTGTCCACCAAGGTAGCTTATTTACTGTATTGTTTATTTGTATGTATTCATTTATTTACTTGCTTTTATTGTTTTATTTAATTTAATTTTATAAATGTAGTTTTATTATCCTTATAAATGTAGTTAATTTTGATTTATTTGCAATAATTGTAAAAAGTAAGAATCGAGTTTGGTTGCACATTGCAGCAGGACTGTGGAAAGCCAATTACATAGAATTAATAAATTAAACAAAAACAAAAAAAATCAAAAAAAATTAAAAAAAAACAAGAAATATTAACTCCTTTTAACTCTTTGCAATTACTTTCAACTCTGGGCAGCAGCACATATAGGCACCATGTCTTTTTTTATTGCATTTAAATAACATTTATTATAAAGAAACACAGCACAAAGCACTGATATACAGTATATATATATATATATATATATATATTTTTTTTAGGTCTATGCAATAGCAATAAGTGGCCAAATGCTATATTACTACTATTAATTTAATACTAAGGGCTCGCTTTTGTTCTTTATTGTCTTTCGACTAAAAATCATAAATCATTTCACCCACAAAAAGGTCCAAGAGTTTTATATATTTTCCTCAGTGTTTATAATGTTGGGTAGTAACACAAATGGTGTGGTCCAGGAGCTGCTGTCGGTACAGTCCTGTGCTCCTGCTGTATGCTGTGTGTCACTTTGGATGAAAAGCTCCTGCTAATTGCTGAGTTACTGACATTGCTTCAAGTTATGAGTTTAAGTAATTTAAGAGGTCAATTAAGGGGTTAGGTTTAGTCCAGAAAGTCTTTTTGCAATTTGATATTTGACACCATCTTTATTTCTGTTTCTGTTTCTTTTTTTTATGCACTACACTTTTATATTTCTGATTTATTCATAAATATATATTTTTTTTAATGAATACTTTTATTCAGCAGGCATGATTTAAACTGATCAGAAGTGACATCTATAATGTTACAAAAGATTTCTATTGCATCTAAATGCTGTTATTTTGACCTTTCTATTCATGAGAGAATCCTGAAAAAACCTGATCAGTTTCTACAAAAATATTAAGCAGCAAATCAGCACATTAGAATGATTTCTGAAGGATCATGTGACACTGAAGACTGGAGAAATGATGCTGAAAATTCAGCTTTGCATCACAGAAATAAATGTCACTTTATATTTAAATAGAAATAAGTGTTTTTTAATTGTCTTGCTTTATTTTTGAGCAAATGAATGCAACCTTGATAAACCATGAGAGACTTTATCAAAAACATTAAAAATCTTAAAGGGTTCGTTCTCCCACAATTACTCCTCCTCAGGAGGTGCATTAAAACCTGTCACAGAAGAAAGAAACTCAACATGGGTCTATAACAACAGAAAGATGAATAGCATTTTCATTTTCAATTTCTCATCTATTTCTTTCATTATAGGATAGAGAACAGATGGCCACAAAAGGACGTTGTGGATCCTCTGAGGGGGTTTCCCAGTGTCATAAGACTGTCACATTAACATTAGCACTATGACTGCTCACCAGAGCGAACTGAAACTAATCAGTTACTATTTCAGTTTGTTGGAATATTCTCAGTCTAAATGGCAACAAAATACATGCATTTTGAGCAGCAAGATTACCAGAGAGGATTTTCTACTCCACCTTTTTATAACTGATGCTGCTTGAGCAGGCTAAATTGGTAGAATTGCAGCATTTTTCTAATTTTCGTCCTTCAATGAAATTTTTACTACAGTCAGTAGCTAATCGCTGTCATTTTGGACAATTACCTTTTCTATCATGCATTAATAGAGTGATACAAGAAACATGAAAGTTGCACAGATATGTTGCAAATATATAGTTTAGCAGTAATTATACAGAATCAGGTGTTTTAGAGTGTAATGAAAATACTAACTGACTTGCTTTTGATGCAACTAAATCTTGAGTATTCAAAAACGATGCTTCCCAGATTGACAAAGCATTGTAACACATGTCTGTATGTCCCCTGCAGTTACTTTGTGAACGCCACCAGCAGAGCATGTCAAGAGTGTGACCACACATGTGAGGAATGCTCGGGAAGCAGCCGTTTCTGTCTCAAATGTAGAAATGGATACTTCCTGTTGAGAAAGTCTGGACAGTGTCTGCGTACATGCCCACCAAACTACTTCCTTCACACTTTAGACGGAGATTGCCAAAGATGCCACCCCACCTGTAAAACATGCAAGGGTAAGACTCATCACATGCCTACAGCTGTCCAATAAATAAAGCATTTTAAGTCCACCTTGGACAGTTTTTAGTACAATCAGCGTGCAGATGATGTGATTTGTGTACCTCAACATGATTTAACTGGTCTGTTGTGATCGGCAGGCTCTGGTGCGATCTCCTGTACATCATGTTATGACGGTTTCGAAATGTTTGGAGGGATCTGCTCATCTATGTGTCTGTTTGGGGAATATCCCATCGTTGAGGTAAATGTCTTTTTAATATAGTTTTATCAAATCAGTAATGTGTCACTGGCACTGTAATTTTCTTTTAACCCTTCATTATTTATGTTTATCTTTATATTTTATTACTTCCTGACATTTCTTACTCATTCAAACATACATTAAATGGTTAAATGTGTGAATACGCCCCTTTTTAGATTACTGTAGAAAACTTGATTATTTTAGACAAAGTTCTTTCTAACATGCTTTGTGTTTTGCACAGAATAAGTCATGTGTGACATGTGACCCATCCTGTTATGAATGTAAAGGCCCGGGACCCTACAGCTGCATCTCGTGCCCGGTTCTACAGCGCCTCACAGAGGATGGGAGGTGTCTTCCCTGCTGTGGAGAGAAAACACACAGGGATTCAAGATTCCCCTCGGAATGCTGCCAGTGCCATGCACTGAGTGGTACAAGCTTTAAAATCATTCATTCATTCTACACTGATTTTTTTTTTATTTTTTTACAATTTTCTATGAGACAATTTTCACTCAGAAATTGCACAAAAAAATAATGCACAAAATTAAAAAAAAGCCTGAAATTGACTTTTCTACTGAAAATGTACTCCAATAATCTTTGTTTCATTTACATTTTCTCTAAAAAAAAATTTTTTTAAATGACAGTTGATGCTTATGAGTATTTTAAATGACAAGTCTTTACAAATAATTATTTAAATTATTTATATATTTCAGTGTTATTTTCATATTATTAATGTACTATTACAATATTTATTCATATTTAAAATTGGCTTTATTTCTATTTTTGTCATTTTAAATTTAGTAATCTTGTGTGCTTTTGTTTTAAATAGTTAATATTTCTATTTCGCTTTAATTGATCTTTATTTCAGTTTTAGATTTATTAATTTCGGTACTTCGGCTTATTTTATTTCAGTTAGTTGCAAAGGCTGCCTACATTTCTAGTTTTTGTCCAATATTTATATTTTATTTTATTTCAGCCTTATTTTAGTTTTAGTAAAGAAAAAAAACTGATATATTTAAACTGCTTTACAGATAAAATAATGATTTATATATTTATCAATCATTTTTGAATATTTATATACTGAATAATTGATGTGATAAAAATACAAAAGCTCAGACTTCTGTTCAACAGCCTGACAGAATCAAACCTTGTGTGCATTTTTGTTTGATTCTAAAAGCTGAGAAACCATTTAAAAAATTTTTTTTTTTAATTTATCGTCATGACAACATGCCATAGTGGCTTAACTTGAACCATCCATCTAAGATTCACATAGTACTGTCTCATTAGACAGCACTGACTCAAAGTGGCAGATGCTACTAAATTACAATTTGAACATTTTTAAACACTTTGAGCTTTCAGTGTGAAGCCACTGACCTTTAACCTCTCTTTTCTCAGATGAATGCATTGTCGCGCTCAGCTACAACCTCTTCAACAACCATCCAGTGACTTCGGTTCATCCTGGCCTTTTTGTTTTCACTGTCATATTCGTGCTGGTGAGCTTGTGGCTCGCCATTTTTCTCTTCCTGCATCTTCGGCAGAAGATCACCTCAAAACCCAACGTCAAATTGAACGGCTACACCAAAATCAGAGATGACCCCTTCACCTCTGCGACCCTGAGTGACAGCATGCAGATGGATTATTGTGATAAAGAAGTGGGCCAAGAGGAGGATGAGGAGGAGGATGAGGACATTGTTTACATGGGGAGGGACGGGATAGTGTATCGAAAGTTTAAATACAGCCTGTTGGAGGGGGATGAGGAAGAGGAGGAGGTGGAGCTGGAATATGATGATATGTATACTCTCACATAAAACATAAAGGCCTGTTTTTTTTTCTTTGATATGTGCATATAATTACGATATTTATTAACATTTTGACATGCAGAAACCCACTAAGCTTCACCAATCAACAATTAAAGAAATAGTTCATACAAATAATACGCTTTCGTCATCATTTACTCACCATGATGTTGTTCTAAACCCTTATGGCATTATTTCTACACAGAAAGTCTAGACAAATACATCAGTGAAATTTTGATGTGAGAGGACAGAGGATGGATTATTATTATTAAATCAGTAAATGTAAATGATTTATACAGTGTACTGACAGCTGATTTAACAGATCTGTTATCTACGGAGTATGGTGAATTGAACATGATGGCTCTTTGTGGGTTTATCTCAGTTAAGATCGATTACTTGATTAAATTAACACAGTGCTGAAAACATCAGATATATGTAGTAACTGATCTTCAGAAACTACAGTTGCAAGCCAGATTAACATAATCAGTTAATGATTGTAGCACTATAAAACATAAACTTATCCTTCAAACACAAGTTATGTAATGATTAAAAAAAAAGTTAATACATTCTGTTGTTTTGAACTTTATTTTAATATATCACACTATTACTATATTTTTGCCCAGCTTGAGAGATTTATTTTGAAAACCTCTTATGAAGCTCCAAACTCTTGAAAGGTTGTGTACATGTGACCATGGATTAAGTACAGACAAGTAACAGATTTCCATTAAATCAAACCAACTGGTCTGACTGCATGGGAAACCCTCACTGAAATGTCAGCTGATCTTAGGCACTGTGTCACCAACAGAGCACAAAATGAAATAAAGAGTCTGTTTTCAGGACATTATCTTAACATCAGCCTCTCATCCATACAAGCTGACCAAAAATTTAGCTACACTGACTTTTCTTAAATTTAAGATACTGGGACTTCACCTCATGGACATAGGAAAGAAAACAGCTTTTCCACTTTTCAGTCAGGTTAACTTAAATATTTATAAAAAAAACAAAAAACAATATACGATTCATATACGATTACAGTTTTTTATATATATTGTGAATCAGCGTTTATTTTTATATCTTGAGGTTTTATTTTCACTTTAGGTTTTATTAATTTTGTTAATAAAACGATTGACTTTCTTCTGTTAAACACAAAATAAGAATGATCGGGACCAAACAGTTTCAGGTTCCACTGACACTCATAATTTTTTAAAGGGAACAGAAACTCTTTAGTAACCAACATTCTTCCAAACCTTCTTTGATGTTCCACAGAAGAAACTCATACAGGTTTCAATCTAAATTCTCCCAATCACAAGTCAGTGTT
Organism: Cyprinus carpio; assembly: GCF_018340385.1. Classification (NCBI taxonomy): domain Eukaryota; kingdom Metazoa; phylum Chordata; class Actinopteri; order Cypriniformes; family Cyprinidae; genus Cyprinus; species Cyprinus carpio. The sequence continues at coordinate 19,679,185 of NC_056579.1, read as the reverse complement.
TTTAATATTAATTTTATTTGTTCGTTTTAATAGTTCTAATCAAAATAATCTGATGCTAGATGACCAATGGCTCACAGGATTATTTATGATGAACACAGCCTCTATTTACACTGATTCTGAACTAGATATGATTATTTCCGACACACACACAAACACACAAACATTTAATAAACAATAAAACAACACTTAAGGCATTTGTTTAATGCTTACAAGCAGGTGTCAACAGTCAACAACACACACACACAAACACACACACAAATCAACAGTAAAACACCACTTAAGGCATTTGTTTAATGCTTACAAGCAGGTGTCAACACTCAAGGAACGCTTGGTTGTGCACTGTATAGTAATATGTTAGATTTAACTTATTTATGGCAATGCCCTGATCTATAAAGAAAACAAATCAGAAAAAGAAGGGGGGAAAGCATATGCACACAGTACCAAACATATACAAAAGCAGCGGTTCAACATATAAAGAGCCAGTCTAGATGAAGATAACAGCATTAACAAACATGTTTTATAGAGAATCGCTTGTCTATTGCTTAAGTTACTACTTTAAGGTGCGGTCACATTTACCGTTCTTCAGCGAGTCCACGTGATCGGGAGTTTCGCGTGAGGGCCAACCATTTCCCGCACACATATTTTCCAACAGGATTCAACGCTTTGATACGGAGCCCCCCACATGATATGCAGGAAAAAATAGTAGGCTAAATCGTGTGGACGATTTACTATTTCGTTCCCTCAATGTACTAAACCGTGCACACAATTACGATTGCGTTCCCTCGATTTACTATTTCGTTCACTCGATTTATAAATAGTGCGCACGATTTAGTACATTGAGGGAACGAATTAGTAAATCGTGCGCACAATTTTTTTTTTTTTCTTGCATGTCATGTGCGGGGCTCCGTACTTTGAGCAAAAGAAAATAGCGAAAATTTGTTTTGAAACCGATTTCTGTGTGAGCTTCATACATCGCTACACTACTGATGAGAAATCACCATTTTTTGCCGGTAAAATTCCGCAAATAACGTGACCGCACCGGAACCGAGGACTGCTGACACTAAACCAGCAGCGCACGTGTTTCAAGAAGCACTTCAACAGGAACACAACGTGAAGAAACAGGTAAAGAATTTGTAAACCTACGATCTAACCTGACTCTCGAGTGTCTTCTCAAATGTAAAACACTCCTAAATATAGAACCAGAGTAAAATAAAAAAGAAAAAGACGTTGTTTTAGGTTAAGGTTTAGTAAACCATATGTACATAATAGCAAGTGTTTGCTATACAGATCTTCTATACACACTTAAATATTTAAAAGGCCATTCAGGTTAATTAATTTTGTCTTCAGTCACTGTTTGTTCTCCGTCTGCCCAGTTTCTGGGCTTCAACTCTCTTTATCTCAACCTTGGACTTCCACCGCAGGGCACGGTTCTCTGAGAACCATAAGAAGCATTCATTTTATCTCAAAGAGGAGGAACACCAATTTGGACAATTGTTAAAGTGTTTTATTCAAGTAAAGAGAGTCCTCCTTAAACAAAAATTAAATTAAAGTGAAGGTGCCAGAAGAATTTCCATCTAAAGAGGAATTTCACTAGAAAGAAGAGATTTTGACAGTCTCTGACTTCTACATAGTATCATCTGGTAATCATGGAAATTTGGGAAGGGCTCGGTGATGTTTACCCTGTGCAGTGATCATTCACCAGTATCAACCTGATTTCCTCCTTTTTGCGATAAATACAGAAACAAAAGAGCTATGTGATGATACCATATGAACATTAATGCACATAGTGCCTGCACTTGAGCAAAGCACCACATGGGGACAGAAATATTTTGCACATAAAAAACAACAACAATGAACTGCATATGTAATAAACAAGCTTTTAAATAGAGGCGATGGTGAAAGTGAATGTTACAGTCGATGACCGTTCAAGATCTGATTGGCTGTTGTTGATACCGACGTCTTGAAGAAATGATGCTCTTTCAGTTTCAAGTGCTCAGGCAGGTCCAGCTTTATCTTGGCTTCCTCAATGTCACTATGAATCGCTGCTTTCAACTCGTCTAGGAGGAAGACACAACCGTGAGTTAAAGTAACCGAATGAGTGTGTGTTCGGGTGAGTGAACGGTGTTGTGGCATCAGTGAGATCATGTGATGTGGAAGTGAGTTCAAGAGAGCAGCTCAGAATCTTACCAAGTGATTCGAATCCTCTCTCAGGACGAATGTAGCCGACCATGGCCACACTCAACATTTGACCGTAGAAATCTTCCTTGAACTTGTGGATCACGTGTGTTTCCTGTTACACAGAGAGATAAACACGTGATATCTGACATAAGAGATGCACTATTAATCTATACTGCTATTAAATAATACCATTTAATGAATGCAAAGATATCAACAGGTCTTCAGCTGGTAGATATCTGCACACTAGAAAAGATGACATGGACATACCATGGACTTCTTTGTGTTTTTGTAGTAAGGGTTCCAGCCGATGCTCATCACCATCTTGTGAATGTCTCCGTTATCCACGCGTGCCCATCCGTAGTAGATTCCTGTGCTAATGTCAGCGGGGAGATTGTCCACAACCGACTCTGGGAAGTTCGCTGGGATGGGAATGGAAAGAAAATATGAATATGAATAAATGAATACTGGCTTCATGTTATTTTCTTTAATCAGTATGTGTGTTTACATTTGAGACATGACAAATTTGACAAGTAAGGGATCATTACAGCCATTTATTATCGGAGAATACTTTGCTATCTGACAAATAAAAATACATGCACATGAAGTCATGATTTTAACGGATTTTCCAGATTATCAGGGGCGTTTACACAACACAGTTTTTCAACAACAAACAAAAAACTTTATGCATTTTGAAAACAGGTTTTAAAATGCAATATTCAATTCTGTGGTACTAGTAATTGAGTACAGCAGTCGGGTTCCAGAAGTAAAAATCCCATTCATTTTCACAATAGGTGAACTGATTTTGAACAATATCTTATACCATTCAAGACAGACACAGTGTGAGCCACCATGAGGTTAATTAATGGCAAGTGCTTTTGTCGAAGACATCAGACTGTATTATTTCAACTTATTTTGAAAAATAGTTGTTTAACAGCTGTATTTCTGGTGGAAAAAACTACATTTCTCATGATTCTGAAGAGAAATCCACCAATCAGAGAATATCTCCACCATTTAAGCACTGTGAACAAAAAAACTCAATTTAACAACTCACAAAAAAGACATATACCCAAATAAACCAAAAAAATAATACTTAAATAACCCTTTTATTTATTTATATATTTCTCCAATTTATATATATATAGTCAATATAGCATATATACTTCTACAACTATTTCAAATTTTTTTTCATTTATATATATTTCTCCATCGATTTTAAATAGGTTGTCATTCACAATGCTTGGTGGGATTGTAGCTCTTTAGTACAAAGTCTTGTACTTTGATCATTTTGTCCGATTTTTTTTGCTTCAAACCAAAATTTGTAATTTTGTGATTCACCTCGTAGCTGGTTAGTTTGGTTCATTACTTCTAACTCTTTAAAGACTTGCATAAAGTAAAATGAATAGGGAAGCAAGGCCCCTGACAAACCAACCACAACCCAACACCTCACAGACGAGAACGATGTCGTGTCTAGCCAATCACAAGCCAACATTTTACAGACGCGTGTTGTAAGCAGTCTATGGTGGTAAGACCTATAACCTGCAAGTGAAGTTATATAATAATATGGCTAGAGCTGTTGCTGAACGGTAACATTCATTACAAGAGTAAACTTGCTGGTGTATTGAGTGCAAAGAAAATCAAATAATTAACAGCCTGTTTTTAACACAACTAATGATTAGTTCACATCAATATCATTAACTCGTGTAGCCGCTTTTACACAGAAGGAAGTCAGGCACAAACAGCATAAGGTTCAATAAATGTTGACAGAATTTGTATTTTTGGATTAGCTATTTCTTTACGCGTACGCAGTGTCTACAAGATACAGTAGAAACACTGATCTATAATAATAATAATGATCATAATTGATGCTGTCTACAGTGAATACGGCGCGACAAATCCCCGACAGTTAACTGATGCCTCGTTCTATTTATGACGTAAAGTTACTGACTAAGTTCAAATGATCTGCAACGGTCGCATTGTCGCGTCCAGTGTAGACGGACTCTCCGCGGCGCGAGTCTCACCTGTTGGGATGCCCAGGTCTTTGCTTCCCCGTCCGAATCCGCGGACGACCTGTCCCCGACAGAAATACGGCAAACTCCTCATGTCGACGCGTTCAGAGTGATCCGGAGATCCAGAGCTGGTACGGTCTGCTGATTCTAGACTCTTCTCTCGTAACTAATGTGCCCGTTTACCCCGGGAATAACCGTTTTAAAACGAATAGCCTTTCAGTTTCGGTCCCAGCCGCTGTGATACTTTAGATGGAATGAAGGAGTGGTATCCTCCGGGATACAGCAGATCGGTAAGTTGACTTCTACCGTACTGTGACCGGTTGGTCAACTGAAAGTGTTGCACTCATCATCATACAGCAGTTTTTTCCCCCACAACGACCTTCGCTGACGTATTTCCTTTAGCATACATTCAAAATAAAAGTCCTACATTTTATTTTACTTTTATCAAATGGAACTGAATGTAATTTTACCGAAATCACTAGTATTTTGTGTACAAAGAAATGATTAAGCTCGTACGCTTTAAGTGACTAGACAAAAACAATAATTAGATATTTTTGTCCAGTAATAAAGTACAACCCCACACACATTCCCAACTCCTCCTGCCTGTCATCACGTGACAAATGTGTATTAAAGGTTAGATATCATATGATTTTACATACCTCTATATTATATTCACGTTTACATTCTATAAACTATTTAATTACCTCTCTGTATAAATAGCCCTTGTATGACTCTGAATGATGAATTAATTGTATGTGAAAGGTTTTTATTCATATGTATACGGTTTGATTGATAATTTATTATGCCAAACCACCATCAGGTAACAAATAATGTACTTCTGCACTTTCTCAATAAGTTGCAACTCTCCGATCTGGGTGGACATTGATTGTAGGTTTAATCCAATCCACAGTCCGTCGTTTTCAGTGAAGGTCAGGTCTTTAGTCAGTGATCAGAAGGTGTCGCCATTGTCTGCAGGTGTGGAGGATCTTTACTGTAATACTCTCTCATATAAGAGCTTTTCCTTGCATTGTATCTTAAATTAAGTTGATTATTTTATCTATTAATTTAATTAAATTTAAAACATAGTTGCAATCCCCAAATATCTGGAGATGCACAAAACCTGGTTATACTTGAGTATGTATTCCGAGTGAATAATTAAGTTGAAGTAAAAATACAGTTGCATTATATTTAGCTCTCATGTTGCAAAGTCCTAACAGTTTTAACACTAATGGTGTTGTTGCCAAATTTAGTCAAAAGAATAAGGAAGAAGAATAAGAGAAAAAAATGCAGAAAATAGACCCAGAAAAGATATCAATACAGTTGTTTTTTATCAAAATTAAAATATTTTTATGGTTTATATTCAGGATATTCAGATTTAGGAAATTCGTATATCGTGTGAACTATCATTTAACAGATTAAAACCAAATAAATCAATAAAAATCACATTTTGCAATATTAGACTATTCATAATTTATAATTTTATATATTTATGTTGGATGTAAACCTTTTTCAAGGTTTAATTAAATTGAACAAGAACATATTTTCCTCACAATGAACATCCATGATGTAAGTAAGCCTAAATAAGCATGCATACATAGCAGTAATGCTCCATTATAACACTGTGGTTGACGCCATAAAAACCCTAATTTTAAAAACATTTTATACTTGATACTGATTAGTCAGCACAAAGAGCTAAATGAGTGAAAACTTACAATAGAGGAAGAGATGTTACATTATAGCTAGGTTAAATATACTGTCTAAATAGTCCATAGAAAAAGTAACTTATAAACACAGAGAAATTAATTTTGTAATGTAGGCTGTATTACTTCATATTATTGTTTTGTAATAATGATCAGCTGACTGTACATTATCCCTTACATAGTAATTTTTTGGAGGGCTTTTTCATGCTCTAGCATGAAATTGACGTTTTTTGCTGTTGTAGAAAAGTAATGCACTTATTGCTAATTTGAAAAAGTAGCCTAATTAATCAAAACGTTTGATGAATTAGGCTATTTATTTATTAAATGTTACAATTTTTATCTTAAAGTTGCAGTGAAAGCAAGGACAGATTTTTTTTTTAAGGGCTTAGATTTGAGTCTGTTCATCGGCCATTAATCGGATCTTGCAATGTCGTGGCACTCAAAAATGACTGTGAGCTTGCAGAGGTTTGTGGAGGGGTGGTTTTAGGCAAACTAAATGATTGGAGAAGTCCAGCATGCGTCACTAGAGAAGAAGCATTTTCACCATTACAAGGACAAAACAGGTGAATTTAAACAAGCACCAAACTTTCCCCAGTTGATTAATTACAGGACATTAAAACAGTTGTTTTAGATATTGGATTGGATAAAGCCAAGTTTAATGTTCTTGTTTCATTTTATTGACATCTTAGAGTTGAAGGTTTTTACATACTGTAGGTTATATTTCTTTATCACTCAAAAATACTGTCATCAACAAGAAAAAAAAAAAAAACATTTTCACCATATTTTTTAAGGAATAAAATGTTATATAAATCAAGTGAATGTTATATGAAAAAATAAAACTTCAGAATATAAATAGAAATAAACTGTATAGTTTGGTGTAAGTGCTCCTGAAGTGGATATTTCTGGCTCAGTGCAGGAGAAATGAACTAATTTTGAGAACAAAAAAAAAAAAAACCTTTTATGATGACCTGTACTACACATAACATAAACACTCAGAATGTGTTTTTTGGATGTGTTTTTTCACTAGTCTGAAAGACGACAAGTTATGGAAGCAAAACCACCCAAAATCTTAAAATTTTGGGACCAGTGCCTGAAACGTGTCTTGCCTTAAAAAATTAAACATACATGCATGAATTGTTCACAAAAAAACTAAAATAAAATACATTACAACATACAACATAATTTTTAATTTGTGCCAATATAAGGTGGTTTACAAATGTGTTCTTAATTCTTTTGAAGGGTATATAGTTATTGATGTACTGTATGTGTGTTTACATGTGTTCTGGTCATAATTTTTAATGATTTAGAATTGCATATAACATGATAAAACCACAGGACATTATCTGACATCATCTGGCCACACCTGATAAAAATATACAACTCTTTCCACAAACTCGTCGGTTCACTCAAAAATAAAAATTCTGTCATTGTTTACCCAGCCTTATATTACCCCCATCAATGCGCAAGTGAAACTAAAGCAAGTTGCTCCAAAAAAGATCACTTCCTCCAAAACTGAAGCATCCTGTCAGGGCCAGGTCAGTCTGTGAGAGCGATGAACTTCCACACACCCACACTCAGAGCGTGAGACTCACTGGCAGTGGCTGCAACACAGCAGTAATGAAGCAGGTAATGCATGCTTAATGAAGCATAAACACATTTAAACACAGCTACACAGGAGAGATTAACAGCTTGTATACTCACATTATACACCCACTCCAACATTATTACAACAGCAGTGCCCCCCATCTCTCTAGCTCTCTCTTAGTTTCCCCTCAAACACGTGCACTGACTCCTCAAACACACCTGTGAATAAACATTCAACTGCTATGATAGTCTCTCACCATCTGTTCGTTTCTTCTTACTGCAGCTACAGCGCGGCTACTAGACGCTAACACACAGACGAGTGATCGCGCTGATAATAGACAGGGCAAGCATCCTCGGTAGATTTGTTAAATGTTTTGACTGCATCTTCTTTGGGCTTTTGCCTTTTTTTTAATTGACAGAGAATATGGAGAGAGAAGGGAAACCGGATTGGGATAGGTTGCAGGCCAGGTTCGAACCTGCATCACCCATGTGAGCACCAAAGCCCAACACTTCTAAACAGAATGTGATGTGAGCTTGCAGGGTTTAAGATCATAAAAGGTAAATAGGATTTTGTTTAAAGGAATAGATATGACCGTACTTTCCCCAGCTGATTGATCACAGTAAATGAAGACAATTGTTTTGTATTGCAAGTTTAAATATGCAAATGAGACATTATATTTGCATATTTATGTACTCATTTGCATACATGTCAAAAACAGAAATCTGAACATTAGATAAAGCCAGGTTCAAAATTGTTTCATTCTGTGGACACATTAGCGTTTAATGTTTTAGATATCTGTTTTGATGAATATGAAAATATTTTTAGGTGTAAAATGTAAAATCACAAATGATTGATTGTGCTAATGACAGACAGGGCAAATGTCCTCAGTAGATTTTTTAATGGGTATCACTTTAGTTTAGGGACCAATTCTCACTGTTAACTTGCTTATTAGCAAGCATGTTACTGTTTATTAGTACTTCTAAAGCACATATTAATGCCTTATTCTACATTAGAATTGGTCTCCAAACTAAAGTGTGACCATTTAATGTTTTTGACTATATATTCTTTTGCCTTTTCTATTAGACAGTGATCATGGAGGATAAAAGGAAATTGGATCAAGACGGGTTGCAGGCCAGAATCGAACCTGTGTCACCCATGTGAGCACCACAGCTCAACATTTCTGACATGATTATGGCTTTGATGACACCATCATGATGTTCTGGAAAAAAACAGCCCAGATAAGCCACGTAAGTTGTGTTTTTTTTTATTTTTCGTGCATCATCTGTACATCATGGGTGGTAAATACTGACATTCTGTTCAAAAATATATCCATTTATGAATAATTATGAAATTAAGATATATTGGAGGTCATACAAAACTCTCAGGCTGTAATACTGAAGGTAAATTCGAATTTGTGAAAATTACTGTCGTCCTTTATGTACACACGTGAAGAAGTGCATTAAAAGTTGCCCCCTCTCTGTGTAAAGTGTACAAAGTGCGCTAGATGAAAAAGTACAAGTGCCACAGCACAGAGGGGGTACAGAAAGCCAGACTTTTTGATTAATACTCCTCTAAATTAACTGTTTACTCTACAGACTCTTAACATTCCCAGATTATGATAATTTTGTGACAGGCAGAGAGATTGATGTTTGAGAGCTTGTTTTAATTAATGGTTTTGTTTGTCTCTGGAGAATGGATTTTTTTTTATCTTCTTCATGGTTGCTTTTGAACACTTTTTTTAAAGAAGCTTTACAGCGAAGTAATGGGACCCCCATGTGTGTTTTGAATAGAAGTGAAAAAGTGTCTACAACGATTATTTCGTGTTTGAAGGAGAGGCTAATCACACATGCCGTCATGTTTGCTTTTTTTCCCTTTAATGCTAGAGTGTTTATCGCACTTTTATGACTTTTGAAATGATCAGAAACAAAATTTGATTGTTTTTGGGCGTGTGTGCGTAGCGCAATTGTTAAAATCTCTTATTTATGTGTTTATCGTTGAATGTACCATATTCCCTCAAAGTTTTAAGTAACTTTGTTTGAAATGCACTTAAAGTAACATCATTTCAAATCTAGTTTATGTTCACATAATCATAATAAAGGCTTGTTATATCATTTCTTTATTAAAAATGCACTTACATAGGCCTGTTTCAGGATGAAGTCAAGTGGTGTTTATTCTTTAATCTACCAATTATCACTTTCTATTTGATCATTTTTATTTTATCTTAAAATACAGTCCTAATAGCATTGAATCAGTATTTTACACCACACTTTCTTATTGTGACATTATCAGTCCAGTTTGTTAATTTCAGATGTAGATTTGTGAAAATTTTGTTGGTTTTTATGTACTTCAGAGCTTAAACACAACAAAAATACTAGCATTCGATGAAGGGACAAGAATGACAAAGATGTTGTCACCTAAATATCTAATAAAAAAATAATTTTTAGTAAGAGTCAAGACAAGCATTACAATCCTTTTGAAACATTACAATAGTTTACAGTATATTGTGTGGCTAATGGCACTCAGGAATAGCACATTTCATACTGAGAAGCCAAAAAAAATGCATATTGTGTAATTTAAGAAATTGTTCTTTAGATACTCTACAATACTGAGAGATGTTGAGGAAACTATTGTGTTTGTATATTTAGTTTCATGTCCTTGTAGGTCATTCCACAGGAACTACTGACAGACACAGATAAATGGAGAGGTTGGTAGGAAGGCAGGGAGTGAGGAAGAGAGCGTGGAAAAAAAAAAGTAAAGCTGACAGGAAAACTGTGTGCATCCTTTGCGTTATTACCATTTCTAGGACAGGGTCGTTTTTCACTACAGATACCCTGATGAGAGCTCTGACAATATCTAGTCTTAATACCCCTCTTAGCAACACTCTTCCAAACACGTAACGCGCGAGTCTCTCTGTGAGTTCTTTAGTAATGATGACACCTAAACACGGGGCCGTCGTCAGGCGGACAGGACCCTGTGATGTGGGGGCCCACTATGGTACATGTTAGATCTGAGGGTGAGAGGGGCCACCCTTAAAACTATTTAAATGACAAATCTTTATTAACCGACAAGACTTGTATTTTTGCAAGAGCAAAATATTTTTATTCTGCCTTATAACCTTTCTAAATATGTAATGCTTTGTTTTGTTGTGGTTGTGCGCTCTCTCTCTGCGGGCCCTCCACAGGTAACGGCTGTTAAACAGTGAATTTCGGCTTCTCCGACCTGCCATCATTATGTAGAATCGCCTGAGGTCCAAATTCCTGCTCGATAACTCATGCCCCGTGCAAATTCCCATGCAAACACAGTCAATGCAAAACACATTTCCTGCTGTCAACAACATCGCTGGCGAGAATCAATCAACCGTTCATCCATTTACACTCTTTGCATACCCTTATGTCAAAGAAAAAAGCGCTCCGAGACTCCGCAGCTCTTCTGAGGCGATTGTTCCATCGTTCTGAAGAATCCATCAAGCCGCGTTTGATTGATAAGTCTGTCTGCGCGCACAGCAGTACAGCTACAGCAAATGGGGTGGCAAAGCGCGAGCTGACATAATGCAAGTCTGCGCAAGTTTGGGAGACAGACTGAGCGCGTCCGTGGGGGGTAAAAGTTTGATGCGACATGCTACAAGACACACACAGCACTCGTGATGGCACACACAAGCTGCCCCCCTGTCCAACCCCTCCACCAAGACGGAGTTCAGCATGTCTTTGTAAAAGTATTTTTGAGCTCGACACCATTGTGGGTTTTACGTCGAGTATTATTTTCAGATTTAACGGCGTGGGTTTATCAGTTTGTGGCGCAGTTGTTTTTGGAATAAACTTTTGATACATTCAGCTTGCCAAATACTTAAAACATGGATAATTGCAAAAATAAGTCAGAGTGGTTAATGCAGTGCCCGTTCCATTTTTAGAGTTAGCCACGGCAATAAAAAAAGACAGAAAAGAGAGGGGAAAAAAAGCAATTTTTACATATTGCGCAAACCGTAGGCTATAAAGGCCCATTTACACCAAGAACGATAACTATAACCATAACTGTATCGACTGTAGCGATTAATAAGTTTTAATAATCATTCTAATTCCATGACAATATTAGCTAATTTCTGCCATGGATTAAAAAATGAAAAAGTAATTGTGACTTTTAGCTCACAATTCTGGCCTTTTCCTTGCAATTTTATACCTCACAGTTTTGCAGTTCTGAGAAAAAAAAACTATTGTGACACTTTTATACTGCTGCCACAGGTTGCTTTTTTAGTCTGCGGGTTGAAGCAAAACCCTCCAGTTCAGAATTAACTTCAGTTGCAAGAAAAAAAAATTCAATTACCACAATTTTAATGATAATGAAAAACAACAATTATAACGATAAATAAAAATACAAATCATTTCGTCCAATTAAACCCCACCACATCTGCAACAGACCCACAACTCAAAAACAATTCAACAACACCCACATCTCAAAATCCAATCAAGAACCAATGGACAGAACTAAGTCCCCACCCAATATTTTATTTTTTGACAATAGTTGATGTTTAATAGTCATAGTTAACTTTAATAGTTAACATTCTTGATGTAAATGAACCTTAACCGGATAACCAAAACAAATGACTCTAAAGAGCCAGTACATTTAATAAATAGTTTAAATTAGTCTGAAACACCACCCTGTATAATTTACAGAGAGAGAGAATTAATTTCTGTAAGCAAAATGATCATTTTAACTGAAGTACACCCAAATGAATCATAATCCGAAACTAATCAGTCTGAATTGAATCGGAATCCAATTGAATCAAATCTCTTCACCCTCCCATGAAACACAAAAGGAGTTATAATAATAATGTCAAAGCTGTTTTTTTTAAATAATAATAATAATTTTTTTTTTTAATAATGTGAAATTTTAATAATAATGAAAAATTGAAATATTGACCACTGTCTGTCAAGTTCAATTGAATGATTCCACTGATTATCCCCACCAAATCTTAGGATCCGATGAGAGTCATCCAGTGAATTTCAGCAATTTATTTTGATTTCTATCAGCAAGACGAGTCTTAATGACAAAGGTCCTTAAAAACAAGGCAATCTTAAGGCCAGCGTAATGGATCTCACACTAGGGGCCAGCTGCACACAATGTAACGCCCCCCGTGCAGAGAACCGCCCCCCCATGTAAAACACATTATTCTTCGGGGGGTATGTCGAAGCGACACGACCCATTCGCCTGTGGGACCCGAGGGAGGAATATGGGCCCCCTCTTCAATCTGAGTCCCTAGGAGGGCCACCCAGCACCTGCTAACCCAGGGCAGTACTCATCAGAAAAGCATTTAGCGCGCTTGCTAACTCCAGGCCATAATTAGGGTGGGTAATTATTTACAGGCAGCACTGGGCAGAACTGGCCTAGCATAAACAAACAGGCGGCTTGGAGACACACGACAAACATCGTTAGCTCTTCGCTCATTTTCGCCCAAACGGCAAAAACACTAGCAGCATGTAGACTCACTCCCGGGGAAAAAAATACCCAAAAACTTCTGGTCTGAAAAGCAATCGTTTCCCAAATAGCTAGCACATTTGTGACACACAAGTAGGCTTATTGTAACATCTGTAATGTGCTACACACACACAGATACACACCCAGACTCACACGCTCATGAATATGATAACATGTGAAATGACAGATTTATTTGTGTGTGGCTCCAGGGTTTTATCTCTAGCACAGTTCATCAACTCCTCAGCACGAGGACTGCTAACCAACGCAGCGCCTGCACATGCTAATTACTGGACCATGGTTAGCTTCAAACCTCAGATGTGCTTCCATCAAAATATGTGCCCTGCTTTTTGCTTTTATGAGATTTTTATCTATCTGTAAGAATTTGAAAAAGAGTAAAGGTTTAAAAGTTTAAATTACTGAGACTTTCTGTAGCCTGGAGTGCATGCTGCAATGCAAATGAGCTAAAAACATTGTCACCAAACTGAATAAGCTCTTTTTGTATAGACAAATGTATTGCTATTCTTTTTTATTTTTAATTACCAGATTAAAATGAACTTTAATCTTCATAAAGGTGAATATTTCTCCTTTTTTTTTAAATGTTGTAATGAATTTGCATCAATAATCCAGTGATTCAAGCCAATATGCTGTAAACATTTTCTTCAGACGGGAAGGATGACTGTGTACAGGAAAAAAACAAATTGTTGGTTAATCACCCCGTAACGCACTGACGCAATAATCATTTCAAGGACCGTAATAGTTATCAATCACAGTAGTCCTAAATTACGCAGTGTGTGCTGTGTACATAGCGATAGCTTGACTGTAACTAATAAGCTACATTGTTTTCGTAGGCCTGGTTGTTTCAAAATTGCTGGCTTATTCTATTTGAAAGTGCAACTCTATTCACTAAGCCATTTCTCTAGTGCATATTTAATTTCACAGGCAGTAAGATGGAGAGAAACGAGAGGGGCTTGCGAGTGCTCCAGATGGTTCCAACGCTCCGCAGAGAACTAGGCCTTATTGTTTGATTTTTTTCCTTAAGTTTTAATTAGCTGCAAGAACAAGAAAGGAAAAACTTGTAGGTTTTCTTTAAAGAGAGGGTGACTGACTGTTGTCAAGAAGAATTTGTGTCTACTGAGTGAAAAGTTAATAAATTAACAGACAGCAAAGATGATACATGTCTTTCAGTTAGGGATGCATGACAATCAATAATTATTGATATATAATGAATGTACTCACTCATCCAACCAATACATAAAGAAAAATAACACTTACATCCAACTAACACTCAAATAAAAACAAACTTTATCCAAAAAAAAAAATAAAATCTGTCTTCGTCATTTCAAATCCATTTTTATACATCCATTGAAAATCAACATTTTTAAGCTTCACACACATGTTTGCATTTCTGTTTACTATATTTAATGTGCTCTATATATATGTATGCAATGAACAAAGTTTATATATGAATAAAAGCCTAAATTAAATCTGTTCATAAAGCAGTTGTGAAGACTTTGGTTTAAACTGCTCAAATCATATGGATGACTTGTACAAACTTGATTATTTCAATGGAAAGTATTAAAAATGAGAGTTTTTAAGATACCTTTATTTGTGTTCCGAAGATAAACAGAAGTTTAGTGGGTTTGGACATTAGAGTGAGTAAATTCATTTTATTTTTTGGCTGAACTATCCCTTTAATCTTTAAAAACACTAATAATTTAACGTTCAATTAATTTTCGTCAAATCACAATATGAATATACATTTTTCATACTATACTATTGTGTTGATGATGCACAAATTCACTTGATTACAACAACTGGTTTTAATTTTTAGTTTATTTTGTAATTTATTTAGACATAATATTGACCATTTGTTGATTATGGAATTTATTGATTATTTCATTAAATATGAAAATATCTAAAGGTATAATTGGTATCGGTGCACTTCCATAGTGTTCGTACAATTGTAAAGAAAAGCTGTCTTAGTTTTGCATGTTTTAAGGCTTTCTGAAGCACTGCGATCTTCCATGGTTATTGTCACACTTGGCTGAGTAAGTATCATTCTGTCATCTACACAAACATACAGTGCACACACACACACACACACACACACACACACACACACACACACACACACACACACACACACACACACACACACACACACACACTTTAATGCACTAATCAAAGCAAGCTTATTTAGGCCTTTGTAAAGCATTTACGGCCTGATCCTAAATGCTGTGCTCGTGGCTTTGTTCTCTTCTCAAACACAATTAGAAGATAATATATAAATATATACATACTGCAAATGACATGCATATGACGGCTTCATTTGAAGCCCGCTCAGGTCATTAGTAACCCAACATGGCGCTACAGAGCCGCCGGTCCCTTTCTGCCAGTCGACCAGTGGAGATTTATTTGATATTAACTCCCTAATGGCCTAGCTCCTTTTCTGGTAAAATATGCACAAAAGTCCAACACGAACACTGCCATTCAGTTGAATGCTTATTTATTCACTAAACGAGGATCTAATGTTCAATGTTCCCTGGACGCTAAGGTAGTTCTGGGGGAGGAAGGCTTCCCCCTACAGCTATATACATCATTTATTTTACACATATCCCGGTATCACACACTGGGCAGCGAGGGGAGAAGAACGACTTTATGAAAATCAGAACAGTGAGTGTTACAGGGGACATTAAGAGTTGGAGGGGGAGAGCTGTGAATGGAAGCGAAAGAGGGGTGAGCAAGAACATCGTCGCTGGAGAGAGACCATGTCTCTTGCCCGCCACCCACAAGCATAGTGGGCTGTGCTTGACACCCCTCTGTTAGGAAGCGGGCTTTCACTTACCGCGTTTCTAGAACTCCAAGGCCCTCGCAGCTCTGACAAATGGTCGTTATCGCACAGTTCTGTTCCCACATCAACTTCTTTAATGCATTAAGAAGGATGTCTGTCTTGCGCATTGTTAAACACACTGTTAATTTAGTCATGGCGATCATGGTCATGAGGCTGGGCTGAGATTGTGTTAAGTTGGCTCTGGTTTTTAAGTCTTGTAAGATTCAGCATGAATTCTTCTGAGCTAGTGGAGGTCACTGACATGAAAAACTCTCATTAGCTCTCATCTGTTTCTCACCATCTATACCTTATACAACACTTTCCATCCAAGGATTGGATAAAATCCATATCCATTTAAATCCATGACCTGTTTATGTTTTAACCTTCCATTTCTCAAATAATACCTCCAAATAATATCACTTTTCCAAAATTTTGCTGCTTAGAATAGTCCCCATGTTATCCACTGAAGCTCCACAAAAGTTTCAAAAATTGCTATTACTAATAATATAATGTAATATTATTATTGTTATTATTAATTATAAATTACATAAAACAACCAGATTTTCTTTAATAATACCACAAATAATGCCACTTTTTCCTGTTGCATGTTAAAGCTCCACTATCTTCAAAATACTAGTATTGCTTGTAATAATAGTAATAAAAGTAGTAGTAATAGTACTAGTATTACTAATTTAAATTTTATAGTATTATAGTATTACTAATATACATATTTACTTTTATTATAATATAATCAATTTATAATATAAGGCATATTAAATTATTTATCTATTATTAAATTTTTTTTTGATTTGGTACGTCACGTATAAACTTAAATATAGAACCAAATAAAGTTTTTTTTTTTTCTCAAACAATACCACAACTACTACTACTAATACTACTTTTTTAAAGCTGTCAGGATCTCTAGCTGGAGTGCCCATAAGCTCCACTAGAGTGCACTCCATCCTGTACCTTTGCCATTCACCCCAACCTGTTGTCACTACCTCAATACTACATTCCCCATAATCCTTTGCCTGAGCTCATTATCTCTGATTGCATTCACATTAGGGTGACCAGACATGCCATTTTCCCAGGACATGTCCTGGCCAGGATTTCTATATTGCCTAAAATATCCACATTTTGGCTTTGTTTGTGCTGTGCAGACCAATTGCTGTAAGACAAAGAGCTCTAGAGAGCAGATGGCTTCTTGTGCTTTTGAATCGCTCTCATGGTACTTTGATGTCATACACTGATTGGTATGCTCAGTGCTGCTTCAAGTCGAACACTAATATGTACACGTATTTGCATCACTTTGACTGTTCTCTGTAGATCGCACCTTCTCACGCACCACGATTGGTAGATTACATACAATGTCTGCATTTTATTGTTCAAACGATCATTACCTTTAGGAAAACAGGAAACCAAAGCCAAAACCTGTATTGACGTGTCCTGGGAAAATGGCACGTTTGGTCACCCTAATTCACATGTGTCTTGTTGTCTTATCTGTCACACCCTATTTAAAGCCTGGTTTGTTACTTCCACATGGCTGATTATTGTATAGCCTGTTTCGTGTGTGTTCTCCGTGTTTCCTGCCTTGCTTGTGTTTGACCTTGGACTGTTTTCTTGTTTTTGGTCATTCGCTGCCTGCCCTAACCATTGCCTGTTTATTGGATTACTCTTTTGTCTGCCCTGAATTATACCTGTTTGCTGCTGCTTGACCCCTGCCTGTTTTGACCACTCTCTTGTAAAAAAAGCTGCATATGGATCCTCAACTCTGTCGTCATGACTACCATGTTACAGAATAATCCGCCACACCCAGATCTAGTGGCTTTATTGAGCATTCCAGGCTTATCATAAATCCAGCAGCACAGCTGATGCATCTCCGTCAGGGTGATCGACCCGTTGAGGACTATGTTGAGGACTTTATTGGACTGGCTCATTTAACACCTTTTAACCAGGTATGCCTTATGATATTTTTTTGTGGGGGGCTATCTGAGCCGCTCTGCTCACCCATGCCTTTGCATGATCCTCACTGGACTCTGGAATTTTATATCGATCTGGCACTCCAACTGAGTGACTCTGCATTTACTGTGGGTGTTGTGGAGGAGGAACAAGGTACTCCTGCAGTATCTCCAACTCCAGAGCCTGGTCCTGCTATGGCTACCAGTTCAGAGCCTCTCCACAAAATGGCCGCCATTCCAGAGTCTTGTCCCGTCATGTTGATCATGCCCAGTGCCTCAAGGTCAGTCCCAAGTTGTCCGAGACTGGCATCCCGTGTGGAGGATCCGCCACTGATGTCAGTGTGAGCAGCAGGCATCCCAAGAGCATCAGTACGAGTCATCACAGTGACCGTTCCCCTGGGCTTAGTACTCCCTGTAATGGCAGTCGCCATCCTGTGTGCTTGGGCTACTCACTGCTCTGTTACTCCTCCTGAGGCCGCTCCAGTCCACAAGTCTGTGCCAGAACCGGCTCCAGTTCTTAAATTAGCTCCTGAACCCGCTTCAGTCCACGAGTCCATACCAGAGCTGACTCCAGTCCTTGAATCAGCTCCTGAGCCCACTCCAGTCCACGAGTCTGCGCCAGAGCCTGCTCCAGTCCTCGAATCAGCTCCAGAGCCTGCTCCAGTCCTCGAATCAGCTCCTGAGCCCGCTCCAGTCCATGAGTCTCTGCCAGAGCCTGCTCCAGTCCTTGAATCAGCTCCAGAGCCTGCTCCAGTCCTTTAGTCTGCTCAAGTCCCCTCTTCCTGACCAGGAGTGCCATTCCCTGTTCCAATGACTCTAGTGAGTATAACTCCTCCAGAGGTGGCGGTTTGTGCTATAGGACCTCCAGAGGCTGCGGACTCTATGCTGGTCCAGCTGCAGCCAAAGAGACCGTCTGTGAACCCTCTGATGGTCCTGTTACAGCCAAAGAGGCCGTCGGTGAACTCTCTGCCTGTCCAACCACAACCAAGGAGGCCATTTATCAACTCTCAGTCTGTCCAGCCACGGCCAAGGAGGCTGTTTGTGAACTCTCTGCCTGCTCTGCTTTGGATAAGAAACCCAGTTATGAACCGGTTGTCTCACCCAACCCCTTTTCTCTGCCTGTCATGTTCTTTGTTCTCTCTCTGGTGTTTTCTTTCTGTCCCTCAGGTCATCCTTCGAGGGTGTTTAGTGGTCAGGATTCGCCTCGGGACAGTCAGCCTCCAGCTGCATCAGAGTTAGAGGATCCCAGATCTCCGATCTCTGTCAGGATCTCTAGCTGGAGTATCCATATGCTCCACTAGAAGGCACTCCATCCTGCACCTTTGCCATTCACCCCAGACAGTTGTCACTCCCTCACTACTACATTCCCCATATTCCTTTGCCTGGACTCATTATCTCTGATTGCATTCACATGTGTCTTGATATCTCATCTGTCTCACCTTATTTAAAGCCTGGTTTGTTACTTCCACATGGCTGATTATTGTATAGCCTGTTTCGTCTGTGTTTCTTGCCTTGCTTTGTTTTTGACCTTGGACTGTTTCCTTGTTTTTGATAATTTGCCGCCTGCCCTTACCATTGCCTGTTTATTGGATTATTCTTTTGTCTGCCCTGCATCATACCTGTTTGCTGCTGCTTGACCCCTGTTTTGACCACTCTCTTGTAAATAAAGCTGCATTTGGATCCTCAACTCCGTCATTACGACTCCCACGTAAAAAATCGTTGTTGCTTAGCAGTCCTCATGTCACTTCAAATATTAGTATGTTATTACTAAGATTAACTTTTATTATAATATAATATAATGTAATATATTAAATTAGTATTATTGAAAATAGTATATTGTTTTTATCCAATATAGCTTAAAATACTAGAATTATTGCTAAAATTAACTTTTATTATAATATGATATAATATTAAAATACATCCTTATTTATTATTTAAATTATATATTGCTTTTATTTTTTTATTTGCTATAGCTTCAAATGCTAGCATTACTAATATAGTATAAAACAGTACAATATAACTAAACAATATATTTTTATCATTATTAAAATTATAGATAGATATTTGCCTGGGACATTTTAGTTTGAAGAGGGGTCTAATAGTGACATATAGTGACTGATTACCGGATGATGTGGAAGCCAAAGGTTCACAACAGTGTGTTTAGATTATAAAGAGTAAAATGGATTTTTGAAGGTCTGTTGGGAATGGATTACAGCAGGTCTGAAAAAAGCAGTAATATGTTGATGTAGGTGGTTAATGAATTGTGGCAGGTAAGGAATAAGGAATGGATTGTGGAAGGTAAGGAGTAACAGTAGGAAAAGGGTTGTGGTAGGTAAGGGCCACTGACTGTGGGCCCCTGGGTGTGTGTGTGGCGGGGTAGACAGACTCTGCCAACTGCACGATTCACTAAGCTCTCACCAGGGGAGGGAGATAGATAGTTTAATGCGTATGTGTGAGTGAGAGAGAAACGAGTGAAAAGAGAGGGAAAAAATACAAATACAGAGAACCAAAATGTATATTCATATTAAGTAAGAGAATGGCTTTTATACTCAATTGTGTATGTCGGCCTGATCTGCAGGTTAGAAGATGAATGAGTTTGCCTGCATACGTATATAGACCAGAGGCAATGGGAATGAAGGACAATTATATAAATCTACTTCAAGTGCGCCATGTTGAAGATATCATAGAAGTGAGTGAGTTTATGGACAGATAAAGCCTAATCTTAAAACTTTGCTTTAGGGTTGAACCTTGAAATATCTCTTAGAGTTTGAGCACTCAGCATATGCCCTGATACAATTGATCTAGAATTCATAAACTTTTAAACGGAGCATTAAAGCGATCACCTAAACTTATGGGAGGACTTCCTCGTCACACTTAAAGCGATCATATGTTAATCGGCATCCATAAATCATTCGGTGGCCATGAAGTCCTCTTGCTGGTGCCAAAGTCCCATTTCCCAATAGGACCACTCTAATTGATTTAAATGCTTCGTCCTTGCGGCAACGCTACTATGCTCGCTTAGTAAGGGGTCTTTAACGTTATTATTATTACCGTGATTGCGGGTTTCTCCATTTCCTATTGCACGACGAGAGTCAGAATCTCTCGCCCAAAGCTGAACAAAATAATTATTAGCATCTTGGAACAAACAGACGATCCCCCCCACCCTTGCCTCGCGGCCCAGAGCCGACCCCCTCCACGCGCGCTCATCTCCCCGTCTCCGTTTTTGCCACGTTCAGCCCTTAATTTATGCAAAATTAATTGATATATCTTTTATAATTGATGTGCTGTAAAATTAATGAGTAATTTATGTAATTAGTCAATTAAGGCTAATTCCAGCATATGTTCAATATGCCCAGAAGGTGCACTTTACAAGTTGTTATTTGTCCAGGAGTTGAATGCAGAGAAAACCGTCTAATTAATTTCTTATGCATATCAGCGTGTTGTCTACTTAACACCGCGCTTTGTGGGAGCAGGTTTAATATTGATCTAAACAACACGGTGAGGAGGAACGCGCGCGCTCCCGCAGCAGCCTCGCAGGGGCCTTCCAGTGCCAAGCGCGCCGCAAGATTCGCGTGTCAAAGGCGCTTCTAAACACATGTTATTCGTCAGCGGTCCGGCGCTCAAGATGCATTTCAAAAGACATTAAGCACGGGACATAATGGCGCTGGGTGTGAAATATGCATGCGACTCGTTCGCCGGTGACCCTTTAAACTAGAGAAACACCGGAGCTCTTCAGGAACATAATGAGAAAGATCTGTTGGCTAATTAATTGACACCGTTTTGAATATTCATCGCTAATATAACCACTACGCCTTTAATTATATTGTTGGACATCTCTCTCAGGAAGGTAAATCACTGAAGGCTTAATTAATGTAATGTATTCGCGACCCGTCGGGAGCCCGCGTAAGAGGGCGCCTGGCGGGACCGTGCCGTGACACCTGGCCGCACAAGAGCGGCGGCGCTTTTGTTGTTCTGTTTACCGGAGAACCTGTTCTCGGGGGTTGTGGGGAAGTGTTTATCCTTGTGAAATACGAGCAAAGTGCAAACAGCTTGACAGGTTGATTCTGACTCCGCTCAGCCCCGGTGAAAAACGGGCGCGCTCTTGGTGCGTGCGCGCAGACGCGTGCGCTTTCAGCTTTTGAATGCCTTTTGTCACAAACATTTTACCTGAAATTACTCAAGAGATTCTATTACTGGGGTCAGGTTTTGACACAGTGCGACGTATTATCCCGTGTATAATGGATCATATTCAGGGAAAAAAAAAATGATGAATTGATATTTTTGATCCGTTTTGTGAAGATGTGGTTGTCGTGTTGTTGTCCCTTTCTCTCCCTCTCTTTCTCTCCATTTTCACTTGTTTTATTTTTAACACCATTTATTTTTAGCTTAAGGGGTGACCAAAAAATTGTAAAGGTTTTGAGCAAAAATGAGCTTGCTTGTTAAATGTAGCAAGCGAGATCTCTGATCTGCAGATCTGTGTCAGAAGGCTTTAAAAGTTGCCTAGAGGACAATGTTGTGGTTCATCAAACTAATAGTTAAATAAACAAAGTCACATTTATTTCAGAAGCTGCTCATAATATTCTGTATATTACTATTATGAATAGCATATGAATATAAGTCTTTTTTCCACTTATAATTATTCAAATGAATAGAATGTAAGTGAATTAAATTTTATAAATAGTAGTTTGTGCAATTGTAAGATATGCTGGAGAAGGCAATGCAAGGAAATTATTTCCCCCTAAATGTTCATCCCTGTTGCCCATTTCATTTTTATTTAAACATCTTTTAAAAAATGAGAAAACCTCACAGTAAATTTGGTCTCATACAGTATGTAAAAAAAAAAAAAATAGATGGGATTTTATGACTGAATATTTCATAATTCATAACTGCATACTGTATATATCATTAAAATAATGTTAACATACCAATCTTTACACATTTCAAAATGTACTAATAATACAGAAGTGGCATAATGGAAATCCATATGATGGCTTTTTAGAACTTTTAAAGTTCATCAGCGCCTCTTCAGCAACAGTAACTAAACAGCATAAAAACAAAAAACATAACTGATCACACACACACACACACACACACACACACACACACACACACACACAAAAGGAAATATAAATAAATATGGTTTGCACAGAAATAAAAAGTTATTTTCTACATAAATATTTATGCTTTTTTCTTATTAAACTGCTTTATTTACAAAATTTAATAACCGATGTGAACAATGTGAAGGACAAATATTAACTATAGCCTATTCCTATTTAAATAAAGTCTAAACTTCAACAAGGTTCGATTTTATGGAATTCGAGACGTTTAAAATAATTCCAGTGCACTCCAAAAACAGTATATGGATCATTCACATTCACGTCATTAGTGTGTGTTATCATTATCAGACTCATTAGTGAGCGCGCTGCTCTTTGCCTCTGATTGGTACAGATGAGTAGAACCAAACGCATATGAAGTCAGACCCTCCCCCTATTTACCCCTTATTCGTCCTAAAGTCAGTGTCATCATAATAAAACGCAACTAGCGGGAGGTCTGGACCTCTGCCATTCTTACAAAAGCGTCGCGGATCCTCTGCGAGGCAAAGCCGAGCGCGCGCATCCTCCGGGAAAACTTCTCGCGCTCTGAGAGGACTCAGGTGTCGCGCGCGCGTGCGGGGAGTAACATTAGAGAGGTAACTTTCAAACGGTCCCGTTTTCTTTCACATACTTGTGGATTTTGACTTTGTGAGATGTTTTCATGACTAGCGTCTTATAAAGCAGCTGTAAACATTTGAAACAAACGGTTGAGGTCAATCAAAACAAGGCTTTAGTGCGCTGAATGACTTTTTTATTTCAACGGACGATATGCTGGCTTGCTTCTGACTGATCCTGAAAAGATTTTCAAAAATGCCTCGGCCAGGCAAGAACTCCTACAGTGACCAGAAGCCTCCATACTCTTACATCTCTCTGACCGCCATGGCCATTCAAAGCTCGTCTGAGAAGATGCTCCCCCTCAGCGACATCTACAAATTCATCATGGACCGTTTCCCGTATTACTGCGAGAACACTCAACGCTGGCAGAACTCGCTCCGGCACAACCTTTCCTTCAACGACTGCTTCATTAAGATCCCCCGGCGCCCCGACCAGCCGGGAAAGGGCAGCTTCTGGGCCCTGCATCCGGACTGTGGAGACATGTTCGAGAATGGCAGCTTCCTGCGTCGCCGCAAGCGTTTCAAGCTCCTCCGGGTGGAGCATTCGGCTTGTAAGAGTGGCCCTGTGCTGCACTCCTACCACTCTCATGCTCAGCCTGCCTTGCATCAATCCCACCACCATTCGGGCAAGCTGGGCGTGGGACATCCGGAGTACCTGGGCACCATGGGCCGGCTCTCGCATTTCCAGAGCTACACACTTGGCGGCGGGCAGAGCGGCAGCTTCAAACACCCGTTCGCCATCGAGAGCCTGATTGGCAGAGACTATAAAGGAGTGATGGCCAGCGGGTTGCCCATCGCCTCGGTCATGCATCACCTGGGGTATCCCGTGCCTCAGCTGGGCAGCATGGTCAACTCGGTGTGGCCACATGTTGGCATGCTGTCTGAGCCGGTGTCATCAGACTACCCACCGTTCAATGTGGCGGTCAAGGGGCTGTACCATCATCACCCAGGAACCCAAAGCATGCCTGCTGTGCCCGTGCCTATCAAACCCACGCCGACCCTGGGCACAGTCCCACCCTTGACTGGCATGACGCCGGGAGTAATGCAGCTGTGCCCAAGAACGGCGGCTCTGATGGAGAGAGATGCAACAGCTCTTGTTGAGGAGAAAAGCGGGTCTCTCCATCCTGCTCTCCTGCAGTCCTGAGCCAAACGCTGAAGATTCAGACACGAGGGTACACAGAGTATGTTTTGGGGACGGCTGTGGACTGATTTGAGATGCCAGCCTTTTCCAGAAGATCCGTTAAGAACTGTTTTTTTTTTTTTTTTTTGCTGTGTATTATATTCTGCAGAGTGCAGATGGTCAGAATTTGGCTCTGCAGTTTTCTGCTTTATGGTATGTGTACATGTTTTACCTTCTTTTAAGAAATAGTGTACTGTACAAAGGACTGTATAAACCAGAAAAACAAAAACATTGATGTACATTTTTAAACATTAAGCCTTATAAAAGCTACACAGATTGTGCATAATGAATTAAAAATGATGACATGCATGCTTGTATGCCACTGTTAAAACAGTGGATTGCTGTGCGTCTGGCAGAGAGTCATGAAATAACCCAAAGTGAATTTTGCTAAATTATTGTATTCGTGTAAAATAGAAAATACCTTTATGTTAAAATGTTGTTATACATTATCATAAATGTTATACATGTAAATATGTGTAGAATATCATCAGTTAAAGCATTTGAATTGCACTTGTGGTATTTACTAACACGACGTTGAAATATTTTATGAAGATGAAACAATCAAATAGACAATTATAGTGAATAAAAGCAGCCCTGGTTGAAGTGTGCTGTTTTAAAGTGGCATGTGAGTTTTAAAGAAGCAGTATAATTGTATAAGATTTGTAAATTAAATATTTTTAGAGTAAAATCACACATTTCAGTCCTGTTTCTGTGCAGATTTCTTTCTGACTGTCTTTTTCTCACTGACTTGTTCATTTGTTTCTAGCAGAGTAACATTATATCTGTTACTTCTTTACATTTTTACACTTATACATGTAAAATCAAAGGCATATATATGCATATATTCTATGCATATATATGTGTAAAATTATAGGCAGTAATATGAGAAAATTCTTTCAAATATACTTAAATGAAAGAGATAATTTTAATACAAAATAGCATTTTTGTGAATAGGAAATGGTTGTTAAATAATCTTTACATTGTCCTTTCACTGAATATTTACTATATTGCATTCCACTTTGTGAATTATTTCACCAAATCCACATTTTGAACTCCTTTTCCTGACAGACAGTGGCTGAACATCCACAAGCATAAATAGCTTAACACGATTCGCTTCCTCTCTGTTTTTGAACATTAAGACAATTGTTGCTCCAAGGCAAAGAGGCGAAGACTGAGTCTATTTGACAAACTACAGAAAACATGGCGCTGTCCAGCAGAGGAGCATTTACCTAATAATCCATTTTGGTGTTGAGCGCTGCTTTGTACATTTAGTGTTGTGTTGAGTTTACTGCTGGACTATTTTATGTATCTTTCTAATAGGGTCAGGAATATATTTCAGGAATAATGATAATGCATGCATACCTAACCTGACTTTACAAATACAGCATATGCAAAAAACAAACTCTTGTATACGGAGATATGGACAGATTTTTTTGGCACATGTAAATGTTATGTATTGGTCTTTCGTTATAAATCTATTCACCCAGTCTTTAATTTAAAGTATCCATCATGAAACTACAAGAACGTAAGAGAACAGACAGTTAAATTAAACCAAATTAACAATATGAGCAAACATCTGTTTTTTTTTTGTTTGTTTTTTTGTAGTTTAAAGTGGTTACAAGCACAAATTCAACTTAAGTGTCCCATAACGCCAACCCCACTTTGTTGGGGATAAAATTGACACTTTATTGATATTTTGCTGATTACACATGTCGATTTCTTTAAAATAACATTAATACACATGGATCAAATTACATGTCAGACTAAAAAAATCAAGCCGATTTTCTTTCCCTCTATGTGTGTGTGTGTGTGTGTTTGTCTGGGATGCTGTGCTTCACGTAAAGCGCCAGTCGAGACAGATGCAGGACTTCAAAAGCAGCCGTCTGATAAAGTTGTTTTGTCCTGCTAGTCTTGACATAAATTTCACCTTTGAAGCTGAGAAGCTGGTCCTCTTCACAACACAAAAGCTGCCAGTTGGGAGGCCATTTAGAGTGTCACTGTTTAGCATGGCAAAGGCTCTCTTATACGTCTTGATTTGTGCGCTGCGGCACACGCTCACACCAGGAGTGAGCCGAACCTGCCCTCTGAACAAATAAGATGCACAAGTGGTTGCCTGATGTGAAAACTACACCCACATCGCATCTAGTCAATGAAAATGATCCGTCTCTCTTTCTTGCACTTGCTTTTCTCTATCTTCATTACTCTCTGGATTCATTACTGTCTGACGGTACCAATCTCAATTTGTCGGCATCTTAAAAGACATAAAATTTGTCTTTTACCATAAGCAGCTACAGTGTAAATTTCAAACAAAATGTGATATTTTGCATATGTAAGTTCCTGTTGAAAATGAAACACACACCAAGTGATTCGGTGGATAAGAAAATCCACCCATTAAGAGCAAATATGTGACCATTTCTTATTGCAATTATGATTACGCTATGACTTTTCAATAAGAAGGATGTGCTGATTTTTTTTCAACCCTTGAGTCTTTTAGATATGGATTATGTGGAAAATATGATGAATAGGAATGAGGTCATCGTGAAGTTGCTGGTCTGCCAGAATTTGATATGAGATATTATTGTTAATTACTCTGACTTCAGCAGGGGTGGAGGTGACACATTCATGCCCGTCTTAATGACTGCAAAGACCTCGTCTTCATAATTAACCATTTACTTCATGAAGCTTGCCACCATGAGCCCCAGCAACAGCACAGCAACATAGTACAATTATATAATTCTTCATAAATGTTATAATTCTGGCCACTAATTAAGCATAAACATAATATATTGTCGTAATTCATCTCATGTTGTAATGTTTTTGTAAGTATGTAAAGATAGTTTGGTATTTATCGTGTATAATTTGTTTTTGTCCCTCCAATTTAAACTGTCATAGAGACATAATTTCCACTGCAACCAACAATTTTAACACTAATTACACTAATATTAACACTGATATTAACAGAAGTGCTCATACAACATGTTGACTGCATGAAAGTGGAAATGACATACAGTATATTCAGATTCAGAAACAATGGCAAAAATGACATATTTTTCCGGCGATGAATGAACATTGTTGGTAGACAAATTAAAAGTGAGGGACGAATTGAAGTCTGTATCCTCACAAAGCTGATGTGCAAGTGATGTTTAAAGGACATTATACAGTAGTTTTACTTCATGTATGGCAGCTTTCAGGTTCTGGAGTTCAGTGGAAGCACAACAATTTGTTCTTTCTGGGCTGAGCCTCACTACTTGGCGTGTGCCTTCTGCCTTTCCCCTTCAACACACCTCCAGCCATAAGTCAGCGGCTCATAATAAAAAGCTAATCTGCCACGCATTAACAAAAGATGAGTAGAGGTCACCAGAGCTGTAGTGCTGATCACTAAATCTCTCTTTCTCAGTGATTTACTAAGAATAGACAGCCGTGTTCGGACTGCCCCACAGGCTAATTGAAATGGTTGGAGGTTGTCCTTTTAACAAGGATTGTTAGATGCAGCCAAGACCCGTGTTAATGGTGCTCAATATAGCAGATTGTCTGCTGCTGGACTACTTCCTCTGATTACCTCCATGAATTCTCAAGGCATAGTGTCAGTGTTTCTGCAAAGTTTTTATGTTTTTCATAACTTTCAGCTGTCCTAAAAAAAAAAAAACAGTAGGGAAGAATGGGGCTGGGTGTCATACATTTTACTCCAGTGGTTTTTTGTTTTTTTTAATGTGTATGGACACAAAAAGGTTATTGAAATTGCATATTTAATCAAGGAATAAAAAAAATAAATGTAATTTTGGTAGAATAATACATAGTAAAATTATATACTACTAATAAATAAAGTACACTTAAAATAAATAAAATAAATAAATACACTTTATTTTAAGGGGATGTTGTTATATTAAATAAGTAATTAATATGGTTAAATATTAATTCATTACATGTAGTTAAGGGTTAAGGTTAGCCTTTGGCTTAGGTATACTTGTAATTATGCATAATTTACTGTTTATACTACAGTAAGAACATGTAACGTGTAACTGACACGTTAAAATAAAGTGTTACCATAAATAATTTATAACATTTAAAACATTCCCTAGTTAACATATATGAAAAATATTCTTAAGCACAGTTCAACTTTTAAGTTAAAATCTGCCATAATTTCATCAAGTTGTCTTTTTATAAATGGGAGTGGTTTTACGGTTTTGATTAATCAACAACTAAAGCAAAAAATATGATATTGAATGATATTGTAATTTTAGTATTTTGTTTAGTATAGGATTTCACAAAAAAAGAGAGTTTTGAACTAGATGTAAAAAAAAAAAACTTTTGTTTGAGTAATTGGACCTTTGTTTTAAAACCTCATATTTCCTGAGATAATTTTTTTTTGTGACAACTTGCCCCCGGTTGCTGTGGTTCCTCAGTTTAATGAAATGTACAATATGTGTACCTTCTTAGCCATATTTTGTGGATTTTGTTCCCAGAAGTGAGATAAACCTGACAAAACTGCATTGTTGGAGGGCATCCTAAAAAAAAGAAAAAGGATAGGATTAGGTTACAGCGCTTTATATAACTGTCTGTATACTGTATAAAAACAACAGAAGTCTATGGCACAAGTGAATGTGTGTGTGTGTGTGTGTGTGTCCATGCATGCAGGCTCATTTTTTAAGCGAGTGTCTGATGAGTGTTGAGAGATGCACACACTGCTCATTTCGAGTTAATTGGCTGTTGACAGCAGTTAAAGGAAAGGTCCTGCGCTGCCTCCCTGCACATTTATCTTGCTATTAGAGCAGACACTTGGGTTTTTATTGGACTAATTAGTACTCTCTTTCTATCTGCTTAACACTGGCCTTACAGCATGTGCGCTCCTGCAATGTGTGTTTGTGGGAGAGTTCATACATGCTACAGCTTTGTAATGATTATCTCAATTAGGCAAACACTTTGGCCTCTGTTGACTGGTCTTCATTCTCCTTCCTGTAAAGGGCTCAGACTCAGAGTGCTTGAGGAAGTCAAAGCTGAGGCCGGGTAGAGAAACTCATGCTCGCCCTCTTGTGTTCAGAGATTGTATTTAGATCATGAAGAAGGGCAAGGGCTGATGGGGCAGTTTGCTACTAGTTGTTAATACAGTTCATTTATTATGATTTCTGTTATCTAAAAGAATGGTTTGCTATTTTCTGTATTACCCTTATAGTTGCTGCTTGTTTAAGAACTGTTTTGTGTTTCCACATTTGTTTTACTGTGTTGTACCTGAAAAGCCATTAAATAACCTATAACACATTTTAAATGTGTAACATTTTTTATTTTTACTTTTTTAATATTAAAAAAAAAAAAAAAGTTAACCAGATGACCAGAGCTGTTATTGATAAGTGAAATGAAAAAGCTGAAGTACTAAAATTACTGAAACAAAAACGGAATTTAAAAAATTCTAACTAAATAGAAAATGTAAGTGAAAACTTAAACATTTTTAAAGTGAAAATAGAAAATTTAGAAATAAAAATAATTCAAAGTAAAAAGATATATAATAGAATAGAATATAAATAATACTAAAATATTCCATAATAGTACTATGAATAAACAAACAAAGCAATTTAAGTATTGACAAATCATCTGTGATTTAGATTTTTATTAATCAGATGAAAAAAAAAATTTTTTAATAATCAAAACACATTCTCTATTAAAATTTGCCTTTGGAATTCTATATTTCTGTACTTTTATGAGCCTTGTTTTCTTGTTATCTGTTAAATCCACATCCAGTGATTTCCACTATTATAATCTTTATTTAAAAGTTTCATAATTGACACATAAATACAACACAATTACAAACAGCACAAGCATCATGATCTGTGTAACATACCTCTTTGGCTAAATATTTAGATTTTGACATACTGTAGAGCAGGAACTTTCTTAAGCCAATTCAAAAGATCTATTTATCTATCTATCTATCTATCTATTTTTTTTTTTTTTTTTTTTTTACTTTATGGCTGGATGTAGTTTTATGTTGACATTATATCTATTTTGATTATGGTAAAACAGCTCAAATCATAATAGCAAGTAACTAGCATGTAGTTTCCTAGCATTGTAAAAATAAAGGTAAAACTGAGCAGAACTGGAGACAGTCAAAGAAAAGTTCTGAGAAAAAAATTAGATTTGAATGCTTTTGTGTAATGTAAATGTTATGTGAATGTTATGTGATATGTTTAAGTTATGTGAGAGTCTCTGGAGAATGCAAATGTTTTGCAACTGAACACGAAGTTTCTCAGGCAATGCAAACAAATGTAAAGTTTCTTGGGGCAACACAAAGCTTGCAGTGGAGCACAGTGTTTTTCAGGAGAGCGCAGAAGTGTTGCAATTAAGAGAATGCCAAGTTTCTTGCACACAAAAAATGACACACACAGAACTACAAATGGAGCTCATTTCCTTGTGTTTACGTCACAGAGGCAGTAGCTGACAGAGAGGTTTGATGACGATCCCCAGCACCACTCCTCGGCCCAGTCCTGAGGCCTTATCCAGCACCTTCAGTCTGAGAGCCAGATCTCCCAGACTGCCCTGCTGCTCCTCGGGCTCCTGGAAGAAGAAATCTTCATTGAACACGGGGTTACGGCAGTTCCTGATGATAGCGCTGTGTTGCCGCTGCAGCTTGCCTGGAGTGAGGCTTAGGGTCAAGCTGCAGGTCAGAGGTCGAAGGTCGCTGGGCTCTCTCAAGCATTCCACAGAGATCACGCGGATGCGAACTGTCGTAGAGCACTGGGCTGCGCTGGTCCTGAAGGCAGAGACGCGCACCCGGCCTCTCTGAGGAAGAGGAAGCACGTGCTCCTGATGGAAGCGTTCCTGGCAGTGCAGCATGTCCAGGGGGAACTGGATGGGCGGGGCTAGTTTGGTGCAATGGGATGTTTGAATAACTTTAGCACGGTGACGGACTTTTGACACAAGCTTTTTGTCTGGAGTGGAGTGAACTTTCTTTTGCTCGTCTCTAGAGGCATGAACATCTTGCTGCAGCGGCTCTTCAGAGATGGTCAGTTCGCTGGTGAAATCCTCTCTTCTGATTGGTGGAGGTGTTGAATAAGGGGAGGAGTCAGCAGAGGGTGTGTCACTCTCAGTGCTGGCCGTCTTCAGCACTGGTCTGTAGGACAGTTTGGGTGTTTTGATGGTCATTCGCTCTAGTGTGTAACTGGTAAGTGCCGAATGGAACAAAGACTCTTTGCGGCGCGTGTTCGGACTCTCAAATAAACCCGACTCGTAGCATTTCAGTGAATATGGGATGGGTTTGAGTTTGTTTAAAGCCGCTGTAGGTTTGTTTAGACTCGCTCTGAGTGGCTGGGCAGTACCAGGTCTTGACAGTGATGTTTTTGCAAAGCTGGAAGCTTTTTTTTCTTCGTTCAGACACTGTGAGATTTTTTCAGCGTCTGCCATGAGGCAGCGCTTGGTCAGTTTGGGAGGCAGGAAGAATTCAGGGATTTTTTCAGGTGTGAGGACGTTGCTGTGCAGTTTATTGAAGATGCTGGTCTTGGCTGAAATCTCCTCCTTATTTTTGCAGATGAGGTGATTGATCTGCACCGGGAGACTTTCTGCTCCCGCCTGCACTTTCTGGAGGATCCACATTGTGACTGATAATGCTGATCAACTCTGCAAAGAAAGAAAAGTTTCAAGGGATAGTTCTCTCAAAAATTTAAATTCTGTCATCATTTACTCCCCTTCATGTCGTCCCAAACCTGTTGGACTTTTTTCTTCTTCTGCAGAACACAGAATAAATGAATACCATTTTAAACAATTGCAATACATAAGCTGTGACCCAAGTGAAGAACTATACACACATACTATGCACTATGTACTCTAACATCTTGTGTATATAGTTTTGAAAAGCAGTTTGTGGTCCAGCATCAGAGTCTGATTGCCTCTGTTTTCTGTCCAACATCCCACACTTTTGTTTTCAGTTAAATAAGTGTAACATCTGGGTTTTTGAAGTGCACTTCTTCTTGTTGGAATTTTCAGTATTAACACACGACACACACTATACTTTATACTACAAAATGGCACAGAATAGTGCATAAATACACAAATCGGGACACAAATATAAAAAAAGAAAGAATAAAAATAGTCATGACATTTTATACTGTAATCTATAATCCTAGTTTGAATAAATATTTAATCTTTTGCAAATTATTATAACGTTGTGGTTAAATAAAAACTAAATAAGGGGATTGGTTTCAACTTTAGTATTTATTTATTTATTTATTATTATTATTTTTTATTTCTTTAAATTTCATCAGCAACACATACTACAAATCTACCTTCTATATCATGTGGTATAAGAAACATTTATATGTGCCAGCACTAATGTATTTACATTAAGTTATACAACTAAAATGTTAAACATGTATTAGTATGTAGAAATTAACATAGAGTGATGAATGTAAAAGTCTTGTTTATTATTAGTTCATTATGTCTAATGTATGTCAACAAAATTAACCTTTTTGTAAACTGTTAGCATTATGTATGTGAAATATAAAAGGATGATTTTGTGCTTACCTGTTTGGATGATCTGTGGTGGAGATCTGTGAGTGACTCTGTGTGGTCAGTGATGTTCAGTTCAGGTATGTCCTTTATTTATTCAATGCACAAAGTGGCCAATCACAGCACACTTTCTGTCCTATAGGCGCCTCTCTCTCTTTTCTCTGTATGTAGCCTAGAATAGTTTCCTTATCAGCTAAAATCCCTGAAACTGGTTTCAGAAAAGCCCTTACCTATAAAACAGTTCTGTCACAGAGAGCCACACTGTTCTCAGATCAGATGCACATGGATAATTCAATATTTTTTCTTATTCTTTCACATTTAAAGGTCAACAGTGACATCACTGGTGTCACTTCAAAGAGAAAGCTTTGCTTAGAGAACAGTGTGGTCAGGCTCTGTTCTCCGGTTTGGCCTTCATGTCGTGGGGTCAGAAGTCCTGTTGAGTCTAGAGTCCCGATTAAAGCTTGACGTCAGGGTTTTGGTGGGGGGGGATTATTCAGCTCCTCCTCTGGGTATGTCTTTTGTTGTATGTCTCTATGAAGTTTCATGATTTTTGCATGTGTTGTTTAGGAAATCATTTTTATATCATAATTTATTTCATAACTGGTTGCTTTTAGTGCTTTTCATCTGCTCATATTATTGGCACTTTTGTTTACAAACATCACACAATGCAGATATGTGTTATAATCACATGCAATACTGTAATTCATCAGGAGGTGATTAATTCTAAACATTATGAAACTGGTTATGTATTTGCAATTAACTTCTGAAATCCTCAAAACAACACACATAACCATATACAGTTTCACCAAAAGAAAAGAAAGTTTTTTAATGATTCAGATATTTTATATAATATATTATCATATATATATATATATATATATATATATATATATATATATATATATATATATATATATATATATATGTGTGTGTACACACACACACACATACACACACACACACACACACACACACACATATATATATATATATATATATATATATATATATATATATATATATACTGTATGGCCTTTTACTGGTGATTACAATGAATTATTATCTAAAGCCACTGACAACAATATACATTGAGTGACATTTAACGGTTTTTAGCTTTTTGTGTAGTATTAATGTTTCTGGGACAATTACAACGGGCAAATAATAATAATAATAATAATAATAATAATAATAATAATAATAATAATAATAATAATAATAATAATAATATAGCTCAATATATTGACATTGCTTACAGTCCTGCAACACCACCTGGTGGACTCTTAGTGTAAATTCTGCTGTTTGAAAGAAAAGTTATTTTAGCTCTTTAGGATTTAAAAGTTATTTTCTGTATCTCGACAAACTAGGCTCCATACAGATGATTTAGTTGTTGGTCACTATAAAGTGCTTTTGAGACTGAGACTGGTCACTAGAAAAAGTAAATGGTAGGGTTAGAGACTCGAAAATTGTCTTTAATCGGTCAGATATATAATAATTCTTATATTTATTTTTTTCCCACGGTGTTTTGTTAAATTAAATGCTAATTGAGCTTCTCGGTTTTGTTGTAAAGATGTGAATTATTATTCAATCTGAACCTGTAGCGGAAGCAGCACGTTGTTATGATGAACACACAAACCCTGTTACTTTTCTCCGCGCTTCTCAGGATCAACCAATCACATTTGTCTGTGATTACCAGCTAACGTTACTTTATAAAATATATTTTAGCAATTTCTAGAGCGAAACTATACGATTTATACCTGTCATTTAGACTACAAATTTCTCCAGTGAGACAAAAAAAAAAATGTATAAATAAAATAAAAATAAGAAACGTCCTCCGTTATATGTGTCGCATTGGGTTTTCTGAGCCTCGACGCGCCCCCTGTCGGAAGACATCCGTCTCTCTCACGAAAACTCCCGCGGTGTGGTTTTGCTATCAGACGCGCGTCAGTCATTACGTCACTCACGACTTGCGGATCTTCGATCTCGCATCCTTCCCGTGACGGTCTGTTCCGCCGGTGTCGGTGAGCGCGATGCGGACGCGCCCTCGGTTTGAGACCGAGGCGGCTCCATAAGTGCTTCTGTGAATCCAGCACGTGATGCGCGGACGAGCGGCGCGTCTGTGTAAGACGATCCGTGACAGTCAGCCGATCCGCTGCTCTGCCCGTTCATCCGCCAACTGACGTTAGCCGAGAGCTATAGCTGGCACAGATGAGCTGTTATAAAGTCATGCGGCGGGTCTGTTGTCGTCGAACAGCGGCTGTATAACGTGACGTGTAAGTACTTGAGTAACTATACTTCATTACTGCTGCTCAAGTATTCTGTATACTTGTAGTCAAGTGCTGTTGAAACTTATGACTTTTCAACTATCTTTTTTCTACCTTTACCTCTTTTCAACTAAGTTTTTTTCCTCCTTAAAATTAAATTAATTTAAATTATTATTATTATTATTTATTTAGAACAGCCAATGAAATGCAATTTAATGTAACATATAGTTGTCATTTACTTCCTGTTAACATAAAGCAAATCACTTTTAATACCTTTAATTCCCAAATTATTCCCAGCTAAATTATGATGTGTTTTACCTGGATAGAGCAGTAAAGCAGTTTCTCAGCTGCATGCCTCCTTTAATGAGATCATTACTAAGGTCAGAACTTAGTGATTAAATACTGATTATTAGGTTACAAATTTACTTTAGTGAAAATCTTAACTGTACCTCAATTTACTTTGGTCAGCTTCAGACAGTGTTATTTTAGTATTATTTATATACTAATATCAGTGCTGTCAAACAAAAGTTTTTGTTTAGATAATATATGTGTGTACTGTGTATATTTAAAGAAAATATGTTTTGTGTTCAAAAAATTATGTTATGTCATTATATATATCACCCTATATGTAAATATTTTCATCTTCGGAACATATAAGATATTTATGATTTAGCATTTCTGATTAATCGTTTGACAGCACTAACTAATATACTATTTATTAATATTGAGAATTAGCTTTTATATTTTCAGATTTTATTTTAATTTGAGAATAAGTTCTAGTACTTTATGTGCTCCAAAATTGAGAAAAAATTAGACTTTATTATTTTTTCAGATTTTATTTTCTGTTATGAGAACAACACTTCTAGTACGCTATGCTGACTGTTATTTTTATTATGTTTTGTTTTAAAACTAGCAGCATCGTATTTCAATTTCTGTTCACAACAGTATTTTAAGAGAAGACAATCCTAATAAAGTCATAATTTTTTTATTGTGTTTATAATTGTGGCTGGGTGCTATCAGTAAATTCTAACGGACCTCTTGTCACATCGACTACTTTGATGATTTTTCTATTAACCTTCTCTGGACGTGGACAGGTATACCGTACATACATTTTCAATAGGGACAGAAAGCTCTCTCGACTAAATCTAAAATATCGTCTCTTTTCTGAAGTCTCTTACGGGTTTGGAACGACATGAGGGTGAGTCCTTTAATCTATATTTTCATTTTTGTCTCTTCTCTTTAAGGAAAATCTATTATGTATATATATATATAGTATATTATATATAGTCTATATTATATATATTATATATATCTCTTATTATATATATATATTCTATTCTATATAGTCTATTATTATATCGTGTGTGTGTATATATCGTGTCTTCTTTCTATATCTTCTTAGTGTGGTGTGTGTCTATTTTTTATCTTCTCGTCTGTTCATGCATTCTCGTATATAAAATTACACGTAACTTCACATTTCTCTCAAAAAAGTTCTAGTACTTTATGTACTTTAATTTTTATTGATGATAATAATTACTATAATTAGCTTTTATATTTTCAGATTTTATTTTAATTTGAGAATAAGTTCTAGTACTTTATGTACTTTAATTTTTATTGATGTTTAGTTTTATTCTAGCTTTATTTCAATTTCTGTAAACAGTATTTTTAAGTTTTAAATAAACATGGTTTTTTATTGTGTTTATAATTGTGGCTGGGTGCTATGAGTAAAACTCGTCTCGTCTCGTCTCTTCTGTTCTCGTCTTTTCTCTTCTCTTCTCTTCTCTTCTCTTCTCTTCTCTTCTCTTCTCTTCTCTTCTCTTCTTTCTCTCTCGTCTCGTCTCGTCTCTCCTCTCCTCTCCTCTTCTCGTCTCGTCTCGTCTCCTCGTCTCTTCTCTTCTCTTCTCTTCTCTTCTCTTCTCTTCTTCTTTCCTCTTTCTCTCTTCTCTTCTCTTTCTCTTCCTCTCGTCTCTTCTCGTCTCTCTCTCTTTCTCTTCTCTCTTTCGTCTCTTCGGCGTCTCCTTTCTCTTCTCGTCTCGTCTCTTCTCTCTTCTCTTCTCGTCTCTTCTCTTCTCTTCTCTTCTCGTCTCTTCTCTTCTCTTCTCTTCTCGTCTCGTCTCGTCTCTTCTCTTCTCTTCTCTTCTCTTCTGGTCTCGTCTTGTCTCGTCTCTTCTCGACTCTTCTTTCTCTTCTCTTCTCGTCTCGTCTCTTCTTTCTCGTCTTTCTCTTTCTCTTCTTTTCGTCTGTCTCTTCTCCTCGTCTCTTCTCTTCTCTTCTCGTCTCTTCTTTCTCGTCTCTTCTCTTCTCGTCTCTTCTTTCTCGTCTCTTCTCTTCTCGTCTCTTCTTTCTCGTCTCTTCTCGTCTCGTCTCTTCTCCTCTTCTCTTCTCCTCCACAATCTACACGTATCTTGTGATCCTCTTCCTGTTTGTGTTTCCGTCACATTCTCCAGGTTTCTCCAGTTTTGAGTGAAGAGCTGTCATGTTCTGTGAGCCTACAGGCATCTGAAGTTGCAAAATTGCCATTGTTGAAGAAAATGAATCGATAAAAGCTAACTTAATCACCTCTGGGCAGTGCTACATGCGGAAGGATGTGTTTGCTTCATCCAGTTGTGAGCCAATGGAAATGAAAGACTGTGTAATGGACACACTCCACATCATCTGGAGACTTTGACCCTCAAAGTGCCTGAGACAGCTGGCTACTGGAGTGCCACTTTCCTTTCCCAATTTTATTAATTTTCTTCCTAAAAACAAACCACATTTTCATTTGGTAAAAATGGGCCCTTTTATGTCTCCTTTCAATAATCTGCTATGCATGCTGTTGGGTATCTCTTTCACTGTCTGGTTCACGCTGCTCTTGGTCTTCATCATCGTTCCTGCCATCTTCGGTGTGTCTTTCGGTATCCGCAGACTCTACATGAAGACGCTACTCAAGGTGTTTGAGGTGAGTCAGGAGCTCATCTTGTCAGGTTTCCAGGATGCTGTTGTTCATACTGATTTATTTGTGACCTTGCATTTGTTCACTGGATTGTATCGTGTTGACAGAAAGGGAGAGTGATGAATAACCAATCATTTAGTCACATTAAATCAGTTGTTTTAAATACTATAAGTGAATTTATGCATCACAACATTGTAATGTATGAAAGGAAAAAAATCTATATTTTGCAAAATATTACATTTAACAGTGTTATTAAATTGTAAACATTTAAAAAAAAGATCTTTAAGTGAGTTAGTTTTAGAATCTAAATATATACATTTAAAAACAATTAAAAATTTCATATTTATTAGATAACTGATATGATAATGACATTGTGTTTAAAATCATGGTACTATCATGATACACATCCAAAAAACACTGTATTATCACAGCACCATGTCCAAAAAACTGGTACTTTTTGATACTTTTTATTTATTGAGTGTAGTGTAGTAACTTCTCATGTGCTCGTGTTTTAGATATTCATACTCTTACATTATTGCGGCCATCTGAATAAGACCCAATTCCGATTTTTTTTGCCCCTATGTTATCTGATCAGTCTGCGACACAGTTTGACCCAGGGCCACTTTTTTTTTCCTGATGGGAAATCCAGAGAACATGTATCTGGGATCTTGAACGCACAAACGTCATAATTCTGCGTTGAAGTAGGCAGTCACACAACCGCACCCACACGTTTTTAAACGTAACACTGCTCCACAAAACGCCAGGCCAGGTGCAAGAGAATGAGATGGCTGGATAACTTTAATATTGCAAAAAGAGGCTGTTGACTACACTGTTGTTGACATCCTTTACTGGCACTGTTTCCCCCCAAAATGAAAATCATGGAGTGGAGAGACAGGTGTGGATTTGCTTCCTTTACTGGCACTGTTTCCCCCCAAAATGAAAATCATGGAGTGGAGAGACAGGTGTGGAGGTGGAGAGTAGAGCTGAGGGAGTGCTCCTCTCCAGCTGTGGCTGATTTATTTCAGCATTACGTCACGTCCGTCTGAGGCTTTTATGTAACTGGTCGTGCATTCACACTGGCGGAGCATACATGCGTATTACTCTCATCCTGCTGCCTGAAACTGAAAACGAGTTTTTTCCAACATCAAACAGGAGAATTTCTTAAAAATAAAGGAGAAATTCTAGTTAAATGTCATGTTGTTTGGGTGTTAAACAACATTCAGCTTAGCCAACCTAGTCACGTAGAGCAGTAAAGAGGAAGTTTGATAGATAATAATTATTTTAAATGCCTAAAAAATGAAAAAAAAAAAAAAAGTGCTATTCCTGGCTGTGTGTAGAACCTACAGCTCTGCAGCTGTACATAGCAACAGGATTGAACATTTTTACTCTACCTTGAGCTTCCAGGGTCAAGATTATGAAAAACTGTGTTGTGTCTCTGTCCTCGACCTCAAAGTACTCTTATTACAGATTAGAAGAAACATCAGGTAGCGAAATAAGACAAATAAATAGGCTAAGATTGAGGCATTAAAGTTAAAGCAAAACGAGTGTTAATTTGGCAAACTGTCAATAGCAGCCCTTCAGTGTTTTCTGATTCTCAAGTCAGTTGTGTGCATTGTGTGCTCCACATGCCTAAATTAACATACTGACATTATTCGTCCTCCCACAGCTTTTCAATAAAGTGCTTGTTGTTCCCTCGGGGAATCATGAAACAGGCAGTTTATTTTAAGGTCCATAATGATAAAAACAATTGTCCACCGCAGTGTGTCTTCAAATCATGAAACAGGCAGTTTATTTTAAGGTCCATTATGATATAATCCATTGAGGAAGTAAATGAGTTTTATTTCATGATAATGACTGTCTGACTGTGCATTAGATGTGTAACAGAGTGCTGCAGGGATGACATTTTTGTAGGCCAAAATCCGGAAACGAGTTAACCTAGCATTTTAGCACTTCCAGTTCCAGTTCAAGTTTTTTGGAAACTAAAAATGTTGTTGGAAGCTTAATGGTGGTGACATTGAAATAATGTGTAGTTTGTTTTTGTTTATATATAACGTTTAGCTATTAGGTTATGCTGTATTTAGGCTTCAAAATTTATAAGTTGTGTTAATAAGTGAAGATTACTGTGATGAGTAAAACATGTAAAAAACAAACTTTAGTCAGTCACAGAGCTTATTTTATGCATTTAAAAAAAAAAAAAAAAAAAAAAAAAAATATATATATATATATATATATATATATATATATATATATATATATATATATATATATAAAAAATGAGGCAACCAGGGTGTTGCTAACTTTCAGGTTGGTCTACAAAAATATGTCATCACTGCAGCGCTCTCTGATTACAATAACATTTATTCTTTTTATATTTTCCACCATTAATTGATTTATTAATTGATCAGAGGGTTAAATATGTATTTCATTTTAAATAAATATTTTAATTAATTATTTATATTTTAGCATTTGTATGCATTTAAATATTTAGATAATACTTTTATCTAATAATAATAATATCTTTTCAGTTTAATCAAGATCATTCTTACAATAGTAAAACAAAACTAAAATATCTCAGTGGTAATAAAATTGCATTAAGTTGAGGTTGTTTTTCTTTGTTTTTTCAGTGGGCCACAATGAGGATGGAAAGAGGAGCTAAGGAGAAAAACCATCTTTTGTACAAGCCTTGCAGTCTTAATAGTACGTGTGTCAGTGGCTGTGTGACACCTGCTGTGTGCTCATCACTTGTTAATCTGAGGGACGTCGCTTGTTTTGGCGTGTCCCAAGTGCACTGTCAAACTCACAGAACGTGTTCTCGGGTGTTTTTGTCAGTTGACCTATCAACAGACAGATCAGGCAGCAATTAAAGGCAGTCAAACTACATTTGTGTCTAGGGCTGGGCAAAACAAATAATTTTTCAATTTATCATTTTTTTAAATGACGTCGATTCGATATTGATTCTCTAAAGCCACGAATCGATCTTTTCCGGTATTTATTTCAGCACACATTTAAACAGGGTTTCTGCAGGATTTTTAAGCTCAAATTTAAGACTTTTTAAAGATCTGAACATATAAAATTAATACCATATGAGCAGGGTAGGGCAATGTCTATAGTACCATATAAAGTACCATAAAATACCATAAAATTACTTTAAAAAGCATAATTTACAGTTCAGATACAAGTTTTCACAAAAACAAAGTTTTATAAAATGATATTTGACCTTTCAGCCTTTAAAGTCAAAAGTATTAATTAATATATTAATTTAAACAATTAATTTAAACAATTATTATCAATAAATTATTTTATCAATTATTTTATCAATTAAATAACATAACTTGGGGGTGTGTGATATTGATAAAAAAAAGAGTTACAAATGCATGAATAATGTTTTGATATTTTAAACATAAAATATTGGAAACTGATGTTTCAAATTATTTAAAAAATGAAAAGATACCATAAATGTGAAATTAAAACCGCCAGTAGGAGGCAGTAAGTCACTGTTAATAAGTGAGTCATTACGATTAAACTGAATCACTTAAATGGTTGATTCATTCGGGAACAAAACAGCGTCCTGTTGCTCAGAGACGCAAAACAGCGCTGTGGCTGTGTTTGAAATTATTTTTTGTTTTTTGCGATATACTCATAATATCAAATCGTAAATAATTGAAACTACAATTACGATATTATCGCAGGCCGTACATATCGCACACCCCTATGTTTAGATTTTTATAACACATTGTCTTCTTATCGATCCACCAGTTCACATTTAAAGCTCCGCGTGTTTGCAGGGTAAAAACATGGGTCGATTTTCGCATTGTTCTGAACTCTGAGCAAAACAACAGTTGTATTGAAAATGCTCATTCACTCTCTGCCAGCAGGTGGCGCGTTTGGTAGAAATATAACGGTTTCCCTGGTAACAGCAGAACACAAAGCAGAGCAGCACTGGACTTTGAATGTGCAGCCTTCATGTTTATTCAGTTAAATCTTAACGTTAGCCTTTTTAAGTTTAATCATCACATTCAGCCATATCGCAATTCTGGTCTTTCCGTCCCCAAATTTAAGACCTCTTGAAATCATAACTAAGACTTTCTTGTACAATTTAAGACTTTTAAGAAAATATCATTTCTTCTATTTTCTTGATATTGTATATATTTTTTTATCCCAGGCATTATTGCTAAAGAATCTACATCACTTGAAGAGGAGCTCAAAGACATTCGCCGAAACTGCAGCAGCCCAGAGTTGGATGACTCCGCCTCCATCACCACAGACCCCTCCCCTTCCTCGTCAGAGTTTGACA
Organism: Cyprinus carpio; assembly: GCF_018340385.1. NCBI lineage: Eukaryota > Metazoa > Chordata > Actinopteri > Cypriniformes > Cyprinidae > Cyprinus > Cyprinus carpio. The sequence goes on along the minus strand of NC_056579.1, from coordinate 19,636,595 downwards.
TGTCGGACGCCTTCTACTTTTGCCGCCGTGGCATTGAAAGCATCGTAGATGATGAGGTTACCAAGTGTTTCACGGCAGAGGAGCTGGAGTCGTGGAACTTGCTAACCAGGAGCAACTATAACTTCAATCACATCAGCAGCAGACTGACAGCCCCAGGTGAGGAAGTTCGGTGCTAATATTAAAATTCTGGCTGGTACAAATAAATTGTATTGCCAGTAACCCATAAATGGCTGATATTACAGTTCTATACTATTTTGTCTAAATAAATTAAAATATGAAAAACTAAAATCAGTCATTTTTAATGGCAGTTAATGGAGTTACATCATTGTAATGTACAGTATGAGAAATGTATATTCATTTTTAAATTTGAAACTTGCCAAGAATACATTTAACAATGTTAAAATTATTTCAGTAATTACTTCAGTGAACGTTAGATGACAGTAAAAGTAATATAATCTAAAAAAAATAGGAGAAATAAGCATCACAATTAAATACAGAGTATTGGCATCCAATATCAGCTGATACCAGAAAATTTAAAAATCTCTCATTTTGGCTGGTAATGGATGTGTGTAGTAAAATAAGAAAATAACCCTTATTTATTGAATAAACAGATGAGACACTTACTGTGTTCTGGCACGCGAGTCTGAATTTAGCGTCTTACAGTACAGGCTAATTCTGCCGCCCCTCAGGGCCATATGGAGCTTGTGTAGGATTAATGTCAGTCAGGGCAGTGGCCTTAACCCACATTCATTAATAGAAACGCCTCACCATCCCGTGTGCACATTTGAGATGAGGAAGTGCGCCTGATATCTGAGCTCTGTTTAATCAGATGTTCTCAACTGCGTATTGTGGGATTAATTGAATTATGGACGGAAACCCAAATGCTCAGTATTATTGCTTGAACTTTTCAGCAGCATGCATTGGGTCGGAGCTGTGGTGCGGTCATCAATACTTGAACTAAAAAAACATATTGATATCATAACAAACATATGAAAAAACTTAAACAGCAACACATAACATACTCTAAAATCCATTTAAAGAGCAGGTCAGATGGTATTTTAAAGTGTCCTAATATTGTGTTGGAGTCCCCTACAACAGATTTAAATGCATCTAAGGTCAGAAAACATTGTAATTTTCTTAGAATAAACAATTTATATTAGTAATAAAACAATAATACAGTGCGCCAGTTTCGTTCCAAGCAAGTTCGGAGCAAACCCCCTCCCTTCCATAAGCCTACTCTGCTCTGATTGGTCAGCTGGCCAAGCCTGTTGTGATTGGCACAGAGAGGAGTCCTTGAGCCAGTTAGCCAAAACTTAACTAAAAACTTAACCTAAAGCTGCACTAGGTATACATCACATATTAGCACAAAAACTTGATATTTTGAGCACTCAATTGGAAATATACACATGACTAGAGGTCGACCGATAGTGGATTTTGCTGATATGATAGCTAGGTTGGACCACACTGGCCGATAGGGATGCATCGATCTGATACTCGGAATCGGTATCAGCTCCGATACTGGCCCTATTTTTTAAAAAATCAATATAACACCATATTTTTTATTGTTACCAAATTCTGTGTTTTAGCATGTCTAATTATATATACACAAAAAAAAACAAAATAAAAATTTGTTTTTTTTTATTAAAAAATCCCTGGTAATAAAATCAATCCTCCCCCTCAAAAATTCATTGTTGTATATTTAAATTTTTCGGGTTATCAAATCAAGGCATGAAACATTAATTTTGTTTGTCTTTTAATTACTGAAAAACAATCAAACCCCAAACAAAGCCCAAACAAAATTAATTTCGCACGCTAATTAAAACATGGAAGAAATGTTGTGTGATTATTCCTTAAAAAAAACTAATGTTTGTTTCATTTTTGTAAAAGTAGTAGTAGGCTAATGTACATTCTACTGAAAAATAGACTTCAAATCAAACTGGTCTTTTATTTTGACGGGTTGCTATGAATACCTTCACAGTTCTGTGTAATGTGATATGACGCTAGTTTTACTCAAAATCAAACGGTCAGATGTTCATGAAAGCCTCTCTCAGAGCAGTTCTGGAGATGTTTTTCATGCAAGCAAGTCCTCATTTAGTGAGACGACAGATGCAAAAAAAACTCCAATCAACACCATTCATTAACTGTGTGTAATAAATGAAACCTCGCATCTGCACCATTCATTAACAGAGACACGCAGAACATGCAGGATTCATATTTAAATCGACTTTTGCGGCTTAATAGTTACAGATACTAGTCCATATCGTGATTTGATTTAAGTGTAATGACCTACTTTACATTGTAATTAATTTCCATTCTGCGTAACTGTGAATTCTGTTTAGACTGGATTCCGCGATTCCGTCTGCGTTTTCCGCATCATAGGGCCCTACAATAATACCAGCACAATGTATACTCTCACACTTTTAACTGCTTCTATTCTTGAACACTTAATGATTATCTAATCAAAATAAAAAGAGCAGCGGCTGAGTAACTGATAGGAGAACTCACTGATATCACACACACTCCGGATGTGTCGCGTTCATTATAGCTCAATAAATGAAACAGTTTATTTATTCACCAAATGGACACAGGTTTACTTCAAGAATGTACAATGAGGCATAGATAAGTTTGAAGTTTGAAAAAAATGGAGCAAGTGGAAAGAGCGATCTATATTATAGCTCAATAAATGAAGCATACAGACTTTATTAGAGACAAACGTTTCGATGAAAATGCTCAATATACAATTCATTATGCACTTTAACAATGATTCGGGGGAAATAAAATGTAATTTAATGGAAAACTATGTGAATGGCGCTCTGTGGCATGGCAGGATTTTCTGTCAGCTGTATTTAAATCCGGGTCTGAAGTTTCTCGCTCTGTTCAGCGTGCAGCATCACGTGTCTAAACAAATAGCACGTGCTCACAGTGATTTCAACCACTAGAGGCCGCTCTCGCACTGTATAATGAAAGCAGATCCTTCTCAGCCGCTCCAGCATCGGATGCAGCCCAGAAAACTATGGCATGGAATTTTGCCGATAACTGATTGTTCAGGCAATCAACTATCGGTGCCGATTAATCAGCAAAACCGATACATCGGTCGACCTCTACACATAACCTATCAATCGTACTTACAGGTTGTGGTTCGGAGAGCTTTTTAGTCTAAATTAAGAAGATTAGAAGCCAATGAAGATAAAAGCCAAGATTAGAGAAGCAGTCCTTGATAAAATGACATGCACAAAACAAAAGGTTTGAATTGTATTTCTGTGGTATCCTTGAACACAGCGTTATCTCAACATGATGTAAACACACTAATAGCGGAAAGTGTTTGTGTGCAGGTCAGACTCTGTTCGTATTTCGTGGGCAAGCGGGGATTATGCAGATGTTTTACCCAGTGACGTTTACCGGTAACAGGCAAAAGATTCGAAAATATGACGACTCGTTAAGCCGACTCTGAGTCGACGCTCTCTTTTGAGAGACAATATCTTTATTTATCATGCAATTTTTTGATTAACAACTTTGCAGATTGTTTTAATTTAAGGATAGCTATGTTATAAACTGCAAAAGAGATATTTTTCAAAAACCCATATGATTTGCTTTTTAATGTCCTGTTCTTGCTTTTTATCTCCAATGAAAGTCACAGGCTTAAAAGGTAAAAAAAAAAAAAAAAAAAAAATATTCTTGACTTTTTTTATATTAAAAGTGCACTCAGTAATTTATTGCTTAATTTTTTTTTCAATAAATATCAAATGATTAAATATTAAAATGATATACATTCATATGAGATGAATACTCTGAATATTCTATATAGAGTAGGTTGCATCCTCACAGGTATGTTTCAGCGATCCAGAAAACTGCAAACAAAACTTGCTGTGCACTTTTAAATTAAAAAGTTAAAAGGGTCAGTTTTGTAAAGAGTGTTCTAGAGTTTGAGCTGAAATGTCTTGTTTTTGGTTTATCAGGTTAACATTAGCAATCACAGGAGTGGGCCTATTGGTTGTCTTAACTGCCATGATTGGTTTTCTGCCCAATGGGAGGTAGGAAGCAATATAATATATATGTATATATATATATGATTTTATTTTTCTCCATTTATTTTGCTTTCTTAAACTAGTGCTAGAACAACACATCTGTGAGGCCAGTAACAGATGTTAGTGTGTCTCTGTGTGTGTTTGCAGGATGAAAAATTTTCTCAGTGAGAAGGTGCACCTGATGTGTTACCGTATCTGTGTGAGAGCGCTGACTGCTATCATCACATACCATCACAGGTAAGAAGCGTCACAGATGTGTGGAAAAACGTGCACACTTACTCAAAATCTCCAACTATCTGGAGCCTTGACATTTTGGGTCATTGTGCAGTCTGAAATAACATGTTCCCAATCACACGTATACGCTCTCACAATGAGATGCCCACACTCACATTAGCAATCACATACATGTACCATCACTCACATAAACATTCACAATTGGAGTAATCACAATCAAACAAACAATCAGATACATGCATAATTACATAAAAACACAGACACTCACAATGCTCACAATAACATGGTTAAACACACACATACACAAACAATCACACAGATGTTCTCACAATCAGATGCTCACAATCAAACATGCACACATAGAAACTCACAAACACAATCACAAAAATACTCTCACAGTCAGATACATACCTGCACAATTACCCATGTATTTTCACAGTCACACAAACACACACGCATACTCTCACAATTAGATCACACACAAATACAACACACGCATAACAATTAGATACTCACTCACACAGTCTCACAATCACACATACAGTCATTCACATAGTCGTCACTTAATTACTTCCACTATTTTATAATGACTTCACATTCGCACACCTCGTTCCAACACCACATGCGCAGTACTTCTTTCACAATCCAATCAAGTGTTTACATGCCTCTCGCTCGGTTACTCCACCCTTACAATCCAATCGAAATTTTAACTTCAATCCGATTGACGTGTTTACATGTGACTTTTTTATTCTGATTGTGCTTCTAGTTCTATTAAGATCGGATTAGTAGGGTCCATGTAAACGCAGCTAAAGTCTCAGCTTTTAAATTTTGTCATTTTGTAAAAAATTCAAACGGGACATTTTGTTTTAGATTCTGATGTTAACTGACACACAAACAGAGTGGCTCTTTATCATTATCTCAGCTTGTCTTTCCTGCATCGCCAAAACCTCTTGGTGTTTCAATGTCAGGTCAGCTTTCAACTGAATTTGAACTCCTCCAGTCCCCTCTTTATCATTATCTCAGCTTGTCTTTCCTGCATCGCCCTAATGTGATCATGTGTGGTATTTCAGGTCACTGTCCTCCTGTGCATTCTCTCCCTATCTCCTTTTCTCTTCTTCCCAAAATACGATACAAATAAAGAAAGTCTTTCTCTTTCTCTCAGGCCCTCTCTCTCGACCAGTCAAACTGGCTCCTTTCACAGGGACATTCAGGGTTTTGTGACAGCAAAACAGCATGAAGAAGATACTACTAAACTGTTAGATGTCCACATAAACTCTTTCATTAGATGACATTAGGCCTGTTTACCACAAACTCACATTGCTCTGCTTCTCCTGCCACTGTTTACTCCCTCTGCTCACAAACTCCTCTCTTTGTCTTTCTCTGGGACAGTGAAAACAAACCCAAGAATGGAGGCATCTGTGTCGCCAACCACACGTCACCTATTGACGTCATTATACTAGCCAGTGATGGATGCTATGCAATGGTAAGTGTTTCTTGACTGGAACTGTAGTGGGTATGTGTGAGAAAGCTGCTCTGAGAGGGTTAATTGTGTGTGTGTGTGTGTGTGTGTGTGTGTGTGTGTTATAGGTGGGTCAGATCCATGGGGGCCTGATGGGGCTCATTCAGAGGTCTATGGTGAAGGCTTGTCCACACATTTGGTTTGAGCGCTCAGAAGTCAAAGATCGCCATCTAGTGGCTAAAAGGTAACCCAAGCATCACAGATTCTCTTATTTCTGTGGCTTTTAACCATTAGTGCTGGATTCTTCCAAAAATATTCCTCTTAGTTGAAATATTTCACTGAATTGCATTTTTTTTTGTAACACTCGTACATTGGTTTTATTGTTATTAATCAAATGAGTTTTATTTCAGGTTGAGCGATCACGTAAAAGACAAAAGCAAACTGCCCATCCTCATATTCCCCGAAGGTGAGCTGAACTCATTCTCAGAGATTTGTGTTAATATGAAAGGGAGACTAGAGTAGACTACGATGTTTGTTTTCTACATCCACTACCATTAAAAAGTTTGGTGTTGGTAAGATTTGTAATGTTTTTGAAAGAAGTCTCTTATGTTCATCAAGGCCGCCTTTATTTGTTCATACAGTAAAATACAGGAAAACGGTAATACTGTAAAATATAATTTCAATTTCCATGAACCGTTTTCTATTTGAAGACTATTTTAAAATGTAATTCATTCTTGTGATGCAAAGCTGAATATTTTTGTGGAATCCATGATATATATATATATATATATTTTTTTTTACTTACTGACCCCCAACTTTTGAACAGTAGTGTATATATTTGCAAATTGAAAGGCTTTATAACTTTAGAGAGCAGGAAACAAATACTGGACATCCATCCATTAGTTCAAAATTTCTCACAAAGTGAACTGATCTGTTTTTTCAGGCAGTGAAAGAATGTGATGGAAAAACTTGTGATTGAATAAATTACAGTTGACCTTTTACAGTTTCTCCACTAATTCAGAAACGCATATAAACTTGTAGTAACTAACGTGGAACAAGTGATGTGATTTGGTTGTTAATATGCTATTATGTTTATTTCTTGTGTTTCTTATATAATTTGTCTCCAGGAACCTGCATTAATAACACATCAGTCATGATGTTCAAGAAAGGAAGCTTTGAAATTGGCTCAACCGTCTACCCTGTCGCCATAAAGGTCAGAACATCTCACTTCCCTCGTGAATACTTTGGGTTAGGGATGTGTGCAAACCTTGAACATCAAGTATTAAACACTGCTTAAACAATGTTTGTGTTGTGATCATAAATGATACCTGAATGAAACGCATGGTAGTCTGAGACCACTAATGAAAATACTGCTATTGAATGAATTATATCCCAGATTTTTAATGAGGTCTCAAACTTTTGGACCCTACTGCAAATTGTGAGACACGTTGAGTTGATGTGTGCTATTTCTTTTCTCTGAGTTGATCTGAGTTATGGCTGGTGGATGATATAACAGATATAACAGGCGAAAACTAAAAATCCCATAGACCTGAGCCATCTCTAGGGACTTGGGGGTGGACTCTTTTGACTTGGTACAGTAAACAAGCACCTATCCATCCCGGAACAGCATAGCAACATGTTTAAAACCACCCACAACACCCTGGCATCAAGTAGAAATCTAGTATTACCACAGTGTCCTCTTTTGAGTGCTGAAAGAACTTTTTTTTCTTTTACCGATTGTTTACATGTGCAAATGTCCTCTGACACGTGCCAATTCATGTGTGTTTTACACTTAAAACATGCTGGACATACTGATTATTCCAAATAAAAAGATGTTTTTTCAGTTATCAGTAATGTGTGTTTGATGCTGTAGCTGGTAGGCTGTATGATTTCACTCTGGTTCTGAGCTGTGAAGCTGCTTTCAAAGGTTCCTCCTCGTTTGCATCCTCTCTTACTTCATCAGCATTTATGCTAAGAAAATTAAGAAGGGCAAATGATTAGGATGCTGATGTCTTAATCAGTATTTGTCAGCAATAACAGCTTAACGTTCTTAAAACAAGATTGCTTGAGAAGCAAAATTGTATAAGATATTAAGAATTATTTTTGCATTGTATTAGCTTAAATGTTTGTTTTTAAATGTGCTTTTTTTTTTGGATTTGTTGTATTTTAAGTTTTATTTCAAGGTTTAAAAGTTTTAAATACTGTCTAACTTTTAAACACATAAGAAGTATTATCATACAACAACATTTACTACATTAATCATTTTTAATAAAAAATATTTATGTTTACTGAAAAAAAAAAAAAAAAAAAGATTAAGAAAATGACTTATTGTCGTGCGTCTGAAATGTGGTGGTGGTTGCATTGTATTTTATTTGCATGTTTTGTGATTTTGTAGTATGACCCTCGGTTTGGGGAAGCCTTCTGGAACAGCAGTCAGTTTGGGATGATGAATTATCTGCTCAGGATGATGAGTAGCTGGGCTATCGTGTGCAGCGTGTGGTACCTGCCTCCGATGATTCGTCAGGTAAGACCTGCATGCGTCCACTCCTTGAATGCAGTAAAATCTGTGAAATAAATGATTGCACTGCCCTTCCCATTTTTGCATTGGTGCATTTAATACACAAATCAAGCACACATGAGCTCATGTGGGTTTGGAGTTTTGTCCACCCACCACAGACTGGATATGGACATCTGTGTTTTCATGTGGGCATGCAAATAAACAAATAGACCATTGTTTATTAATGCATGTAAAGGCTCCTGTCCCAAAATACCCCCGAAATGGTCACCATAGGTAAATCATTGTGCTGATGTGATCCGCACCACCTTGAAAGTTACAAAAGTTCTCTGGAATAATTTTGGAAGTCCTTCCTTTGTGTATTTATAGTTTGATTTGCTATTTCAGAAAAATAATAATGGTTTCTTTAATTATACATGCTGTTAACTGAAAATGCTGAGAATTTTTTTTTTAACAAGTGTGAAAATACATTTTAAGCACTGAATCATTTTTAAAACCAAAGGTCAAGTTTTTTTTTTGTCAATGTCTATTTTGTCACCTTGCAGGAAGGTGAGGATGCAATGCAGTTTGCTAACAGAGTAAAGGCAGCCATTGCCAGACAGGGTGGTCTAGTGGACCTGCTGTGGTAAGTCAGCTGTCATATCTGACTCAAAAAGAAAAATCTGTAAATCTGACTGTAAATAAATGGCAGATATTGAATGAACATTAATTTAACAACATAAGATGCACCTTAAAGGTAGGGTAGGATTTCAGAAAGGCTAGCAGTAGCAAGCTAGCTTTAAAAGCATAAGATCCCACCCTCCCTGCAAATCACGCTCTAAAGTCAGGCCTCCTGCAAAACACATGAACGCGCACAGTAAGAGCAGACACTAACCAGCGGCACGATGAGAGACGGCGTTGGTGGGGGATTGAATGCAACTCTGTCAGATTATCTCGTGTCTCATTCACTGTGGAGAGAACTTTACAGTACAAAGCGCATAATATTACAATAATAATGCCTTCCATTCTCGCTCTGTCTGCAGTAGCACAATGAGCAATGAGCTAACAGGGTGCACAGAGGTGTGCAAATACATATGTTGATAGGACCTCGGACTGAGGAATATGATTGGAAGAACATTTTATGGTCCTACACCTTCTACAAACAATATAAATACATTTAGACCATTTAACTTAGTGACTGCTATCAGGATGTGAAGAGACTTTTAAACAGCATAACAAAATATGTTTCTGAACCAGATCACCTACCCTGTCTTTAATGTACATAACTGATAAGAAAAAACATCAAGTTATTTCAATGAAAAACCATCAAGTGTGAGCCGTCACACAGGGAGTTCTGGTGATGTCAATTTATGGGTTTTGAAAGATGACTTGTTCTTTCTCACTTCTAAAAACTGTAAATTTAACAGTATTTTACTGTAAAATTGTTTGAAATGTCCCGTTAGTTACATTATTACAGTTTTTCCACCATAGAGTAATTAAATTTACCTTTAACCAATAAACAGGTTTTTAACCGCAGCGATTTTACAGTCTTTTACTGTAATCATGATTGTTTTTTACAGTGTAAACTCATCTGTTGAGGCCAATGAAAAGTCATAAAAAAACACTTATATAAGCTGTAATATAACTGACTGTCTGTTCAAACATAAAATGTCTGGTCTAAGCTGGTTTAAGCTGATCTCCCAGCCTGGCCAGCTGACAAAATGCCCAAAACCCTTCTAAAACCAGCCAACATGGTTTTGACCAGACTGGGAGGCCAGCAAACCAGCTTAGGCATATTAAAGTTGGTTTTCTCAGTAGATAAATGGCCTTTTTTGGTAAATGACAGTTTAGCTGAAACTATTTATTTTTCTTTTTTGAAGGATGGTGGGTTGAAACGAGGGAAAGTGAAAGACACTTTCAAAGAGGAGCAACAAAAACTCTACAGCAAGATTTTGGTTGGAACGCAAGAGGTCCGCAGCCGCTCTTGAGGAGAGAAGATGAATCAGGTGAGGACCTGGAGGGCAAGAGACGGTTCAGAGACCTGGACAACGACGTTATGGTTTCGTTTTACATCCAATAACAAGTACTGTCCTTGTTTAATTGTTCCTTTTTTGGGAAAAAGACCAAAGTGTGTCCAGTGTTAGGTCAGATCGGGATCAGAACACCATGAGGTGTGTTTTGATGCGTAATGCTACTTGAACTGAAGTCAATGTAGCGTGATTCAGTCCATGGTGGCCGGGTCACTCATGAGGAGTCATAACCACGCAATGCAGCAGTTTATTTTCTTTTTGTCTGTTTTATTATCATTTACTCTTAACATGTCATTAGGACGCGGTAAACTATTAAATTTGATGGCCATGTATGGCTGAAGGAAACGCCTCATCAGGCTGCACATAGGTGTCCAAGAGCATTTCTATCTCTCTGCTATACTTCTGCTGCGTGAATCACTTTAATCCTGGATTTTAACAGGAGAAAACAGTGGAAATATGCATGGAAAACCTGCAATTTATTTTGAAGACATCAAGGGTAGCCTGACCTTTGCACATGAATAATCTGCATTGAACTTTCAAAATACCTCTGGATAAACAATCAAACCTGTGTGAAGGGTTTGAGAAGAATTAGTTATACAGTATGTTGTTAGTTTTTTTTTTTTTTTCTCGTCTTTGTGTGAAAGATCCAGAACTTTTCCATTCATATCTGGGAGTCAAATCATGAGAATCTTAATGACGCTGGCCAAGTGACGGCCAATTGAAAAGTCTCTGAACTATTCTTCAGGTACTGCACTCATTCAGATTAAACCCATTGTTTGTGATGTGTTAAACAACACTATGCAGCATGTACTGTACATATGCAACCAGTGTTTCCTACAGGATTTTTTTTTTCAGATCAATCAACCCTTAAACATGTTAAACGATAACATATTTTTTTCAACACATCAATACATTTTTTTCAATTTATTATTATTATTTTAAAGTAAAATTTTTATTTTTTACAACAAAAATCTAAAATTCTGTTGCAAATTTATGTCTTCAAAACACAGTTATCAGTTCTGGGCTCATTTTGAGTTGATTGAGTGAGCGAGTAATCAGATTCGATTGAATAAGCTGTCTGATGATTTATCTGTGTGATTTTTGTCTGTAGAAAAAACTGCAGACAGGCTGAATGAACATAAAAATTCACTAATTACATTAGTCTTAAACAAGCCTTTACTGAACTCAAAAATGACACGTCCTTGCAAATGAAGCTTTAGCGCAACAACATCGTGAATATCAGTGCAGGAAACACTGTACGCAACTAACTAGCTCTAAAACACTAAACACTCATAATGAAGCAGAATGAAAAAAGTAGTAATTTTACAACATGCTGTGTAAACAGAAATAAAGTCAAACACTCTTACATTTGAATAATAATTACTTTGCGACTGCTAAAACAGTCTGTTCTATGTAGTATGAATTTGTCTAATATGAATGTAATCTGTATGTACTACATGTCATGTGACTAATAGTAGCAGTGTCAGTTGCGTTGCTTCACTGTCATTCACAAACCCTCTCATGGCATCATCCGCACACTTTTCTCCCACTTTTTTATGAATGCCATGAATTCGGACATACTACTCATACTGTTTTTTTTGCCTACTATATGCAAAGAATACTATATGGGAGGTATGCAGTTACAGATGCAGTCTATGTGTACCAAGGGTCTTTAATTTCAGGACTATGATTGGTTACAACCGCTGATGAACAAGATGTTGTTTGTTTAGTTGTTATTGTATTAAAGCTGTGTTTAGCTTTTGGACTTCTAATGTGTAAGATTCATTTGGATTGGATCAATCCTGATTCTCAAATAACACTCAAGCTATGAAGCTTTTAATATCAACCTTATATAGGTGTGCGCAGCCATCTTAGATGGTTATTATTAGTTTTTCTCATTCAACCATCATCATTTATTAGTCTTGAAGAGCAGCATCTCTCACAGAGCCTAGCTTAAGGTGGCATGTACTGTACGGTGGAGTTCCCCCAATAGTTTTAGATTCAAGAAAGTGTCATTTTAAAAGTTAAAAATGATTATACTTCATCTACGATACTGAAATTGAATTGGCCACAAGTGGTGTATTACTTCACTAATTACAACTTTAAAGACAAGTTAGCTTTTAATAAACAGATTAAATATAATTAAAGTGCTGTGAGCTGAAATAGCACGACTGCATACTCTGTATCATTTTAAAGCAGGTACCGAGTGCATATAAATGCCTCTGTGGAAACATCGAGAGAGGTCAGATAAACATGTCACGAGTCGGAATGCATCATACACAGTTGCTCAGACCTGATATAGTTCTCAGCTTTATGATGAGGTTCAGCTGGAGATCCTACTAAAGCTCAGTGTCGTTATCTTTCCATCCAAAGTTGCAAATTTAACTTGTGCACAAAATTGGAGTATCGCATAAAACATTTGCAAATTAAGCACCGTTTCCATACAACGAGCCAAAGACGACACAATCTTCACTTCCTGATACACTGGCACTAAATATCACTAAGAAAAGCAGGAAAAGCAATCTCAATATAATAATTTTCATATATAATAAATAACTTGCGCCTCAGAGCCAGCAGACGAAACTCAATAAATGTGGTCATTGCTTTTGGAGGCGGATGCTGCTGTTTGGGAACACATTTGTGTAAGACAGTTCTGGGAGCCAATATACAGAAATACTTTGACGACAGGCTTTCCTCGGGCATTTAAGAAAGAATATAACAACATTTCAGATGCTGTGCAATGAGATCGGTCTGCTGGTTAGTCCAGGTATCCCTTCACATTCCTTTTTTGATGCGCATGGAGGATTTTATTCAATAAATGTGTTTCCATCATAGTTTGTGAATTTTTTCATATCGGATAAAAACGTTAATCCAACACAATTGTGCGCGTGCATTTTTAGAATTTATACGCATCGTGGCGTTTCCATCCAGAGTTTTTTTTTTTTTTTTTGCGATATTCCAAAATGTGCATAAAATGGGTGGATGGAAACAGCTATTGATCATGTATGACTTATTCCAGTGCACTGACTTTGTGCTCTTTCTCCAGTGTTTTTGCAGTTCATCATCAGTTCAGTATCCTCCTGGGATCCAGCAGTTTATTTGTAGATGACATGTATTTATAGTCAAGTCTATACATGTCCTCTTCAAATCTTCAAACTGACTTGTGCTTTTCAGAGATGCAAAACGTTTTTGGCAGTTTGGCTATGATAACTTCCTGTCATTGTTTTTAAAAATGTCTGACATCACAAACACATCTACTTAAAATAAATATTGTATTGAAATTATTCTAGGTCAGAAACTGTAGTACAACTTCCACTATTGTTAAGTATGTCATGCTCATTATAGCTGCATTTATGTAATCAAAAAATAAAATAAAACAGTAATATTATTACAAATTAAAAATATTTTAAAATGTCATTTATTCCTTTAATGGTAAAGCTGAATTTTCAGCATCATGCCTCCAGTCTTCAGTGTCACATGATCCTTCAGAAATCATTCTAATATGCGGAGAAAGTTCAAAAGAACAGCATTTATTTGAAATATAAATATTTTGAAACATTTTAAATGTCGTCTTCTAGTTTTGATCCATTTAATGTGTCCTTGAATTAAATATAAATTGTGTATGTGTACATTAATATTTAATTTTTAATGCATTATTTATTTTGTAAGTAGTCAACAATAGAAATTTGCTTCTCACCTGGTGGGGAGGCATTTAAAAATGATTTGGGTAAAACAAAACAAACCAAAAATAAATAAATAAAAATCATATGAAATGGGCCTAAATTTGCCAAAGTTTCATTGGTCTAACTTTGACTGACAACTGAAAAGTTGCAAAATGTGTTAATATAAACTTGCTTCTTGGCTTAATTTTTAACTGGGTCCTAATGCCTGACAACATATATATGTCTGTGTGTGTGTGTGTGTGTGTGTGTGTGTGTGTGTGTGTGTGTGTGTGTGTGTGTGTGTGTGTGTGTGTGTGTGAGTTTTCATTTCATATCATTGTAAAATTAAAAACATTACAAAATTCTAAACAAACAAAAAAGTCTTTTTGCTGGCTCTCAAGAGGATACAACATGTCTGTGCTACTGTGTCTTTGCTACATTAAAAGTAAAGGTTCTTTAATGGAATCACTGGTTCCATGAAGAACCTTTAACATCCAGTGAACCTTTCCATTCCACAAAAGGTTCTCAATGGTGGAAATAGTTTCTTCAGATTTTTCACATTTTCTTCACACTACAAAAAGAATGGTTCATGTAAGAACTGTTTACAGAAAGGTTCTTTGGGGTTTCATCTGTAATAACAATGTTGCCAGTGATTTGTCTGATGCCATGCTCTGAAACAGCACCTTGCCGATACGTCCTGTACATCACTGACTGATATATAAGTTAAAAATGTTCCAATGTGAAACAATCATATGTACAACTATATAAATATGTCATATATTTAAATAAAATAACTTCAACACAACATTCACTCAATTATGACAGTTATGTTTCTGTTATCCTTTGCTTTTTTTCTCAAAGGATACGCTTCATTTACACCCTTTCACCATGTTGTTCCAGGTCATGTGATGAGGGAAGCCCACTATGGTAGAGTAGCCGACTCGTCATTTATGAGAAAGGTGTAGCCCACCCATAAAAAGCCCGTCCTGGGCCTGCTGAGGTGGAGCAGGCTGTAAAACCAAATGTAAAACTGGACATGGTTATTAGACTCTACACTAACGTGTGACTGGAGAACTGAGGAATAGGGACAAGTTGTTCTGCCAGAGTCCTTTCACTCAACATGAATTATAAACATTCATTCAGCCTGCCGCTGCTGGGCTGGAGTCGGACCTGAGAAACAGAGATTTTCCTTCATGGTGGCATTTGTCTTGAAAAGTGCCATGCAGCTCTTAGGTAACAGCCTGTAGACCGAGAGGGGATACAATGACTTCAGCCAGCCAAAGAGCTGATGGATGGGTCACAACACCAAAATCAGCATGCGGAGTACACTAGCGAACCACTTGCTCATTGTATTCACGTGTTCGGTATGGAGGATTCAGTTTAGATATTTAGGGATCTTTAAAATAGCCATAATTAGTCATTGTGTTTGAATCTAGTGAATATCACTTTTGCATCTGTTACAGATCTCCAGATCAGTTTTGGAGGAACACTCAAAACGACAAACTGACCCCAATTCAGTGTCTACCAGAGCACACTGGGCATGTGAATATGTGCGTCAGTTTCTGAGCAATTACCTTACCTTTCCCAGCTCTAAATCCATCAAACTAACTAGATTATCAGCTAATCTGTTCATTTATCTAATCTGTGGTACTGCGACAGCACAGAAGCAGAATAGAAACTGCCTGAATCTGTTATTTTTGCTTTTGTTTTTGTTCCACAAAATCTTGCAAGCGGGATTTTTTTGAATGCCATGATGCAGTAAATATTAGATGAGACACTGTAAATACCATTAATATTGAATATGGCATTGTTATTAAACAATTAATTGTAGAGGACATAATAATGTGTAGTATAAAATCAATACATTCATAAAATATGAATGTTATAGTTACATTTTAGGACTATCCCGTATTACTATTGGACCTGCTTGAGATAAGTGGGGAACAGTGTAGAGCATTTTGAGTGGTGTCACCAGGAGTGAAGGCATAGAGGGAAAGAGGTCTCAGCTTCATTGGGGTCATCAGGTGGGACCCCCTTCCTTGGGGTTTTGATGATATCAGCCCAGAAACCCTCCAGAAGGCTCATCAGCAACAACTGAAGGACCCAGACTGCATCCCTCCTGTTAATCCAGAGCCATTGACTCACTTGTTCAGCAAAATAACAATAATTAAAAAAGTTATGGCACTAAAAATACATAATAAAAATAAGATTCTGCACTATTAAAAACCTAGTTGATTCAGCTTTTTAAAACTGGGAACAGGCTATGTTTTAAGAGAATTTTAAATAATAACGTTATGGCACAAAAATATGTAATTAAAAATTATTCTGCATTATTAAATTCACTTATTGTTATGCTGAAGCATTTTACTGTGTGTGTGTGCAGTACAAAAATGCACAAAGTATATGTATTTTCTGTATGTATATACAGTTTGTAACCTGACACAAGCTCAGTGAGTACAGAAGGCCTAGATACATTTGCGTGGCTTCAGTGTGAGTGACACACGGAAACTTTGACGCTGCGCGTTTGTACAGTAGCTCACAGTACTACATGTGCAGGGCGGAGCTTCACGCGTAACATAACATTGAGAGCGCATCTAGTTTGGTTCAGTCTGGCACGGAACCGAGGCTACAGATGCTTCGACGCTGGATTAATTAATCTTAAAATCCTAGTCCAATTACCATGCAGACAGGAGAAGAAATCCCTCCGTGTTCACCGCCGAGCTACTGAAGACGCGAGGCGCCGTGAATGACAGCAGGACTGGAGATGCGAGCGTTGCTCTCGTGGGCTCTGTCTTCAGGGCGAGATAGCTAGACTTTTCTAATCTTGTCTGTAAGCCGCTTGTTTCTCTTCCACCAAAGAGCTGCGAGTGGGATTTCCTTCGTCAGATTAGACTTTTCTCCAGCTCGCTTCTTATCATGGAGATGCACACGGACGTCTTGCTGGTGACCGCAAACGTTGGATCTCTGTTTGACAATGTAAGTCTCCTCTGTTTAAACCCCTTATTATTTTCCAGCAGGAATATGCGCAGCGTAAATGAGTTGGGCAGGGAATTATTTAGGCTTTCGTTATTTCACAACCGCTTCTCTTGCAGCTGAACGCAGTTGGCTAGTTAACCTGCTGCTCAACGCTACCTGTATTTCTTAGGTATTTCTTAAAAATAGTCGTTATATGAATATGGGTAGGCCAGAACACCCTCCTGAATAGCTGACGCTTTAAACAGCACCGAGAAGCGCGTTTAATTATTTCAATTATTTCATTGTATCTTGTTTTATTTTGTAGCGAAGCCGTTGTTATATAGTAAAGATAGATGCCGTTCATAAGAGACGCCTTCTTGCGTAATACTGCGCCGTTTTATTAGTAACGTTAGAAGTATTATTTTAATGTAAACTGATGTAAAATGATTTTTCAGCTTCGTGCGTCTCCTTTTTTAGAAGACGCTGCATCGAGTTGAAAGAAGTTCAACTTTTAAAACGCGTCTCCGTTCCGTTACGCGGCGTTCTCGCTGGTTTTGAACGCGAGAACGCGTCCTGCGAGAGCGGCCCCGACGCGTCTCTCTCGGTCGTGATAGAGCTCCGGTTCGTCCATACCGGAGCCGCTGCAGTGAAACACACCTCGGGTTGTCTTCGCTCCGCTGGGCCTTTCTCGCACGCGAGTCCCCAGTCTAGAGTGATCTCCTCTCCCCTTGACGGTGTGCTGTCTGACAGCACCTCCCCGCAGGTCTGTCGACCTATCACACACCGCGCCACCGGCCTGTGTGTGTATTCAAATAAAACAGGAAACTGACAGACAGTTGTGAGAGTTTTCAAAGCGCTGCCGCGAAACTGGGGAGCTGAGCTGCTGCAGCACTATCTAGGGTGCTAGTGAACACTCTGTCCTGCAGTTAAAATAAGACAGGAGAATCTTAGTCTACACTGAAGAGAAAAACAAAAACAATTGTGAATGCTTGTGAATTTTGGCAGCAGGGGTTTTTAGTTACTGAAACTAAAACCATCAAAAACATGTTCGTTATGGACATCTAGAGTAAGAATGTTAGTCCTTGCTTAAGAGAAACCAGTGCACGTGCTTGTTAATAGTAATAGCTATAATAGCTGCTGTAATAGCAGTAGGGTTTTCATATTTACTAAAACTAAAACCATCAAAAATATTTATGTTTAGTCTACCTAAAATGTTCTAAAACATAAAAACAAAATCTTAAACTTGTTTTTTAAACTAGCTGCCAAGGCAGCATTGATTTATTTTTTGTCGTTTGGTTTAAACTGTGAGTGTACTACAATTAAAACAAAACAAATTGTGACTTGTGATGTAGTAAACTAAAACCTGAAATTAAAAATTAATAAAAACTATATCAACATACATATGTATACTATAAAAATGACAAAAACACAACACAATTACTAAAACTTGAAAATAAAAACAAATAAAATATTAATTAAAGCTATAATAGTGTCCCAAATAATACTAAAACTAGCAGTTTATGTCAAGCTGTTCATACATTCTCTAAAACCAGGAGACCTACCCATTTTTCTGTTTCCAGTATTTCATTTACTATTACTAATCTCTTTTTCTGTTTCACTACTTACTTATTATGCACTAGTTCTTATTCTAGTGGTATGCAGGTGCTGATTTAAGTACTAGATTCAATAGAGACTAGTATGAACTAATGCTGACTATTAGAGTCCATATTCTTATAGTGACTAGTCTGACTCTAGTGAAACTAGTCAGCATTAGTTCATACTGGTCGCTATTGATTTACTGCATGCTCAGTTGACCTTTAGGGAACCATGATACTTTTAAAACACACAAAAAATACAAAAACAAGTTTGAGACTTTACATTGTATAGAACTTATAGGTCAGTTTCTTCATCAAGTCTTTAACTTAATAGTTTGTCTGATGCTTGCACTAAAGGCATGTTTGATGCCGTGTCAAATAATGAAGCCTGATGAGGTGAGAATTTCATCTACAAATGATAAATAATTCTATATCATAAAAAAAAAAAATAAAAATACACACTTAAACAGAACAAAAGCACAACCATAACCCAAAGCAAAACTCAAACAAAAACAAAATACCATATCAGTTTGTTTGTTTTTTTTCCGTTCGTTTTTTTCCCCCAAAAGCAAACACCCCTCACATTTTATTCAGAAAATAAAAATTGCGTTAAAGTCTTGCTGTGGAGTTAATGTTTCCTCGTGCTGTGCATGTTCAGTCCAGACTTTCCAGAGTTGTGGTTTAGACGTATTTGTTAGAGCACTAGCTTCATGTGCATATGGAGGACTGAAGCTACAAGTGGAAATTTGGCCGCGTACCCAGTTTCCTCCGGCCATGTTTGGCTGAGAAAAAGCACATGTCACAGCCCACTGTTACTGTAAACAGATGAATATCTTTTCCCAAAGGACTTCAACCCTTCCTCGCTTCTTTTTTTGAATAGGCCGGTATAAATGTTGTAGCAGACTTCCAAAAATGGTTAAATTTTTCATATCCACAAGAAGGGTTAACCAGCCCTGTCAAATTTTTCAAGATCCTTGAGTTTAGTGTGTTTAGATATGATTTATCATGTTTAATGAGGTGATAACATTTGGACTGAATCTCACTGAAAAAGTTGAAATGTCAGGGACTGCATTTCCTAAAAGAATAGTGAGCCTATAGACGATTGATGCTTATGATTTTTGTAGGATCCACTGAGGCCTGGTGATTCACCCCAAAGTAGAAAAAAAAATATTTATATATATATATATATATATATATATATATATATATATATATATATATATATATATATATATATATATATATATATATATATATATAAATGAGTTTCATGACAATGGACAATTTTGCACAGCAAATATTGTCATGATGTAGATTTAAAAATGTACTTTACAATGTCATTTTGTAATATGTTATTTCTAAATGTTTAAATAATAAATCATTATTTTTATGCATCACAGTAAAATGCATAAAAATAACAATACAAAAATAAAAACCCTTCATGTATAATGAGTGTCATTTTGTTTATACAAAATATATATACATAAAAAAAAAAAAAATATAATCCAAACATCTCTTGATGCTTTATTTTAAAGTTCACTCAAAAACAGCCTGTTGCGATGCATATCAGATCTCATAACTAGGAAGTTCTCACATTTAGTCAAGAAAACGTTTGAGTGCAATTCATAGGGCACTTGAAGTACGCTATAGCTTGTTTGCATAAATTACATTCTTGTATTTTCTTGTACTGTAAAGACAATACATTAAAGACAACTTGAATTAAAACAATTCTGTTTTCGCATTCTTGCGTGAAGTGTGGTTCAGGCTAAAGGCTCTTGTCAACAAGTTTTTTGTAATGCAATGAGTGTTTTGGTAAAAAGGCTGATTGTTTTTGACATTGCATGCATGTTAGATCAAATCATACTTTCATACAGCTTGTGACGGAATAACCGCATATTCAGGTGCAAGCGTATCTGATGAACTCTTTATCAACACTTCATCAGAGCTGGTTAAAAATGTCTTGTCCCTCTGACAGTGTCTACCTCCCATTAAAGTCAATTAACTTAGTTCTTCTGTACTTATTAAGTTGAATGATAGCACGGGCTGGAGCTGGCAACAGGAAATGATGCATTGCAAATTTGGGAAATCCTCTTGAGAGATGAGATGAAGGAAGTTTCCATTAGCCTCCCCACCCTTCAAATTCAGTGGAACTACACAAAGGCACATGAGCGACAGTCCATAAAAGGTCTTTATAAGATCAAAGTAACACTGTAAATTGCATCAGATGCAATTCCGTTCTAGGCCCTGTCAAACTCACTACAAATCAATGTGATCCTGTGATTCTTTCACCAGCCGTGCAGTCAAATTCTCTTGACCTGGTTTCACTGCATGCTTGACAGACTGTGGAAGGGAGTGGTCAGTGGTTGCACTCTTTTAAGTGGTCATTGCATGAAAGAGACACAAAAACAAAAGAAATCGAGCAATGTAGCAGTATGTTTCAGTCAGCCTGCACACAGACTGGCAGTGCTCTGTGCACTGGCACAGTTCTCAGATGAAGTCCTGTCCTTTACATTACTGCTCTGTGTTGAGTTGACAGGAGGAGTAAAGTAAATTTCACACTTGTGGTTGTAGTATAGCAGACCACAGGGGCACACATCTGTGACTGTTTTGTAGCAACCAGAGTTATTAGGAAGTGGATAGAGATATCTTTAAATATGTTGTGTAACGTTTAGTCAATCTGTGGCTGATTTCTTTTTAAACTGTTACTACATGCTATACTTATCCTTTGAATCGTTAGTCTTAATTATGTATGACCTTCATTATTTATGAATCTGCAGTTCTGCACAATACTGGACCACTCTTTAGTCACAAAAGCTTCTTACGTATTTATTAAATATTTTAGCTAATGATACTTTAAACTAGCATTAATGAATGCATTAAAAACATTACTAAATGAATTCACACATTGTAGAGTTTTATAGATTTTTACCCAAAATTCAGCGCAAAAAAAAATGTGGGAAAAGTCTAAGTATTCCATTTGTGATCCTTGTGAAAAACAAGTGTGCTTAGTAGTTTTTGAACACTCACAAGAAAAAAAACAAAACAAACTATCTTAACTAAACACAATTAAACTCACAAAAAAAAAACTTCACAATATAATAAAAAAAAAAAAAAACACTCACAAAAAAGTGCAATTTTATATGATAGTTTAAAAAAATACTACGTATCTTGATCTGTTAAAAAATAACACGTACTTTTAAAATACTTAAAAATATAACTGTAAAACACTTAATCAATAAAACATAGTCTGTTATTCAATATTACATTTAAATTCTATTTATTTTAAATGTACCAATTGCAAGTTCATCATTATAAATGTGTAATTACAAATATACTTTAATACATGACAAACAAGTTTCAATATGCCATAGTTTCTGTTTACCATAAATACTTGTTAGTATTTGACCGTAACATATTTAAAAGACAATAGAATTACATATAAAGATGTGCTTAAGTCCTACTTAAGTGTGTTAAATAAGCAAGTTTAGCTTAGTTTAGCTGCATTTAATATAAATTTCATCTTATTATAAATGCAGATAATAATTTTTTTTTTAATTGCAATTAACATGAATTTAATTGCATGTCTGAAAAGATTACATTCAGTTTGCACTTAAGTATATTATTTTAAATTATATTATTTCCATATTAAATGCACTCCCTTTTCCCAAGGGGTTGCTTGAAATACCTGTAAAAGATATAACACATCTGAAATATATCATAGAACCTAGTGAGAACCTAGTTCTCACTCTCCACCATCTTAACTGAAATATCTAAAACCCATATCACATTTTAGAGCTACATGCTTGCTGGCTTTGTCAGGTCAATCTTAATTCCTTTTGCCTACTCACTCAAATGGCAGGCATTTCAGCATTGCATGACCTGCAGCAGCAGGACAGAGATCTTCAGATGTACTGTAAATATACACGTATGCAGGGCTTCATTCACTGGAGACTCCCTCAAACTAGTCTTGCATAATCAGACTTTGGACTATCATCAGATTTTGGTCCAGTTTTCATCTCAGTCTGACCAAGAAACTACCTTTTTAATGTCTTTATAAAATTTCTTTATCTTAATTTTCTTCAGTTGAAAGACATTATATACTCACTGTCCACTTTATTAGGTACACCTCGCTAGTACGGGTTGGACCTCCTTTTGACTTCAGAACTGCCTTAATTCTTCATGGCATAGATTCAGCAAGGTGTTGGAAACATTCCTCAGAGATTTTGGTCCATATTGATATGATAGCATCACGCAGTTGCTGCAGATTTGTTGGCTGCACATCCATGATGCAAATCTCCTGTTCCACCACATCCCAAAGCTGCCCTGTTGGATTGAGAACTGGTGACTGTGGAGGCCATTTGAGTAAAGTGAACTCATTGTCATGTTAAAGAACCCAGTCTGAGATGATTTGAGCTTTGTGACATGGTGCATTATCCTGCTGTCATCACCAGCCTGAACCGTTGAGACAAGGCAGGATGGATCCATGCTTTCATGTTCTTTACGCCAAATTCTGCCCCTACCATCTGAATGTCACAGCAGAACTCGAGACTCATCAGGCAACGCTTTTCCAATCCTCTATTGTCCAATTTTTGTGAGCCTGTGCGAATTGTAGCCTCCGTTTCCTGTTCTTAGCTGACAGAAGTGGCACCCGGTGTGGTCTTCTGCTGCTGTAGCCCATCTGCTTCAGGGTTTGACGTGTTGTGTGTTCAGAGATTATATTCTGCATGCCTTGGTTGTAACGAGTGGTTATTTGAGTTACTGTTGCCTTTCTGTCATCTCTAACAAGTCTGCCGATTCTCTTCTGACCTCTGACATCAACAAGGCATTTTCATCCACACAACTGCCGCTCAATGGATATTTTCTCTTTTTCGGACCATTCTCTGTTAACCCTATAGATGGTTGTGTGTGAAAAACCCAGTAGATCAGCAGTTTTTGAAATACTCAGACCAGACCGTCTGGCACCAACAACCATTGCACATTCAGAGTCACTTAAATCTTCTTTCTTCCCCATTCTGATGCTCGGTTTGAACTTTAGCAAGTCATCTTCACCACATCTAGACGCCTAAATGCATTGAGTTGCTGCCATGTGATTGGCTGATTAGCAGTTTGTGTTACCAAGCAATTGAACAGGTGTACCTAATAAAGTGGCCGGTGAGTGTATAGTAATTATTTTGAAATAGACCACACTTTGGATTAAATGGTTAGGTTAGATTATTTTTAAAATGGTTAAAAATGCAATTAGTTATTATTATTGTAAAGCTGAACTGTGTAATTTTTGACTTTCTCCTATCTAAAAACAATTACATTTCAATGAAAAGTGATTTCAGTTGATTAAGTGTAATACTCTGGCTCTTTTAAAATATTGATCTTTTTATTTAAGAAATCTCAGCCAGGGTAATATGCTAAAATTTCATATAAATCGGGCCAATCTCTTCCACTTTGCAATTACTTGCTTAGTTATTGTCTTAAAATTGAGCCTGCAACATTAAATTTTTTTTTTTTTGCTCTGTTTTTCCCCCTGTACATTTCATTGAGCTTCTTTATGTTTAGGATTAATGGTTTTTAAGTTTATGTTTCAGTTAAGTTCAATTCACATTTATTTGTATTGCGCTTTTCACAATACAAAACGTTGCAAAGCAGCTTCACAGAAAATGAAAGTTTCTACATTGCATTTCGGAGTAACTTATCAGTGGTGACTATATCAAGGTGATGCCCATATGCCCGATATGTACAGAAAAAATCATGCAGTTAGTTAATGACATGGAATCAAACAAACGGTGAACATGATTAAAAACAATGATTGCAATCAAACTTTTAAAGTAGGTTTTTGTGTTGGTTCAGGGTTGGCATCTGAGGTCTTCGGAGGGGGTGGCATCATCTCTTCATCTCAGGACTTTGGATCCAGGGCTGGATCCAGACTGAAGCTTGTGTAATTCCTAGTTATTTTGGGATGCCCATCCCATGGCAGAAACAGAGAAGCAAATAGAGAATAATTTGCGTAGCTGCTGTCCAAACCAAGCAAAAAACGATAATGTGCATTTGATCAGATATAACTGGAGTGCAAGCTTATGAGATACATTATGCGAATGCTTGGCTAAAGAGATGTGTCTTTAATCTATATTTAAACAGAGAGAGTGTGTCTGAACCACAAACATAATCAGGAAAGCTATTCCAGAGTTTGGGAGCCAAATGAAAATGCTGTACCTTCTTTAGTGGACTTTGCTATCCTAGGTACTTCCAGGTACTTGAAACCTGCTTCTCAAAGCCAGTGCTTCAGATAACTATTCAACAAACATTTGATCAGAATTTCTCCCTAGTTCACATGCACACACTCACACTCACACTCACTTTTAAATGGTGTTTGCTTTCAGTTTTTGATATATTATTAATGCACTATGTTGATGTTTTTCTTTTGTCCCATCCTTTCAAACACACAGTAACCTCATTTATTGAGTTTTTGGATGGAGTTAGACAGCAGCATATGTTGACTGCATATACGATCATCTTAATAATATTATATGTGATACTATATTGTGTAGACCATTTTTGTTTCTTGTGTAGTTTGGCAATAGGATAAAAGTAGAATGGCTGTACTGTACTTTCACAGACTCGTCTTGATATATATCACATACACAGCTGCTAAATTGTTTTATTCTCCTTTAAATTTCAACTGTGAAATACAAACTAAATGTGCAAAGTGCAAAACACACCTCTAATGTGCAATCTGTGCTTTATAAGTATTACTGTGTACAGTATGTTATGTGCATTATCTATGTCAATATGTCTGTCTCCCTATCTAGTTTATTTTATAGAGAACTTTATCCATTTAAGATAGGAGTAATCATGATGGAAGCACTTGCCTTTAAATGCCTATAAATGGATGAAGACTTCTGTGGCAAAATTGCCTGTAATGTCACAATTGAAAGCACTCCGACGTCATGTCTCTGTTACTGAATGTGCTGCAGAAATCCTTTATCCAGTAAATCTAATCCGCACTGCAGTTTAAAGCTCACGGCGGAGGTTAATCTGATCATATTGTTAGTATTATAAAAGTTGCCTAACAGGGAAATCTGGTTGTTGTCCCCAGGTGGGTGAGATTGAAGGAGACTGGCTGCGGGAGTTCTTCACGGTGAGTTGTTGCCTTTCACTTGTCTTTCATTCAAACACACACACACATTTGATGCTGCTCAATGTAGCGTAGTAGAAAAGCTTAACACAAGCTGGTTTTTAAACACGCTCTGTACTGTTCTAATAGTCACACAGACATTGTCAGAGCTGTCCATCTGTTCAAACCTGCTATAAACACACATATAACACACCTTTGCAGAGTGAACTTTACTCTGCTATATGGACACTGTTAACCTAAAGGTGTTTGTCTCATTTATACAACCTGTCTTCTGTGCACCATAAAATCATGTTATGTTATCTGCTGTTGTCATGTTATGAGCAAAAGGAAGTTAAATCACAGGTTTTATGATTTTCCTGCTAGATGTAATGTGTACACAATCTCTGTTGCCTCTTTTACATTGGCTGTAAATGTATATAAATCATCTTTACCTGCAGTACAGACAGAGTCATTTACAAGCTGCACATGCAATAAAGAACTGCTTTGTCAATAGCAGACATTTGTAAGTTTTTGCAAGTTTTCAATAGATTGTAGGTACATATCCACCTCATCCAGTGCTCTTTTTGTTTCTTGTCTTCTAAAGTGTCCTGTTACTATTTGTGCGTTAACCGCTGCAAACGATCCAGTGCGTGAATGAACTTTCCGAATGAATCCAGCTGAACCATAAACGGTTTCAGACTGTTTGCAAACCTGAAATTTCATGGGCGAAATCCAGTCATTTCTATAGGATTCCATGCGTCTAGGAGTTTCATATTAGGGCAAAAAAGTTCCCCATATCACTCATCTTCATGTTGTTCACATGAATTTGCTGCACTGAAAGCTGCTTAGTTTGAAAGTGACTTCTGTGTGAGTTGTGCTTCACTGATACACTATAAAAAAAAGGAAAAAATAACAAAATGTAGTTCTTGATGGGTCATTGTTTTTGATAGTTTAACTTCTATATCCTTAAATAGCATACTTTTTGTTAAGCTCTCTAAATATAAAACATCATACTTAATCTTAAGCTGTTACAAAAATAATCCACACTGAAATGTTTTGGGCAAACAATCAGACAGACATGAACAACAGAGTGTTGACCATTTACCCACAGTACTCTAAATGGTAAGATCTTCTAGGGTTAGGAGTGATATTATCTATCCTTCTCCCTTCTCTAGACAAGTTTCTGAAGACAGAATGGCATAATTGACATCATTGTAAATGTGGAAGGTCATGTGTTGATTCATTCTTCTAAGGTCAAAAAATTGGAAGTGAAAGTATGGAATGGAACAGTTGTGCTGCTCAGTTTTTAATAAAGGATGAATTTAAGTTCTGTTAATCACAGAATGTTTTTATTTGAAATCAGTGTTCTTATATGATTCTCAGGATGTGATGCTTTAATGGATTTAGAAGTGCAACAGTGGATAAACACACTGGAGAATAATGAATTGTATGTCTTATGTAAATCATATCTCCTTAGACGGTGCACATGTATAAGCCACGCTTCGTCGCCCTGCACTTTCAGGAAGTTGGTGGAAAGGACTATATGATGAACATGGGCCACGCAGAGAACTTCTTCTGGTGAGATTATGGCAAAAAACTAACAACAAACAATAAAACTAAGTACTGTAGCAGTGCCATCGTTCTGTACAGTGTCAGTATCAGATAATAGCAAACCACTGATTACCATGTTTGTATACCATGTTATTTAAGTATTTACATATTTACACATACTCTGAGTTTTTTCAAAGAATATCATGGTACTGCAATGTCACGTGTACAAAAATGTCCAAATAATGTGATAGTACTACTATATTTTCAGTATTTTTGGGGGAATGACAGCTATGAATTAAAAAGAATTCTAAAAATTACAGTATTTGTTTTTATTTTAATATATATGCAAGAATTATATTGTTTTTATCATTTTTATAGTTCCATAGAGTCCAGCTCAGAGATGGCCGACTTCGACAGAGTCTGTGTATATGTAGACAGTCATTTCAAGGCTGTTGACAGTTTCACGGTGAGTGATATGACTGTTCCAGTATCTGACAAGATGATTTCACTTGGTTCCTTAGTGATTTAGTTCAAAGGAATCACATCTAACCATCATGGAATCTCTTAATGAGTTGACTCTTGCGCCACCAAAGTTGTGGTTGGTTTGTATGTCCACCAGGTGGAGCTATATAACCATTTTGAGTTCTGCCAATACCCACCTCACTCACCTTCCTGTTATTGAAGTGCTATTCTTGTGTATAATCACAGCAGTTTTAAAGTTAAAGGCATAGTCCATCCACCTAAAATAAAAACTAACTGCAAATGTGTAATGACAACAGTCAATTACAAAAACAAAAACCAAAAAATCACAATATACATTTAAAAAAGTGAAAGTGAAAGTCGTGACATTTGTCAAGTATGGTAACCCATACTCGAAATTGGTGCTCTGCATTTAACCCATCCAAGTGCACACACTTTCAGCAGTGAGAAGTGAACACACCGGAACACACACCCGGAGCAGTGGGCAGCTATATCCAGCCCCCGGGAGCAACTGGGGGTTCAGTGCCTTGCTAAAGGGCACTTCAGTGTGCGTCGTTACTGAGGGTGGAAGAGAGCACTGTTCATTCACTCCCTCCCACCTACAAACTCCTGCCAACACCGAGACTCAAACCTGCGACCTTCTGGTTACAAGTCCCAACTCTCTAACATTAGGCCACAGCTTAATAACAAGTCAAGTCACATTTATTGTCACATCACCACAGCACATGTGCCTTGGTGAGTGAAATTCTTGGGAGCGTGCACCAGAAATTGCAAAAAAAACAGTTAACATATAACCATACAGACTTCAACAGGTGAAAATATGCAATATGCACATACATATAGTCAGTAACACAGTGTACTATTGTGTACTTACAGTTAGCACTACACATTTTACGCAATATGTACATACATACAGTTAGCACTACACATTATACACTATACACAGAATGTACACATTCTACATTATGTAGACATATATACGCATGAAAATATGCTAAGGTGCAAACAGAGTGTACATGGGCTGGATACAGAAATGTTTATGGATGTGCATTGGATGGAATCCAGTGGTAGCAGGTAGATTATTGTATTAGTTTGGTGTTGAACTGTTTAAAGTTAAAGTGCAGTGTATGGCATACCATATTGTGGAGTATGCTGTAGGGTGTATTAGTTCAGACTGTTCATAAGTCGGATAGCCTGAGGGAAAAAAAAAAACTATCCCTCAGTCGGCTAGTGCGGGATCGGATGCTGCGGAGACGTCTTCTGAGGGCAGCAGAGAGAGCAGTCTGTGGGAAGGATGGCTGGAGTCACTGATGATCCTCCGGGATTTCCTTATACACCGCCTGGTGTAGTCACCTCCAACAATGTGGCTGGCAGTTCACACGACCCTTTTCATAGCTTTGCGGTTGCCAGCGGTGCTGTTTCCAAACCAGGCAGTGATGCAGCCAGTCAGGATGCTCTCTATAGTGCAGTGTAGAATGATCTGAGGATGCTGGGGCTCATCCAAACTTCCTCAGCCGTCTCAGGAAGAAGAGGCGTTGAGTGCCTTCTTCAGCACTGCATCAGTGTGTGTAGACCAGGTGAGATCTTCACTGATGTTAAACACCGAGGAACTTGAAGCTGCTTACACCCGCTCCACAGGTGTCTTGTCGAAGCTCAGGGTGTGTGTTCTCTGCTCTGTCTCCTGAAATCCACCACCAGCTCCTTGGTCTTGTCGATGTTGAGTGAGAGATGGTTCTCCTGACACCATTTAGTCAGGGGTGCTCACCTCCTCTCTGTAGGCCGTCTCATCGTTGTAGGTAATCAGGCCTATCACCATTGTGTCATCAGCGATTTGATGATGATGTTGGAGCTGTGTGTGGCTGTACATCATGTGTGTACAGGGAGTACAGGAGCGGGGGCCCTGAGGACACAGCCTTGAGGAGCACCAGTGTTGAGGGTCAGCGGGGATGAAGTGTTGTTGCCCATCTGACCACCTGGCTTGCCTGTTAGGAAGTCCCAGGATCCAGCTGCACAGAGATCTGTTTAGTCCCAGAGTCTGGAGCTTCGCAAAGTGTGGCAGGCGGCACCTGGTGTTAAATGCTGAGCTGTAGTCCACAACAGCATTCTCAAATAGGTGTTTATTTTCCAGGTGGGAGAGAGCAGTGTGTAGGGTGAAAGCAATAGCATCGTCTGTAGAACGGTTGCTACGATATGCAAATTGTAGCGGATCAGTGAGGCAGGCAGCACAGAGCAATGTAGTCTCTGACGAGTCTCTCTACAAAACACTTACTGAAGATGGGTGTGAGAGCAAAAGCTCTCCAATAATAATAGTGTTTTATAAAAGTTGTACACTATATTTCATGTCTTCTGAAGCTCTCCAATATTAAGTAACAGACCACAATTATATTTATTTTAGAACATATATTTGTTCTCCCAGTGAGCTGTTAGGTTCTGCGATCGAATCAATGAGATGAGCTTTAGAACAGAATCAGTCCAGTACATGAACAAATCAAACTTATAATTTCAGCACTCTTGTGTTGATTTGAACTGGACAAAGTGCTAAAACAGATATTAAAATATTAAGTTATACAAAATAAAATGTACACTGGGGTCCAAAAGTCTGGGAAAGACTGTATTGAAAATGAGGATTCAGAATCTAATTTAAACCTGCAAACAGAAAATGTTAGAATTCTGAAAA